>NC_067124.1:7133314-7456814 GCF_021347895.1 Acanthochromis polyacanthus | reverse complement strand
CAGCCCCAAAACATTACTGAGCCTCCTCCATGTTTCACCGTAGGGACAGTGTTCTTTTCTTCATATGCTTGGTTTTTGAGCCTATGAACATAGAGTTGATGTGCCTTACCAAAAAGCTCCAGTTTGGTCTCATCTGTCCAAAGGACATTCTCCCAGAAGCTTTGTGGCTTGTCAACATGCCATTTTTGCAAATTCCAGTCTGGCTTTTTTATGAGTTTTTTTCAAGCAGTGGTGTCCTCCTTGGTCGTCTCCCATGAAGTCCACTTTGGCTCAACAACGACGAATGGTGCGATCTGACACTGATGTACCTTGGCCTTGGCCTTGGAGTTCACCTTTTAATTTCTTTGGAGGTTGCTCTGGGCTCTTTGGATACAATTCCAACGATCCGTCTCTTCAATTTGTCATCAGTTTTTCCTCTTGCGGCCACGTCCAGGGAGGTTGGCTACTGTCCCGTGGGTCTTGAACTTCTGAATAATATGAGCCACTGTTGTCACAGGAATTTCAAGCTGTTTAGAGATGGTCTTATAGCCTTTACCTTTAAGATGTTTGTCTATAATTTTTTTTTCGGATGTCCTGGGACAATTCTCTCCTTCGCTTTTCCTGTTGTCCATGTTCAGTGTGGTACACACCTTTTCAACCAAAACAGCAGGGTGACTACTTGTCTCCCTTTAAATAGGCAGACTGACTGATTATGAGTTTGGAAACACCTGTGATGTCAATTAAATGACACACCTGAGTTAATCATGTCACTCTGGGTCAAATAGTTTTCAATCTTTTATAGAGGTACCATCATTTTTGTCCAGGCCTGTTTCATTAGTTTTGTTTTTTAAATATTATGTTAATCAACAATTCAAAAGTAATGGCTGTTTTTGATTATTTAATTTTCAATAAATTTTTATTTATTGTTACTTTTTGTGAGTTTCAAGTGATTTCAGTGAAGAATTGTGGGTTTTTTCCTTCTTTAACTGAGGGGTACCAAACAATTTTGTCCACGTGTGTATGTGAGCCTGTGTAGTCATTTCAGAGTGACTGTGTAAGTAATAAATAAAACAAATGGCTATGATTTATTTTCATTTGTTTAAAACATACACTATATTGACAAAAGTATTCACTAACCAATCCAAATAAGACAAGGCAGGTGAGTGAATACTTTTGGCAATATAGGGTATATTGGCAGTAGTATGTATTGATGGCAGAATCCCTTGAGTCAATCAGTGGCAAAATTATATATATGTTTTTCTAGGGGCCAGGAACCTAGACTTATGGCTTAGCTGTAGCCACATGACTTACAGATTTTAAGTCTGTACAAGCTGATGATCCTTAAATATTAATACATCACCAGTATGACTCAACAGATTTAGGTTATGGTATTAGCCACTACTGGCATTTTGCACCCTTCTGCTTTCTGTGTGTTACTGTTTTCTTCATCATGGAAAACAACAACAGCAACATCTGGGCTGCAAGTACTGAAAATGAAACTGAAACAAAGTTTTAGCAAGGATTTGGATCATGCAGTAAGGCAGCTCTGCTAATTTTTGTTGCACATTACCCATGCCATTTCCCTGCAGGCAAATGTTTCACAACAAGAATTCCCAGCTTCACCATTTTAATACCAAAGTTGTATCCTTGCTTAAGCCCTACCCACAACATCTGTGATAAATGTGTGTACAAAATACAAACAAGCCAGAACGTTTTTCCCTATCATGCTCTAGAATTGGCTGGCAAAGTGAGACTGAGCCTTCACATTAGATTTGTGCTTTGAAGTTCAATGGCCTCTACTTTCTTTCTTTTATTTATTTGATCCATGGGACATTGCACAAATAAACATTAACCCTGAGGGAGAGATGCATTATGCCAGGTTATAGCACAAATGGTAATTTCCACCTGTAGTCCCAGAGCAGGCAAAGGATGTGTTGGGATAAAATAAGAATTAAAAAAAACACAACAAATAAACATTTCCCAACATTAAACACAAAGAAAACCATAAAATACTGTAATGAACCAAGCACTGATGGCATGTTAGGACCACAGAGAGGCACTGCACTGCTATAAATAGTGGTATGTCTTACCCTTCAGACTCAACTTAAAGATTTCACTGTTCTTTAACAACAGAGTGAGACGACAGATCACAGACATTTATTGTGGTACAACAGTAAAATCACAATGACAACTGAGCCTCAAGCTTAACATTTCAAACAGCAAATAGTATTTGGATAAGGCATCTTTCTCCAAATCCTTATTATACACACAAGTACACTAGTTTATGTTTCATTTTCTAAAGAATACAGTGTTAAATAAATCTCTCCATAAGAAATTGTCACTACAAAGATTCTATCATACAATTGAAGACATAAAATATTATGACAGTGCTGTGACCAACACTGGAGTTTTTTTTTTTATTGCTGCTTTTCTTCTTTTACATAAAAGCAAACATTTTGCTGGAGCTGCATTCAAAGAACTGTCGGCAAGACATATAGTTATATTTTAAGGTGAGAAAAAAAAAACTTGTCAAGCTCTCTGGTGGATAAACTATTCAATTTTAACAGTTTAGAAATAACCACAACATATCTGGCAATGCCTAAATAATGAGCATGCAATTTATTGATCATGATCTCTTAGGTTATTTAATGAACATGGATCTTGTGTATTCTTCCCTTGCCAGCTACACCTCATCAGTCAAAGTGTTGGGCATATGGTGACAATGTGCAGATTCCTCAAAAACGTCATCTTCCATGCCTTCTTCTATACTCTTCATTTTTGAGGAAGACTTGGTGCCAGGTGATATTTCTAGAATAAAAATATTACAACTGAATCAGTTAGGTGTTTTAAGCATATAAAGTGCTCATATGCACCCAGTAATTGGAAAATATCTATCATCCTAGCACAGTGTTACGTTCTGTGGTGTGTAAGTAGGATTGTGTTTCCCTTCTCATTTTTTCCTGTTCCTAGGTTACACCAGGTGGGCGTGACTAGGTGCACCTGTGGCTCCTTACCATCAGTCGGGATGGTTAAACGGGAGGAAAACCTGATCATCAGTGCCAGTGGGCAAGATCAGCTGCCAGAGTGGGAGCTGGTGTTTCCTCACATTCTGTTTAGGACCAGGGGTCTACTTACTGAGGAGCTGCGTGTTGGAGACCCAGTGTTGGATTTGTGAAGCCTGTTTTGTGTTGAGCTATTGTTTCTCCTTTGTAGCAAAATAAATTCCTCTCTGCTGAGGCTGCACCCAGTTTTTCCCTGTCTCTGTATATATTCATTCTTACTATTTGTTACTCCCCTCATCGTCTGGTTTACGGGACGTAACACACAGCAGTGTACAAAAGTTGCTATATCTCATTAAGGGGAACAACCATCATTCACATCACAACAGTTCACACTGAAGGTTATTATCCAACGTTGGATGATGGATGGATGGACAGATTCTATGAACTAGAAAAAGCTGAGTGAATGCGTTTCCATTATCTCTTGCTGCATTAGAACAATCAGCACTCTTCTGCAAAGTAAATATCAAGTAGCTCTTCTGGAATAAAAGCATTCTGAAGAGCAGCACTTTTAGTGCTTTTAGTCTGTATCCAAGCTACAACAGGCAAAAATATTTTGTTTGTTTCTACCTAATGCATGTGATGCTTTCACTCTCCAGGGTAAAGGTTGAAACTAATATTGACAAAAAGCAGAAGAATGCAATATTTTTACATAAATGCTATCAAGAGCAAATAATCCCGTCTATAGTGCAATCTGTTTTTCCACAAAATCATAATCTTCTTACAAGAGAAAAGGTTCTAAAGACACTTTTTACAGCAAGAGATACTAACTCTCTGTTGTGAAACTCAAGACACTCCAACTACTAATCAATTAATTGAAAATGCTGAACTATGAATATTTTTGATAAAGCATATTACAAATGTTAAAGAATTTTGACTTATTACTCCCAAGCTTCATAATGTCTGAGTACTACATTTCCCATAATGGCAGGATGCCAGACAGAAAAATGGGGACAGAGTCAACAGTCTCACGGAGAGTGAAGGCTGAGCATGGGAGTACCAGAGGGCTGTCCTAGACTGGGTTTGACTTTTGGTATGTGAAAGGTAGGGTTAATGTACATAAACACATGAGAACACATAGCACAGGAAATATTGTTTGACACTTTTTTTGTTTACTACATAATTCCATATGTGTCCATTCATTGTTTTGATGTCTTCAGTATTAATCTGCAATGTAGAAGATAATTAAAATAATTACAAACCACTGAATGAGAAGGTCTGTCCAAACTTTTTACTGGTACTGTATATATTTTTGTTGAACATTTCTAACTGATTGAGCAGGTATGTCAAGTTGCACCACAAAAACATAGATTGCCTAATCTATGCACAACAGAGCTCTGGAGTTTCTAACCCGACTTTCTGGAGAAACCGTGAACTGTTAACTTATTGAATTCATATACTTATTGAAGAAATTTTGAAAAGTAAACACTTAAGCAATCACTATAAATCTACATGTACACACACTGTAACTTTATACACAGTCCAGCTTGTGACAATAGTTGTGAAGGCCATGTTTATTCCCAGTGCATCAAAGCACTTGAATCGATTTTTAACTTATCAAATACTTTACACAGTGATCATGAGATGGCTTCAATTGCTTTAAAAAAAAAAAAAAAGTCACCCATAGTCATAGACTATTTGAACTACTTGTCCAGGATTTCTAATTTTACATCAATGCCATTAAATGAAATAACAGTGAACATTTTAGGGTATTATATTTAATAGTTTCAGAGACATTGTTGTTGGAAAGTACCTTCAAATTTCCATGCGCAAAAAACCCCACTAAATGTGACTTGCCGGGCATTTTATTATTATTTTTTAATTATCTTTGAAAATACTGAATACATCAGTCTAAAATTCACAGGTACCATTTTAAATAGCCGCAGTTTAAATTTTAAGCAAATCAGAAATGGTCGAGCAGAAGACCTTTGATGATTTGACAACGACTAACCTACCATCAGGAAAAAAGTTTACACATACTGTACCTATAAAAAGGTATATCAAGGCAGTCGAGTTTCCAGTAACTCCTACAACTGTTGATTTATTACAAGTCCTCTGGAAATATGACAAAATCTGTTGGATTAAAAATTTACATACAGCATCTTCAATTATCAGTTTTGGTGATGTAGAAAATTGTGTTAATCAAACATTCCTAGTGGTATGACTTCTCTAAATATAAAGTGCATGGTACAGTTGTGCCATTACCTCAGTCAGGAAGAAAGCAAAAGCTGCTGAGAGACAACTGGTTCAGGATGGTCAAGAGTCAGTCAAGAATTGACAAGAAGCAAGTCTGCATTGAATTGAAAGCTGCTGAAACACAGGTGTCAGTGTCCACAGTCAAGTGTGTTTTACATCACCACAGGCTAGGACTAGCCTGACTAAAGTTTGTTGCTGATCACTGATGGACTACAAAAAGACTTTCAGGAGGAAATTTCTGTGGATGAAACCAAAATTTCTGTGGATGAAACAAAAATTCAGCTATTTGGCTACAGTGACAAACAATGTGTTTGGAGGAGATAAGGAGAGGCCTGAACCCACAAGTTAACCAAACCTACTACCAGCACCTATATCAAGTATGGTGGTTATAGTGTTATGCTCTGGTGCTGTTCTGGTGCTTTACATGAAGTAAATGGGATAGTGAAAAAGGAGGATTACCAAAAAACCTTGACGAAAGGGAAGTCGCCACCTCACGCAGGTCAGGGAAACTGGGGCTTCCTGCTAGAGGCATGGGAGGGGAACTCGCCAGGGTCTTGGGGCCCTGTGGAACTCCGTCAGGCACAGCCTGAAGAAGTAACACGGAGCACCGACCAGTGGGTTCACCACCCGCAGGGCCGAAAATCGGGGTTGGGTGCTATGCACACCAGGCAGTAGGCAGGAGCGGGCACCAAGGAATACCACCACCAGTGGTGTAAATTGGTTGTGGGGATGCAGAATGTCATCTTACTGAAGGTGAAGGAACCTGAGATGGTGCAGGAGGTGGAGGGATGCCAGCTAGATGTAGCTGAACTCATCTTTACACACAGCAAGGGTTGTGGAACCAAACTCCTGCAGAAGAGTTCGACTCTTTCCTTTTCTGTTTTCCCAGTTATCTCCAGTTATGAGCACAAAGGCATTCGGATGTTAATCCTGAAGTTTTGCCACAGTGGAGTGGATAGTGTCACAGGCCACATCCACATCAGCTGACAGGGGAATGTAAACAGCAACAACAGTGGCGGAGGTGAACTACCATGGGAGAAAATTCAATGTCCGGGCCACAAAAACGTTCAGTCACATAATCATAGGATTACACTACCTCTCATTCACCAACAGTGCAATGCCACCTTCCTTCTTCTTACCACTCTGAATAACGTTCCTGTCAGCCTGAACAGCCCTCCTTTGATGTCGGCTCTTCCTATCATTGTGAAGCAGAATTCACCAAGCATTGGATTGTTCACCCACTAATAGGGAACGTGAGCTGGGTTTAGACCGTCGTGAGACAGGTTAGTTTTACCCTACTGATGGTGTGTTGTTGCAGTAGTAATTCTGCTGGATCAGCCATGCTGTAATCACACATTGCTGAGTCTTTTTCACCCTGTCTCTGTGAAACAAAAACCACAACACTCACAGTATTCACTCTGGATCTTTACAAGTATGCAGAGCTCATCCATCTTATTCCCAAGAGACATCACATTTCCCATAACTGCTGGGACAGAGGGCTTGTATTCCCTCTTCTTTGTTCTCCGCTAAGCTCCAGCCCTGCAAGCTCGACACATCCTGTGCAGCTCCTCTGGGATTTCGGGCCTTGTGCCAGGCTGTAGTATTGCCATCAGCTGTTCATGGGTGTAAACAACGGTCCTACCCCTGCCTGTGTGGCTCTCTGGTACACAGATGAACCAGAACAAAGCTTGTAGAAAAGTGCAAAAAATATTTGCAATGAATACTTGGAAAAAAACAGAGACAAAACAAGTTCAAAGGAGTCTTAAAAAATATGAAAAACGCCAACAGTCGACAGGAGCAACTGCAACATGCTGCCTCTCCGCACAGGGCCATGCAAAGGAAAGTTGTATATAAAGATACTGTACATGGTTGCTACAAATGTATGTAAACTTTTGTCCACTACTGCAAATAGTTATAATCATGACTGTAAAGAATTATAATGCAGATCGTGTAAAACATTGTGTGTTCTGATGTTGGCATTACACTGTAGGCAAAATCGTTATTAGGATTTTTGTTTTGTACAACAATCTTTAGAAACGAGCATAGATGTGTCTTTGTTGCATGTAACTCCTTTTCTTACCACAGTGACATATACATGAGTGGCATGCTGACTTTGGTCAAAATTGATGTTTTCATACATGGAGGACAGAGGAAAAACCTGGGTCAGTCAGGTGTTAAGCTACTCCTTAAAAGGCCAATATTAGAGCAGTAAAGCAGCTAATCACTGTATCAGTGTCACTCTTATAAATGAAATAATTACATCAGATGTTACCAGGACCAGGCAGGTTAGAGGAACACCCTGTTAGAACAGGTAGAATTTGGAGTTTATAAAGTTAAATCTTCCACAACCAGTTTGAAAACATGAAATTAAAAATATAATCAGGACTGTCAGTTTGAGTTGGGGTAGAGGAAGTGAGAGTAGGGTGAAATAAAAGAAGTGGTCTTACAGTATTTGTCAGGTAATGGCTCATTTTGAGGGAGTAGTCACAACTGGAGGCAGGACAGGAGGAAGACTGTTAGAGAAAGACAACCCTACTACTCCTAGGTCTACGTGAAGAGCAAATACTACAGCTAATCCTATCAAAACTGATGCAGATTCATAAGTTGTATTTACTGGTGACTTTCATTTGTGTTGCTGACACTGTTAGTAGATTATTTACAGGACAGTCTTACTAATAACATAGCCTCCTAACAAGTACACCGATGATGCAACTGTCTTGTCATTTAGCCAACAGTGAAGCTCAGTAAATGTGTAAAATAATTTTTAAAAAAATGTTCAAAACATGAATAAATAAAATATAGAAAATGCATCTATAATCATGTACAACTTACACAGCACATGCTTACATTTTTAGACTGCTAAATGATTATTATGATGTACTATACAGTACAGCTCCAAAGTCTGAGACCTCATCAGAAATCATAGTCATATTTTCATATAAACATAGAAATTCATCAAAAAGTTTGAGGTGATGTCAATTGTTATGGGTTGGTATTCTATAAAAGTGGGTAGGTGTTCTCTGAACACTTTCTCTCTGAAGCCGAGTGACCCCTCTACTTCCTGCACCTCACTGCTGCCATTACAGGTAAAGGAAGACATGCTGCATCTGTCTTATCTTAGCGTCTTCTTTGCGTTATGCATAACACCATTCAAGGCTGTTACATCTTAATAGGTTGTTTTTTTGTCATTTTGTAGTGTGTTTTATTGTATATACTACATCCTCACTAACTGTCTCATCTTGTACCACTAGAATCTGGGAGCTTAAGGTGATGGGGGTGGTGTCTCTGGGTGGTAGTATCTAATGTGTACAATGCTGTGCACCACTGATGATGGCATTTTCACCAGTGCGTGTCTGTGTTCACGTGATTTGAGGCGACTTGTCCCTGGGATTCCCCACATCCCTGGCTTCCACATCTCTCCACTGGTAGGCTTGACACTGATTTGGTTTACCTCCCCCTTTAAAGTATTTTGTAACCAATGTTTTAATGGCTGTTTTACTTGATTTAGATAAATTGATAATAAAGTACAAAGAATTTTCTTTACAGTTCCATTTTTCTTGCTTCATGAAATGGCAAATCTGTATGCCTTCTTTGTTACTGGTACTGCCCAGAAGTAAAACAATTCCTTGTGTAAAATTCCCAGGATGATATTTAAACCTGCATACTTCAAGCCTCACCAATTACCACATACACTTGTCACAACTACAGTCAGAAAGACCCCTGACAAAACGGCCCCTTTAGTAGTGATCCAAGTAGAATTGCACACCTGCACTAAATTGACTGAACAATAAGAAATAGCACCCTTCAGGGATGTGCTACACCCTCTGGTACATATCTTTTATGGAGAAGGATTCATGCTGCAGCAGGATGAGCCAAAACACACCTCAAAGCTTTGAAAAACTAGTTGAAGGTCAAAGTACAACAAAGCAGAACCTTACTCCAGTCACCTCACCTCAACACTAATGAGTATTTATTATGGGGGCACATTAGAACATTGTGAAATCTCTGGTCTCCTGCTGCAAGCTACTCAACGGTACAGTGACATGCAAACAGATGAAAACATCTTGTTGCGAGGTATATGACTTACGACATGACCCAGCCGATCCTCCACGTAGGATCTGGTTAAGTACGTCATCAGTGTCACTGGTGCTCGCCATGCTGTTTCTCATCTGCATCATAGACAGCTGAGAGCACAGGCTGGGCTGACGGTCCATCTTCTTCACTGCCTAAAATACATCCACATTCAAAATCCTCATCAATGTCATCAGGACTGTTATGGCTGAGTATGACCTTAATGCAATAATACTTTCAGCAGTTGCAAAGCAAAAAAAAAAAAAAAAAATCATAAAATGACCAAAGTTAGACTCACCTTGTCACTGAGTGTTGGATCATTCAGAGAGTACAGTTTGTTGGTGATGTCTTTGCCGATGAGATATCTGAACACTTCATTTAAAAAAGTGTCTGATTCCAGGAAGTAGGTGAGCCTCTCTCGAGACCAACACAGGAATTTGCAGTTCTCTTCTGCCATGATGGTCACCTGTCAGTCAGACACGAAACCATTTATCTATCCATCTATCCATCTATCTATCTATCCATCTATCTATCTATCTATCTATCTATCTATCTATCTATCTATCTATCTATCTATCTATCTATCTATCTATCTATCTATCTATCTATCTATCTATCTATCGATCTATCTATGTATCTATCTATCCATCCATCCATCCATCCATCTATCTATCTACCTATCTATCTATCTATCTGCAGTTAAGCAAAAACTGTTTGTTCTATTTTTTATCCATCTGATCTTTACCTGAAACTTCTCTCCTTTGTGCATCTCAGTTGACCTGAATTCTGGCGAGTCGATGAATGAATTGGTATAGATGTTGTGAAGGAAATGGCCCCGGTATGACACCTTCATCCTGTCTCATAGAAATTTAAAGTCAAAATTCTGATTCTTAAAAATAAAAAGCAATTTAGTCTTTATTTATTTGGACGAGACAGTGCATATTGATGAACATACAATCTCATAATAGTTGCCGTAAGGTTGCAATTCCTTTTGAACATAATTTTAAATCATTTTCAAAAAACATGGTAGTGACTTGTTTTCATTCTATTCGAAAATCAGCTTGAAAATTATCTTAAAAATCCTTCTAATTATTCCCAAATGTCTCAAATTAACTGTCAGGATGATTCAGATTAAGTCTGTGAGACACTGAGACTAATCCATGCAGGTGGATGACACAGAACAGCAGTTGCACCCAAAGTCAAACAAACACATACTTTCCTTTCAGGAGAATGCTGAGTCGTTCGTCCACAGAGGTCTTGTCCTCAGCAGCATACGCCTGACCTTTCTTCAGGGTCTGAATGGTGCAGAACTGTCCAGTGAGCCTCTGAAATAAAGCCTCCTGCACGTGGAGAGGCTCAAACATCCGCTTGTAGACTGACCGCAGCTCTCTGTCGATCTTAATCTGATGGAGCGCAATCACAGCCATAATTCATCATTTCTATGAAAATCCAAGAAGCTAAAGCTAATTTCAGTAATGTTGCTGTTTTGAAAGCATACACTAAGGAGTTTGTGAATCAGTGAATGAGCAGGGGTCGAGGACAGGTCTCCTGCTACATTGCAAAAAATCCTGGCCTGATTCTATCGACTGGATGTAGGCCCATTACATACAGTACATCTCATTACCATACAGCAGGACCAACCCCAGGAGAATTATGTGAGTTTCTGCTAGAGACAATGGTGGGAAAACTCAACACTGAGTCTCAGCATAAATATACATGCTGATTCCCTAAAGCCTGAAGCACACATAAATGACCTGAATCTATAGTGACTGGCAGAATGTGAATAAGGGCAGGCTGAAGCGGAACTCACCGGTCTACGCTTGTACAGAAGGAAGAACAAGTGCATGAAGTTTACCACAAGAAATACCACGTTCCAAACCATCACATCCATGTTGCACCTGTACAGAGTTGCCCAGGCAATGAAGAGACCGCATCCTATCAGGGTTAAAGGCAAAGAGATGGAATAAGGGCAGGAATGTATACTGAAATGATACCTCACAACTAAAAGGTCCTGGGTTCGAATATCAGCCTGGGATCTTTCTGCATGGAGTTTGCATGTTCTCTCTGTGCATGCGTGGGTTCTCACTGGATACTCCGGCTTCCTCCTACAGTCCAAAAACATGCTGAGGATAATTGGTGACTCTAAATTGTCTGTAGGTGTGAATGTGAGAGTGATTGTTTGTCTCTTTGTGTGGTCGTGTGATAGACTGGTGACCTGTCCAGGGTGTCCCCTGTCTTCACCCTAAGTCAGCTGGGATAGCTCCAGCTCCCCCATGACCCTAATGAGGATTAAGCGGTGTATAGATAAAGGATGGATATTTATGTGTTTGCCATTTCTTACCATGTTAAGGAAACCATGTATTATAATGTATGATACTGTTGTTTGCTTCTAAGTGATGACAATTGGAAAACTAAAACATCCATCCATCCATTCTCTATACACCGCTTTATCCTCACTCGGGTCATGGAGGGTGCTGGAGTCTATCCCAGCTGACTCGGGCGAAGGCAGGGGACACCCTGGACAGGTCACCAGTCTGTCGCAGGGCTACATATACAGAC
Organism: Acanthochromis polyacanthus; assembly: GCF_021347895.1. NCBI lineage: Eukaryota > Metazoa > Chordata > Actinopteri > Pomacentridae > Acanthochromis > Acanthochromis polyacanthus. Next base: position 7,444,950 of record NC_067124.1, on the reverse strand, counting down.
ACACAATCACACTCACATTCACACCTACGGGCAATTTAGAGTGATCAATTAACCTCAGCATATTTTTGGACTGTGGGAGGAAGCCGGAGTACCCGGAGAAAACCCACGCATGCACAGGGAGAACATGCAAACTCCATGCAGAAAGATCCCAGGCTCAGGCCGGGATTTGAACCAGGGATCTTCTTGCTGCAAGGCAAAATTGTTAACCACTACTGCACTGTGCAGCAAACTAAAACATATATAAACTTAAAATAAGGATGCAGTCTTGCACCTCAGTACAAACAGGACTTATTTCTCTGTAAACAGAATTTTAAATTACTTCAGAATTAGATCTTTTTTTAAAAAAAACTGGTGGAACCTTTATTCTGGAACTTTTACAACAGAAATAAATCATAATGCAACTTATTTACAACTTCTGATTTCTTTTTTTAAAGCAACAACTAACAAATGCAATGTCCTATAAAAACGAGTACAAATTCCGTTCACAATACAGAGTGCATAAAAAGGCAACAGAATATATGGAAACCTGTACAAAACCAATTTTCACAGAGTTTGTTACACATTGCATTATATCAAGATGATCACTTCTGTTCACTCACTTGACAGTGGTTCAAATGTTGCATCTGAACAACACTGGACAAATTAAAGGGAAATTATGAACCCTGGATCACTGTAGTGAGCGAATGATTTGAGTATGAAAGTGATGTGAATCATATGCTTGCAGTATTTATGTGTACAAAAGTTGCTCTACAAGCTCAACTGCTGTAGATCTACTAGTTTACTTCCCCTCTTCTTCCTTTCTTTTCCTCTGAGATTAGCTTGGCTTAAACCAAAGGGCAATATAAACAAATGAATTGTCCAAAGAACAACCACATTTCCCATAATGCCTGCTGCTTCCTGTCTCCACTCTCCTTCCAAGCAGAAGATAAACATGTTGGAAGTGCTTTTTCCATCCCCCATCCTCCTGCTTTTATCAGAGCCTTTTAGGGCCTCAGCTCTGTTGATGAGATCCTTCTTTATACAGACCAGCTTTTAAAATAATCTTTTAAAGGTGAACTATACTGAACCAAATCCTCTACTAACTTTTGCTAATAGTTTACTAATAATTTTAATATACAGGGCATTTTCGATTAGAGTAAAGATCTGTTTGAGCTATGATAACTTTCATTTCCCCCACTGTTCTGTGTGGCAGTGTTATCTAAGGAATGCCATCAGCATGAATGCCATAAACGGACCTGTCATCAGGAGGAGGCGCAGCAGAATCATGTGCAGACCCAGGGTGGTAGGGATGATCAGGCCCAGCAGCAGAGACAAGTACCCCAGATGGAAGAGCAGGTGGTGGGTCTGCTCCCACTCATGGCAAGAGGTGCCGTTGGGTTCCACAGTCGAGACTAGTGGAGTGGATGAAGGGAACAAGGGCAATGTAGAGAATAGGAGGGGTGGCTCTGGAGTTGAAGACATCCTGCTGCAGAGTCACCTTGAGCACAGGGGCATGGTTGGAGAAATGTGAGTGGAACATGATGAATTGTTCTGGGCTTACAGACTATTAAAAATAAATTTTAAACAATTATTAGGAAAAATGCAAAAATTGTTACACTGCTACACATTTGAGGTTTTGTTAACAACTAAAACCAGTGGAGTATATTGAGTCTAATGCATCTCTCTAACTTTAAATGGACAACTGGGATAAACCTCAGCTGTCAGGGAGAGCTTACATCTCCAGCTTGAACCTACAACAATGAAGGTGATTTAAATGGCTTTAACCGCTTGGACATTTAAAGGTAATCTAAATACATTATGTGGGTCAGCAGCTATACGTGCACTTAGCTGGATATGTTGTCCACACAGAGTAACTCCTGCTCTCAGAATATTCACATTATTCAAAACTAAAAATGGCACAGAATTGTCCAGTAACAGTATCAGCTGCTTTGTTTTCCGTTCCAGGGAGAGCTCATATGTAAAAATAGATTTAGGGACAGTCCTGTAGTTAAAGAGAAATGTCTCATAGCTACAACTTCTCACTGCTTAACGAGAGGAAAAGGCGTTATTAGACTACTTACCGATTGAACAGCAGCCGGTTGAAGTCTGAGGAGGAAAGAAGAGCGACAGGTTCGCGTGAGAGACTTGAGTGTGTTGGTGTGGGCTCTCTGGTAGGGTTTGCACATTCCACACAGCTCTCAGACTAAAATAGGAAAGAAGTTGAAAGTGGTGCCTGAGAGCTTCACCAGGGGGAGACAGGGCACCGGCTAACTGCTCGCTGATCGACTGCCTGTGAGGCTTCTCTACCTCTGCTCTGAGTGAAAAGAAATTCTTTGCTGATTTCAGATACTTTAATATACTTAACATTATATATTCTCCTCTTGTCCGGTTTCGTAAAATTGCTAATGTTTGTGTATAAGAACAAGGTATGTCTTCATCACTGCAATTCAAGTAATCATCAGCTATCCTGACAGCCTTGGATCTCAGGATTCATTCAGAAAAGCTTTATTACAAATATTTTTACCGTATTGATCTGGAACATGTGTGTAACAGCTCATCACAGAACATTAATTACTATGTAAATGCACACACCACTCCCATTTCTTTAGATCAGTCCGATTTTTCTAAAATGTGTCTGTCATTAATTTTTTGTCTATTTTAAAAAGGCTTATAAAAGTAGTGACAGCTTCAACAAGGAAGTATCTTTATGATAAACTGTGTTTTTATCTGTGATTACAAGACATTAATTTATATTATGTTATATTCACAAGCAACATCTTCTCTCAGCTTGTTTTTCATCCATAGACAGCTCTCTGGTTTTCATGTTGGCTACACCTCTAACTATAGATGATGTCTGCACAGGCAAACCCAAATCTGAAAGTGAATGTAGACATTGAGTGCTATTTATTGTTTGAAAAATCAATGTAATAGGACACAGCAGGGCAACAAAACACACCTGTCAGTCATATGTCTCAATACCTTTGCTCACATGAAAAATAGATGGGTTCAAACAAACGGTGCTATCTTCTAAGTATCAGATCCAGATGTAAATACCTGGAAATAAAAGCTGAAATGTTGATCTCATCTCATATTCATCGTTTGATGTCAAACTCAAATGTTTTCAGTCTACAGCAAAAATAAAGGAACTGGCCTCACTTTTCCAATACTGTTTGAAGGGGTGTAGCTGCATTTCAGTAATGCTATTATGTTGCTGTTGCACGTAGGCTTGTTAAAAACTATGTTATAATGGAAGTGAAGAAATCATATGCTGACATACTGGTCTGTTATTTTATAGTTAATGTTACTTAAATATTATCTTAATTAATTATCTGATGGACAGTGACTCGGTGGTGAGCACCATCACCTTGCAGTTAGAAGATCCCCGGTTTGCACCCCGGTCTGGGCCTGGGATCTTTCTTGGGCATGACTTCCTCACCACAGGAATGTTTTGTTATGCTGTCCAAAGACAACTTCTTTGTTTTAATAAATGTTGATAAAAATGCCAATATCCCAATGTAGGAATGCAAACATCCATTCAGCCATACATTACCTACACACCACTACATCCTCTGGAAAGTCATGGGGGAGCTGGAGCTTATCCCAGCTAACTCAGGACAAAGGCAGAGTACACCAGGGTTTACAGGGTACAGGTCACCAGTCCATCACAGGACCAACGCCAATTTACAATCACCAATTACTCTAAGTATGCCTTTAGACTGTGACAGCAAGTCTGAGAACCTGGTTTAAAAACCCATGTGGGCACAAGGAGGACATGCAAACTCTACAGAGAAAGACCCCAACCAAGATTCAAAACCTAGCTGTGAGACGACAGAGCTTGCCACTGAATCACAATGCTGCCCTAGGAATGCAAACAAATGCATAGAACTCTTTCATAGTCCGTGCCTTCTTTAATCATAGCCAAAATAATTCGAAGTTGAGATTTATTTTAAACAGAATACTGTTTAAGAGCTAACAGAAAAATTCAGCATTTTTAGTATTTATATTGTTTGTCAAATTAACACTTTTTAAAGGGCTAACTTTTTATTTTACAATTTTGTTGTTGTGCTTCAATTTAATGGACCACTGGTGCAATGCTTCATTTATTATATGTTATTCTGACAAAATAAACTTAACTCAAGGCCCAAGACCAGCGAATGCAATCCTGAGATGATGACTGAAAAAGTGTTTAAATGCTGTTAATTTCTTGGTCAGTTTCTCTATACTGTATTCTACATAGCCAGTTTGTATATTATTTACACTACTGTTCATGCGACACATTTACACAGCAAAATAAAATATCATTTATTTCTGAAATAAAATATAGTCTTATAGAATATTCACAACATATCAAATTAACACTAATTCTCCCCATCATGCAGTCTCAGAAGGTTAAGACACTCACAGCCACCTATTTACTTTCCTTTCTGCATTCACTATGTACTATACATTGAGCTAACTCACCACATAAAGTACAAATTAATGGTGTTCTAAATATTAAATTCATAATATAATCCTTTGCCCTCAGGGTCAGTTTAACAGCACAATCTTAAGTGTCATCAACGTAAAATCAGTTTCACACAAAGCTGTTTTCATTACTTCACAGTACATTACATTGATTTATATTAATTTTCGGAAGACTTAACCAAACCCTAAAGTTCACAACAACATTAAACCGAGTCTTTACCTAAAAATGAAAGTATTTACACTATGGGGACTTGCGTTCTGTGTCCAAGCGGGAGGAGGTTCCCCATAACGTGTAAGATTTATATCCTTTAAATGAATAGCACAAGTAGGCACAACATTTGGACAGCTATTTAACTCAGCAGTCAGGTCAGAATGCTCAGAGACAAAACAGCTCCTCAGTCAAAGCATTAAGTTTTATTTCACTGCTGCATGACAGAATGGCATTTGAAGATGGCTCTTTGTGGAGCAGTGAAGGTCTGAGTTGTTTATGTTCTGCTTTTGCATATAATTTCAACCAGAGAAAATAAAATTGAGAAACTAACAAGGGACTAACTAACTAGTTGGCATTATTGCTTTTTACTCTGTCAAAGTGCTCAGACGGTATGTTACTATTAGGTGCTGGATTCTTTTTCACTTTTAGTAAGGTGAGAAGGAGAGTTCAACTCTTCTTTCTGTGATACAGAAATTTCCTTCAAACCATTATTTTATAAGCGAATAGCAGACCAAACACATTGTATTAGGTCAATACTAGAAAGGATTTTAGATAATGCTCTTTCGCCCTGACTTACCGACACTCATTCTTATATGTAGTGAGTCAGCCCTTAGTGTTTAAGGTCTGGGAGAGTGTACAAGTGTGTTTAGGAAAACCTTACACCCTACACTGGCACTTGCAGGAGGTCATATTTCCTTTCTAATTTGGTCCCGGCATGTGACAGAAACTTGGTAAGCGGAGATCATAGCGGTGCCCAGATCTGTCCAAAGCCTTTTCACTGAGTGAGTACAGCTTTTCTGCTATGTCATTGCGCACCACCAAGGCAAAGATCTTGGCTATGTAGCGATGCTTAGCAAAAAGCAGGTACAGTTTCTTCCTTCTCCACGCCACATATCGGCATGGGTTATCAGCACGCAGGGTCACCTGTGTAGAAAAAAACAGATAAGTTATAATTTAGCCGAATAGTTCTGTTATGACATCTCACTAATCTAACTGATCAAACTGTCAAACAATACTAAGAATGATAGTCATCAATTTGATTTGTTTCCAGTTTTTTTGTAACCATTGTGACAAATGTTTGATAGTAGAGAAGAGCCATATTTCCAGAAATCGAGTAATGAGTTTAAATTAACCACATATCCATAAAGCCAAAATTTTTCAACTTTATTTTGTATGTTGTTGGCTTCACTTAGACACTGGCATACATGTGAAAACTGCAGATACTGCATTTTTACCTAAACACTGAGAGTTATCGTCAAAATCACGTCAGCCTTCATGTGGCCAAACTGAATGCACACAATCAATTACTCATTTGACTGGTGAATATCTATAACATTGTAAGGAAATCTTGCCACTGAGGAAGAAAAGACACACTTCCAGAGGGAGAACATGCCAATTCCATGCAGAAAGATCCTGGGAAGGTCGGAACGTGACTCGGGGTACCGTCGAGCTCCAAGGCAAAAGTGCTAACGACCAAACCACTGCGCAGCCTCGGTGCTTAACCAGCGTTTTCTAAACATTTTGTCAATACCATCAATAAGCTCCTAGAGTTTTGTATCAAGGCAGATCACACAACATTACAGGGGGAGCCAAAAGTTTGGAAACAAAGTTTAACTGCAGTGTCTATTTCAGTTGGGGGTGCATGAATTCACTCTTATTTTACCCATTTTTGTTATACCATAATAAAATAACTTAAAAGCATAGTATTTTCCGAGTGCAATAACTGGGAAGAAAATTAATAGAACCATAAGGTACAGGTATGCTGGAGCATAACTTCAAAATGCAGGCCATCAGTGTCAGATTTCAAAACTCTTGATGGTAAAGTATCTGACAGTTTTAATTTTTTTAAACATCAAAAAGTACACTGACAGTCATTAAAAACTTTGAGACCATATTTTTCAACATAATTTTTATTTTGAAGCCCGAAACTGGATTTTCTTCATATGAATCATACAGAAACAAAATAAAGTTTCAAGAATGATTTCAAAATAAAAAATTTCACAAAAGAAAACGGCACCTGCCAAACACAAAGTCACAACAGTCAATACCGAGTATGGCCTCCGTTTGCTTCGATGCAGGCAGCAATCCGTCGGCGCATGCTTTGGACCAGGCTTCTGATTGTGGGTTGGGAACAGCCCATACGCCTGGCTACATCACTGTAGCTCAAAGCGGCCTCCACCATACCCAGTGCCCGGAGACGTTGTTCATGTGATAGACGCGGCATGATGCTGTTCACTGGACTAACAATGGTAGCCTTTTTTGGGCCTTTATATAGGCCTTCAAACCCATTCTCAAATTGTGCAGATACTCACTGAGTGTTGCTTGGTGTGTATTTGGTTCACTTTTGCAAAGTGACCAACCCATGTGCAATGAATCATGACAAAATGACAACTCATCATTATCTCAACTACCAGGGCACTAGATCATCAGTAAATCCACAATGAATAATTACAACCCCCCTACAAGTAAAATTCTGTGTACATTTCTACCTCAAAGTTTCTATTGACTGTCAGTACACTATGAGGCAACATTTACTGGCCAGTTTGAGGAACCTTCCTAAGCATAAATGAAGGTACATTCCAGAAGATACCCATGTAACCAGTGTAACCAGGTGGTGGAAACGTTCACGCCTTTGTATAAGAAACATACATGAACATGTCGAAATATGTTTTACACTAATCTGATACTCTTCTGAATATATCTGTGGTACTGATTTATTGAAATAACATTATTTGGAATATACACTTTTCATTTGTTTCCACACTTTTGGGTCCCCCTGTATATTAGCTCAGCAGTATGACTGACATTGACGTTGATAGACAAAAATAAGTAGTTGCAAGGAGGCTAATCTGTTGCACACTGAGAAGAGAAAACTCAGTATTTTGAGTTTGGATTGAAGGCCCAAGATGGACTGACGGCCTCTGTGAGAAATCCTCACAGAGGCTAAACAGCTACATGACTTTGCTTCAGGGCAAGCAAACACTTTCCAGTCTTTGTTACGATTTTGTAAGAAATGTGTACATTTTTTTTCTTTGCATCACATAAATTAGTATATGTACGTACGAATGTGTACATATGATTGATATATATATGTGTGTGTGTGTATATATATGACATAAATTTTGGAATAAATTTTGCCCTGCCTTGTACCTCGTTTTTATGAGGTGAGCATGGATGCAATATGTGGACATAACAGGAATTTTCTGGATCTGCTGGACAGGGTGTCACATGGCACTGTGGGCACTTACACTTACAATGATGGACCATTCACAGCAACTGAGAATGTTAATGAGTACCTGCAAAATACAGCAGATGACCTCAAGACAAAGATCAAGAGACATATGTCAGAGATGCCTCAGTACCACTACCCAGAACAAGACATGTCTTCAGGATGTTCAACACTGAAGGATGAAAGCGGAAGATGCTTCCTCCTGAACAGTTTGGTGACAACCTTAATGTTCTAATAGGCAAAGACCAATGGCAGGTCTACAGTGACACTGAGCTCCTCCTACGTTAGATCTTGGATGTGCATGGTCTTTTGTGTGCTAGACATACAAGGATGGATATTGAACGTTCTCTGGAAAAACAATGATTCTGAGGATAATTGTGGTATTTCATAAAATATCAGTAGCCGCAAGAAGCAAAATCACACAGAAAAAGCTAGGATATCCACTTGTTCTACAATAAAGACTTATTTAAACTCATGACCAGGTGTTTTTCCTCCTAGAAGGTATTTATAGCCTGCCCCTATTGATAGCATCCAAAAGAACTTTGCTTTGTGTTCCATCAGGAAGAAACCTGGCCTTTGCAACCAACACATCTCTTGCAGTAGGTATATGAGTTCTGTAAGTACAATAGGCAAGACAACAGTTCACTGTGTTTCTCCTGCCTGCAAAGTGGGATGCAAAATGAATACACCTAAAAATAAAAAATAAATATTTTCTTAGCACTGTACAGTGGCTTGGTGGTGAGCAGGTCATTATTGAAAATGAGAACCAGTTCTCAACTGACTTACCTGGCTAAAAGTCCATAAATAAACACATAACACTGTTGCCTTGCACCTAGTAGAGCCCCAGTTCAATTCCCAGCCTGGGCCTCTGATCTTTCTGCATGTTCTCCCTGTGCATGCATGGATTTTCACCGGGTACTCCGGCTTCCTCCCAAAGTCCAAAAATATGCGGAGGTTAACTGGTCGGTTTAAATTGTCCGTTGGCTTGTTTGTCTCTCTGTGTAGCCTTATGATAGACTGGCAACCAAACTCCAGCCTCCCCATGACCCTAATGAGGATGTAGGCCTATATATAAAGGATGGATATATATTCTTAATTATTTTGGACAACCATTTTGAAGCTATGTTCTACTTGGATTAGGCTTCCATGCAATGGTTTTGTTTTTGTGGTACAGCTTGTCATACCCCAAGTATGTGACCAAGTATTTCATATGATGTAGTATTCAATGTGTTTTACTTTGTACGTTGTATGTTTGTGTCACAATAGCATGTGGTTCAGAAAATATCACTGGCTGACTTGAGCATTATCGGACTTTGGAGGTGCTTCTATTTGTATGTGCTTTTCATCAATGGAGCCCGAGCATAATGGTAAGTTCTATATTCTCTGGAAGTCCTCTGACATCCTGCTCAGTGTGCTCAGCACACCTTAGGCGCATTCAGTGACCCGTACTACAGCCCAATCTGTATGTAGCTGCTATATCCTGTAAAACTGGCCCACACGTTTTTCTGAGTTTGATATGGGAAGCAATATGACCAACTTACAATAGTATGAACAGAACCAGTTACACATCCACAGTCCCATTTTGAAGTCAACACTGGTCTACACACATTGGCGTAGAAAGCATGAATTGGCCCTTCTGTATACAGTGGGTACGGAAAGTATTCAGACCCCTTGAATTTTTTCACTCTGTGTCATTGCAGTCATTTGCCAAAATCAAAAAAGTTCATTTTATTTCTCATTAATGTACACTCAGCACCCCATCTTGACAGAAAAAAAACAGAAATGTAGAAATTTCTGCAATTAAAAAAGAAAAACAGAAATATCACATGCTCATAAGTTTTCAGACCCTGTGCTCAGTATTGAGTAGAAGCACCCTTTTCAGCTAGTACAGCCATGAGTCTTCTTGGGAATGACGCAACAAGTTTTTCACACCTGGATTTGGGGATCCTCTGCCATTCTTCCTTGCAGATCCTCTCCAGTTCTGTCAGGTTGGATGGTGAACGTTGGTGGACAGACATTTTGAGGTCTCTCCAGAGATGCTCAATTGGGTTTAGGTCAGGGCTCTGGCTGGGCCAGTCAAGAACGGTCACAGAGTTGTTCTGAAGCCACTCCTTTGTTATTTTAGCTGTGTGCTTAGGGTCATTGTCCTGTTGAAAGGTGAACCTTGGGCCCAGTCTGAGGTCCTGAGCACTCTGGAAGAGGTTTTCCTCCAGGATATCTCTGCACTTGGCCGCATTCATCCTTCCTTCAATTGCAACCAGTCTTCCTGTCCCTGCAGCTGAAAAACACCCCCACAACATGATGCTCCCACCACCATGTTTCACTGTAGGGATTGTATTAGGCAGGTGATGAGCAGTGCCTGGTTTTCTCCACACATACCGCTTAGAATTAACACCAAAAAGTTCAATTTTGGTCTCATCAGACCAGAGAATCATATTTCTTATAGTCTGGGAGTCCTTCATGTGTTTTTTAAACTCTATGCTTTCATGTGTCTTGCACTGAGGAGAGGCTTCAATCGGGCCACTCTGCCATAAAGCCCCGACTGGTGGAGGGCTGCAGTGATAGTTGACTTTGTGGAACTTTCTCCTATCTCCCGACTGCATCTCTGGAGCTCAGCCACAGTGATCTTTGGGTTCTTCTTTACCTCTCTCACCAAGGCTCTTCTCCCACCATTGCTCAGTTTGGCTGGACGGCCAGGTCTAGGAAGAGTTGTGGTCATCCCAAATTTCTTCCATTTGAGGATTACGGAGGCTACTGTGCTCTTGGGAACCTTGAGTGCTGCAGAAATTCTTTTGTAACCTTGGCCAGATCTGTGCCTTGCCACAATTCTGTCTCTGAGCTCCTTGGGCAGTTCCTTCCACCTCATGATTCTCATTTGCTCTGACATGCACTGTGAGCTGTAAGGTCTTATATAGACAGGTGTGTACCTTTCCTAATCAAGTCCAATCAGTTTAATTAAACACAGCTGGACTCCAATAAAGAAGCAGAACCATCTCGAGGAGGATCAGAAGAAATGGACAGCATGGGAGTTAAATATGCAGACCTGCCAACCTTGGCGAAATATTTTGAGTACCACTTGTGTCGCGCGGCTTTTTTTGCAGACTACTTTGCTTTGCACGCAGTTACTTCCCCATTCACTATCGATAAAAAAACAACACTAAAATGACATTTATAACTAAAATACATTTATTAAACTAAATACGGACATTTTAACCATTTTTTCATATAACATGTCCTTCTAAGCCATCTACATTCTGTACTGTATCAGCAACAGCTTTTCAATGGAACAAAAACACTTTCAAAACATACAGCTGTTAACAAACCAAGGTATATTATTTCAATTTTGTTGATACTTTTTTTTTAATGCTCTTTTAACTACAGCTTCACTTGCAGTCATCACTCCAGAACTTGAACAGAACTTGCTCTCAGCAGTTTTTCCTAATAGGTTGCTGACTAGCTAGCTTAGCTACTTTATTCTATCTCACACACGCGCGCAAACACGCACGTGCAAACACGCACGCACACACACACACGCACACACACACACACACACGCACACAACACACACACACACACACACACACACACACACGCACACACAGCTCACGCTCATGTCGATAGGAAAAAAACTCTCGGTGCTTATTTCCCCGATATGACATCGTATTTTCAACGTGAAAGTAACGTTATTAACAGTATATATTTGCCAAAAGACACACACGTACACTCACGCGTGCGCACACACACACACACACACACAAACACACACACACAGAGACACACACGCCATTTTACCGTTTTAACCGCCAGCTGCTGCGGGTGGGGGGACAGGGAACGGGGAGAGAGGCGGAGGGAGGCAGAGGACAGGAGAGAGCGGGCCAACAAGGGTTCGGCAGACTCGTTATTCTCCGCTACTCTATGATGATTGGTTGAAATTGCACCACTACACTGCTGCATCGTGTTGTCAGGCATGAGTATTGCACGTCCACATTTCTAACAGCACTCACAGATGTCTGCACCTTTTTGAGCAGTTTAATGAGGCGGGGCGTACCAGCGTATTTTGATGTCAAAATACCAACCTGCTACGCAAAATGCGTACAGGTTGGCAGGTCTGAATATGAATATCGCTGCAAAGGGTCTGAATACTTATGAACATGTGATATTTCTGTTTTTCTTTTTAAATAAATTTGCAGAAATTTCTACATTTCTGTTTTTTTCTGTCAAGATGGGGTGCTGAGTGTACATTAATGAGAAATAAAATGAACTTTTTTGATTTTGGCAAATGGCTGCAGTGACACAGAGAGTGAAACATTTCAAAGGGTCTGAATACTTTCTGTACCCACTGTATATTGTCCACAGTGCCAAGTTAGACATTTCTGATCTAATGAAGATTAATAGACCCAAAGCTGGGGGTATGAACAGAAAAGCTTCTCTCCTGACACAGTTTAGTGAATTTGCAATCATATCATGAACTTCTGAAATACTATTTGCACAGCACAGCAGTTAAAATTAACCTGAAATACACCCTCTTCTGATGGTCTGAGAGAGTCCCATTCAGGTGAGTCCAAAAACTGGAAAGGGTAGATGTAATGCAGGAACTCTCCATTGACTGTCACACGGATTCTATAAGAGAATGGAGGGAGAGGTAATCATAACAAATCAGCTTTACAGCAGAAAACAACATAATGGCAGAAATAACACTGTCTTGCAGAGGCCTAAAGCAGCTGCTGAAATGCTTATCAGTGATTTTGCACCTTGCACTGTTTTTAATATCTTGTGGGGTTTTTTTGCTTATTTTTTCAATTCTTTTAAAAAATCTAATGCCTTTAAAAATATGTCTTCGTTACCAGAATAAACGACTGGGTGGAGTCATAGAACAAATGTTTTGTGACTGACTCTTTATACAAAGCAAGAGAGAGATTACACAAGTGCTGCACAAAGACATTTTAAGTAGACTCCAATCTACTGCACGAGTCTCGAACATCCAACGGGATTAGAAAGTACAACAATACAACAATACGCATCTATTAAGGAAGTATATCCAAGTTTTAAGCCTTTCACTGACAGCAAGAGCAGGTCCTTCCTGTGCCAATCCAACAAAGAATTCTTCCCTTTCTATGACAGTTGTAGAACTTTTTTTCTACTCACATTACTGTCATCTTACATTTGATTGTTGTAATATTCCTAACATTCAGACATTTCCATCTGTAGTCTACCGCTGACTAATATAATGCTCTTCATCCAGCTTACATATCCACAACTGCTAATTCACTATAAACTTATTATTATTATTCTATTTGCACGTTTCCATTCTTGCCCTGTCCATACCAATTCTATCCTGTTCTTTATTTGGTGAATACTTGTACATTCATATTTTATAGTAATATAAAATATGAATGAACCTGAACCTTACTATGTTTCAGGTTCAGGCTGTTATTAATATTTTCTCATCTAATAACTATGTGTTAAGCAGTTGTCACAAAGCAAATTTGTGAAAAACAGCAGTTTCTGTGCATGAGCTGTGTAACTATGCAACAGTCCAGAAATAAGCCCAGGAGTGGACAGTCTGTATTACTGTTTTAGTGGAAGAACACGTCAGTTTGGTTAAACTGGAATTATTTGGGGCAACCAAAACATCAATGAAACCTCTGAATGCATTCAAGTTCTTACCTACCTTAACTCACAGTGGAGACTCATTGTTCTATGTAGATATTTCTATATTAATTCTGAATCGACATGATCAGCCATATTGTGTTTGAAGTTTTGTTCATTCTAAGTTTTACCGTTTAGTATTTAGTATTTAGCAAAGCAAATGTCTTGATTGTCTTCAGGCACCACAGAATGCCACAGGAGGTCCTTCCTACCTGAGACAATCAGACTGTACAATTCATCCCACTTCTGCAGAAGGGATACACAATCAACAAACTTTTGTGCATAACCGGATTCTTTCTTAGTAGACTCTCAATCTGTATTATCATTGTTCAAGTGCAATACATCTGTTTACTTTCACTTCAGTTGAAAGGCTTAGTCCAGGCAACTGGACTTATTCTTGTGATCTTGAAGATGTTTCGCCTCAAGAGATTCAGCACCTATTGTTGAAAAAAAAAAAGATTTCTTTAGTCTTTTATCACCTTGCTGATAGTAGATACCATCAGCCTTAGCCCCACCCACACCTCGAGTGGTTAAATACCTGGGACTCTCCAAACTACTTTTAGAACTGAAGAAGCCTCTCGGATGAGAGGCGAAATGTCTTCAAGATCACAAGAATAAGTCCAGTTGCCTGAAATAAACCTTTCACCTTAAGATGACCTGGATGACTGAGAACCTTCACAGACATGTTCACTTCAGTTCATTTTCAGTTCATCTGTCCTGTTATCAGTATTAGTACGCAGTTTACAGTACTATACGATTTACGTCTTGTTCTTGTGTTACTTTATTTTTCTTATTTTATTTTTAAAAATCAATTTACTTTAGACCATTTAAACACTTAAGACACTTTACACATTTAAGACATTTCACACAAACATTTAGTAACTTATATTTTGTACTTTGTATTCTTTGTTATTTCTATTTTACTACTAACCTCTGTGTAATTATTCGTATTCCACTCATCTTTGTTTATTTTTGACCGTACTCTGGCAAAATAATTTCCTCTGGATTGTATAAAGCAGATCTTGTCTTATCAGGGTCATGCAGGTACCTGCCAGACAGCAGCACTGACAGCTTGTCGATAGCGGTTTTTCCCTCTATGGCGAGGCACTGGTTCTTCTCTATGGTGTGGACTTCTCCGTCACTGGAGGCCACTATCTTCGAAAAATGCGTCAGTGATACTCCGAGTCTCTTAAACATGCAGTTGTAAAGCTCCTGAAAGTCCTTGTCGAGTGAGACGCTCCTCAGCCTGTAGGCAACATGCAAGGTTTGTCCCAAACACACCCCCGAGAGGGCCAGACTCCACAGAAACGGCTCCGAGCTGCAGGGGTCCGACCAAGCCCAGATGGAGAAGCAGAAAAAGCCCAGAGTGAGGAGCGGGAACAGATAGAGGAGTCCGTAGAAGCCACTGCCGCCCATGAATCCCAAGAAGAAGAAGATGTTGGCGAGGTGAAAGACAGAGCCCTCCGAGCCGTCTCTCCAGTCCTCACAGAGCGGGTAGGCGGACGACGTTGGCTCCAGGGTGAAGTTGGTGGCTTCGAAGTCCGGAGGCTCCATCTTAACAAAAATGAATCAAACTAGCGGCACACTTCATCAACATCAGCCTTCGAACTGCGGCGCGGAGACGCAGCGAGCGCACGGCTTTAGAAGCTGTATGTCAGGGAGCAGGAGGGATAGAACCGGAAACATTTTCAATAGAAAACCTCAAGCTGTGACTTTTATTAGGGAGGAACATGCATTAACAGGACAGTAGCACTGAAAAAATGACAACGAATATCAAATATATGGAGAGCTTAGCATGATTTGTTATTATGATGAATTAAATCATTTAGACTGGTAAATTATATCATTTTAACCGGCAGTTGCTCAAGCTGTCCAGACAGATTTCATCATTTTTAAGTAGGCTACTCTATGTAACACCACTATCAAAATCTAAACAAAAATGTCAAATCCTAGTTGATATATTCAGATGTATTTTTACTGAAGATCAGGAGCAAAAACCATAATCAGGGCATCAACTCTTCTAGCTGAGCTTCTTGACCTTGTTAATCACTAATCATCACAGGGGTCCCCAGCATGTCATTGATCCATGCAGCTTGATTTGCACCTTGAGAGAAAATCAGTAACACAAATACAAAATACACAAAAATAAACAATACACGTGTCTATAAAGAAAACATATTTCGTGCTTGTCTGATGCAAATAAATAATTAAATGAAAATGAAATAAAATCAAAAATATTGAAGAAAGTTTAGAGCGAAATTACATTTAGGAAAGTTAACAATAGTGAATTTTGCCTAATAATTTGTTCTAATTTTTTGAGTCAGTCTATGCAAATATGATCCTCTATATTGGTGAAAGAACAATTTTGAAGTTTGGGGCAATGAAAAAAGCATTAAATAGCTTCAGATTCTTGTTTATTGCATTTGCCCATGTGTTTGAAAATCTTTGTGAAACTCAAAATAGCAAGCAATAGCCTAAGCTTTTATTTTGACAGTTACACAAGGCCCTTACTGCTATGTCTGTCTCTGTGTCACTTGACAATATAACATGATATAAAGTCATAAATAGGGATGGAAAGGTGGGGGCACTAAAACTCTTGTGGCATACCAAAACTAAAAGACATATCTGCATTTCAGTAATTCTATCCTCCTCAATAGGCTTGTTGAAAACTATGCCAGTATAGGAGTTAAGAAATCAAAAGCTGATATACTTTTTGGCTATTTAGGTGACTACTATTCAAAACAGCCAAGGCAAAGAGATGTTCTGGTTTACAGGAAGATAAAAGCTAGAACTGTAGACATCATAAACCTGGGACACTGTTAAAAAATACCTGTATATTAGAGACACATCCTGAGTTTATTCATGATTTAAATGTTGAAAATGTGTTTTCATTATTAGTCAGTTACTTTATTCGAGTGGTTGCTGTATTAGAGAAGCCACTTTCTGGGGGACGTCCATACATATAATGATGTCACTGCTGCAAGCGTCCTCCTGTGAAACAGGAATATCTGCCTGATAAAAAGTGAATCAGACAGAAAAAGACTAAGACTTAAATAAACATATCAGACTTTTACAGTAAACTAATATCGAGGTTAGCTGAGTAGGATTTAGCTGTGTAACAAATGGCTTAACTGCAAATGATAATCTGTGACTTGTCTGGGGTGAAGTAAAGAACATAGTTGAACTTACTTTTAGATCCTGACTGATCTAAATAATTTACAGGTCTTTCAGAGTGCAGGAAGTGCATCTGAGGTCCTTTTTTGACTCTGTGATGGCATCAGGCATCTTCTATGTGGTGGTATGCTGGAGCAGCAGCATTTCCGCAGCAGACAAGAAGAAACTCAACAATCTAGTGAAGAAGTCCAGCTCTGTCCTGGGATGTCTTCTGGATCCGGTGGAGGTGGTGAGAGACAGGATAATGATAGCTATACTGTCGTCTATGTTGGAGAACATGTCCCACCCTCTACAGGAAACTTTGATAACACTGGGCAGCTCCTTCAGTGACAGGCTGCTTCACCCACATTATGAGACAGATAGAGATACCACAGGTCCTTCCTTCCACTTTACAACCAGCACTGCTCCCAGTAGACCAGTACATCAAAAGCTGTCATACTTGTCTTTGGTACAATATCAATACATTCTGCAAATTATTGTTGTATCTTCTTATGTAGCGATGAGGTGAAGATGGTGAAGAAATTCTCTGTCGACACCGTCTTGTTTATATATAAAAGGTTTATTAAAACAAAGACAGCATCACAGACACCATGGCTTGCCTGTGAGAGGATTCAAGGCCCCATAGAATAACTCTGCAGAGCAACTGTTTCTCCTAGCTTATATAGGTGGGCTCTTCAGATAAGTCTAGCAGGTGATTGGACATATGGTTACCGGTGATTCATTGTCTGGACAAGCAATAGCAATAAAGCAATAAAACAAGAAAACAAACTTATTTTAAGAAATCTAGTATTTAACTTAGGAATTTTTAACATTCCCATCTCCTAACTTGGAAGGCCACCTGGAACAACAGATACCACATTATGAATATTTTGTACTTGTGCAATATCTGTTTTTCTACATGTACTAGAACATACGATACATCATTATTTTTCTGTTCATGTACAACCTGTGCAGTATAGATAATAATCTGTACAATATTGATATCCAGTATTTCTATTCATCAAAAAAAATCAGTGCAATAATATTGATATGTGTCATACTGTCATTTCTAGATGCTACTACTTACGTGTAATTTGATTTTTTTTTGTACAACATTCCTTAAATGTTTGCACCATCTTTGCTGCTGTAACACTGAAAATTCCCCCACTGTGGTATTAATAAAAGCTTATCTTATTTTATCTCATTTAGAATTATAAGTAATTATTAAAGTTACTGCTGTGCTGTTTTGTGTTGAGTTATGTCCTTAAAAGCTTTCTGTCTGTGGAGACATTCATATTAATCCTGCTGCAGTCTGATGCTGCACATATTTAATAAACTCAGAGGAGGGATTCCTAATATAAGAACAGCTGGAGGCAACACAGTGAAACTTTACCTTCAGCTCAAGTTAAAGCTTTGAGGTTTGTCTGTTACCTCCATCAATTAAAGGCACACAAACGGAGTCTTGTGGTCTCTGCGATGTTCATGAATGGCTCCACAGTCATGTGGCTGCTGCTACACAGCCATTACAGTCACCTCATTTTACCTTCACTTCCACTGGGTACATTAGTTACACATACTGAAACTTGTACATCAGTTTCAGTAAATAAACTTGACCTATCAGATGTGGTGTGACCAGTAGACAGTCAGTCAATGAAAAACAGCTGTATGAGATCGATCAGCGAGAGCAAGTAAACTGATATGACATTATTCATAGCTATGGAGGGTTGTGAGAGTACCAGATTTTTGTGGACCAGAATAGATAGAGTCCCTCCCCTCTGTGTACCTAGTCAAGGTGACTATGACTATTTGCTGGAGGGTAGAAAGTGAATGTGGGTGATGTATTTGGGGCAGTAGAGGGAGAAAACCCCTGGGTGTATTTCACATCATGTTAGATCTCAGATTACATCTCACTAATGACCATTATCAGTGTTGCTAGGTGCATGGTTTACTTTTTAAGTCACAATTTAATGGTACATTATATGGATTTTTAGATGCTGACCAAGTAGGATTTGAAGCTCAGTGTGAACTGTTTTTTAAACCAATAATAAATAGATGTGGAGGAAAAAGAGATTTGAAGGTGGTATTGGGAGCTGCAACAAAAATCTGATTATTATCTTGGATAAAGCTATTTATCAGGCTCATGGAATGTTTTGCATTGATGAACACAAAAAACAACAACATTTGAAATATTTTTTAGTTGAAAAGCTCCCATAAACCTAGTGTAAATTACTTGCCCCCTAGCACCAAACAGAAAAGCTTTGCTCTGAAAAAGCTCCATTTTGAAGTTTAAAAAACACACAAAACAGAATTACAATCAGCATTAATGGCCAAGTATGTACACAACATACAAAGAATTTGGTTTTGGCTGGGGCTGCGCAGTGGAGTAGTGGTTTGCACTTTTGCCTTGCAGTAAGAAGATCCCTGGTTCAAATCCTTGCTTTCCTGGGATCTTTCTGCATGGAGTTTGCATGTTCTCCCTGTGCATGCGTGGGTTTTCTCTGGGTACTCCGGCTTTCTCCCACAGTCCAAAAATATGCTGAGGTAAATTGATTATTCTAAATTGCCCGTAGATGTGAATGTGAGTGTGATTATTCATCTGTATGTAGCCCTGTGACAGACTGGCGACCTGTCCAGGGTGTCCCCTGCCTTCGACCGAGTCAGCTGGGATAGGCTCCAGCACCCCCCGTGACCCTAGCGAGGATAAAGCGGTGTATAGAGAATGGATGGATGGATGTTTTAGTTTTCCAGTTGTCATAACTTAGAAGAACTTTTGGCTGCTGGTGTCACCCTAGGAATATGGTAAAGAGAATGAAAAAAATAACTATAGTAGGAAGAAGAGAAAAAAATATAAAGAAAGAACGAAAAAAATAACAGTAGTAATAAAAATAAAGATAAAAAAGTATATACCAATATTTTCACATATGAAAAGAATATATAGATACAAGGTAATTTTGAATTCTTAAAGTTATTTAGATTTGCATAAACTGTTGGTTTGTTTCGAATGTATCTGATCTGTCCTGCTGCCTGTGTCAGACCTTATTGTGATAAAGTTACTCGAAATCCTGCAAGGTAAAAATTACTCTTGTGAATGTTTCTTAGTTTGCTGGACTTCGCCTGCATCCACAAAGTGTCTTGACATATTCAGTAGAAAAACTCTAAGATGGTCAAACTCTTAAAACTCTTGAATATCACAGTCAAAACTGATTTTTTACTAAATTTTGGAAATTAATTAAAAATATATAAGGTAAAGTAAATAATTGCATAAATATTCACCCCCTTCAGATCAGTATTTAGCAGCTGCACCTTTGGCGACAATCACAGCGCATTCCCCGGTCTTTGTCCACTTTTGTCTGTGAGCTTACCTGCCCCACTCTATTGTGCTCCACTTGTGTGTGATTGTCTCTCCTGCCCCAGTGTATAGACACTTACTTTTTACCTCAAATTCTTCACCAATTTGTCTTGTACCTTGTGCCAGCATTTCAGCAGTTTCTCCTTGTGATTCCCATTGTTGCCTGTGTGTTTGTGACCCAGCCAGTCTTTGACCACCGAGCCTGCTTGTGTAATTTGGATACCTCTGCATGGTTATTCTGCTTTTGTAGAACAAATTTGTTGGACTTTTTGTGAGTACTTTGTCACTTGTTGTACTGTGACAGTGTGTAGGTAATAAACAGGAGAAGATCTAGCATTAAACCATAAATTCTACACAAATTGGGACAGAGGACTAGTTGTAATTGCTGTAGACTATTGCTTCTTTCTGATAGCAAAGTTATGTTAAATGAGGATTCAAGGCAGGATAGGAAAGGTAAGTCATTTTCTGCCATTTTATAACAGCTGCAAATACCAAAGTCATCTGTGCAAATAATTGTTAGTAAGTAAAAAAAGGCATGGTGTAGTTGTATCACTGCCCTGACTGTCTGTGTAGGACTCCATAGAGGAGGTGGGTGAGGGGAGGATGTTGGCAAAGCTCACATCCATCATGGACAATTCCTCTCACCCACTGCATGACACTGTGGAGTCTCTAAGTAGCTTTTTCAGCAGCAGACTGAGACACCCAATCTGTAAGAAGGAGCGCTATCGCAAGTCATTCATCCCAGCTGCTTTAAGACTTTATAACACCAGCATCACTGGCTGATGTTAACATAAAACTGGACTCTATCACATCATCCTTTACCACATAATCTGCACAGTTCTTGAAACCATTTGAATATTATTATGCTTATAATTATATTGTTGTTTTATTGTTGTTTACTGCTGCTCATACTTTATGCTGTGTGCTGGTGTAACATGGGAAATTTCCCCGGTCACGAATGATTATCTTATCTTATCTTAGGGTGACCATATGACCAAATATGGCATGCTCTGGTCTTTAATAGTTATTGGCTCAAGTTGTGTAGGAACACATGTATTTAGATATTTAACAAAATAAGAAATAATCACCTCTCTTAACTCTGACACTTACACCTTAGTTAGGAAAAGTGAGGTAGAGTACCATTCTTCAAAATAACCTCCCAATTATCAATTATGTAAAAATAGAAACAATGCCTCAAAATATTAAACAAAAAGAAAAAAGAGAGGTAGCCTATTCTTCAATGTTCAGTTAGCCCATTCTTCAAAATAATGTGTCTAATGGCAAATAAAAAAATATAGAAATAATGCCTCAAGTCAACAGTCCTTTTTTTTTTTTTTACCTCCGCCAGGAGGTTATGTAATCACCGGAGTTTGTTTGTCTGTCTGTCCGTCTGTGTGAGTGTGTGTGTGTATGTGTGTTTGTCTGTTAACAGCATAACTCAAAAAGTTGTGGACGGATTTTCACCAAATTTTTACAGAATGTCCGGAAGGCCAAAGGTAACAATCGATTAGATTTTGGAGGTGATCCGGATCACCGTCTGGATCCAGGATTTTTTTGAAGGACTTTGTACATCTCTCAATTGGACAGACAGAGGTCGCTGCAACGATCCCGGGCGACGGCCGAACCCCCCGCGGCCGCTTCGGGCTGCCCGGGCGAGTCGGGACCGACGAAACGAAGCGGCGGCGACGCGTACGGTACCGTCACACGCGCGCGCAACGGTACGTGCGTGCGGTGGCGCCGCCTGCAAAACACTGTGCTGTTATACACTGTACATGCATGTTATGCTTTCTGCACAAACTGTTGAAACTCACTACAATCCATGACTTTTTGAGTTATGCCATTAACAGACAGACAGACAGACACATGGCCTGGCGGAGGTCTGCGCTCTCCGAGTGCTTTTCTAGTTCCCTTCTTTTTCCTTTTCTTATTAGCTCCAGAGACATAAGTCCCAGCTTTGCAGACTGTACATTCTGCCTCCCATTTGACACGACCCGGACGAAAACAGGGGTACTTTTTTCGCATTTCATCAGTGAAATGACATTTGCGTTTCGGTATTTTCTTTCGGTTCGAGAGTTCTCTCGCAGTGTGTCTACCTGCCTGTCAGCCTGCGAGGAGTGAGTGAGTGTGGAGCGCCTCTGTACTGCTTTGTGATCCGGGGTTCGGCTCCAACTCCGCCTCTCAGAGCGTGTTTCCAAAAAACCATTCAACGTGAATGATAAATACACTGGTCTGTGACGCGCTCAAGCTAGGCAAGATCAAAAACCCGGACATTTGAAGGACTTTATAAACACCGGCCGGACAGCCTCTCAAAAGAGGACATGTCCGGGCAAAAGAGGACGTATGGTCACCCTATCGTATCTTATCTTATCTTATGATCAGGATGAAAACACCAGCTATCATCTGCTGCTGAGAAACAGTTGGTCAGGATGGTTAAGAGTAAACCAAGAATCATGCTGATCACAATGGACAGATATACACTGCTCAACAAAAAGGGGGACCATTTTATCATCACAGTGTGATACCAGTTCAGCTAAACTTCTGGGATATTCATCTATTCAATTAGGAGGTGTAGGATCCACCTGCCATTATCAACAGTGAAAAAGAACAAGAGCAGACTTTGTTTATCCCTGTCCTGTAGCTTTGGATTCTTAACACCTTCACAGCCACAGGTTGGAGACAGGCCTCACTGTGATCAGTGGAGCTGAGATACCGAGACACCTTTCAGATCTGGCAGGATGGTGTGAAGTACTGAATCAGTGGGAGGAGAGCATGAGAGCAGATATTAAAGGATTCCCTTTAAACAGACTTCCAGACAGGACCAATAAAACAATGTGTATCAGAGTCTACAAGGAACCAAATGGCTTACTTGCATTCCCATTTGTTATGTATACCTATTTAAAGGAACGGTTGAACGCTAACTTCAAGAACCTCATCATGATCAATCTCTATCACCCCTTTTTTGTTTTTCTGTTTTATTTGTTCTGGTACTAACATTATAATTTGAACATGTTCATGGTTCACATGATCATGTTTGGCATCATTCTAATCAGCTATCTGTCAGTAATGCAACCTCGGTAAATTATGTTCACCAAATTACAATATTTTTGGAATTACAGGCACCACAAAAATAACCTAAAAATGTAACTCTGTAAGGGACAATAAAGATTTGTTCATCGATCTCTGATGCGAGATCCAAGTGTTATCCTTAATTTTCTGCAGCGGTGTATGTTAGGAGGACTCATGTGAGGCCCGTAACCTCAAAAACACTATCTACTGTCAAGCAAGGTACTATGCTCTGGGGCTGTTTGGTAGCCAGTGGAACTTTTGCTTTACACAATGTGAATGGAATAATAAAAAAGGAGGATTACTTCCACATTCTTCAGGAATATCACTTTACCCGCTAATGAAACCACTGTACATCCTGGACACTTTACATTCTAATGCAATTCGTTGTATCTGTAAACTTATCTGTACCTACTTATGCCATTTAAACATCTAAGCACATTCTCATTTGCACATTCTGTTCATCTGCACATTTCTGTATCACTCTTGTATTTTTGTATATTCTGTTGATTTTTCCTTCTTTCTCTATCATTTTTTCTACATATTCATCTTATTTTATTTCATTTCATTTTACTTTCACTTTATTCCCTACCCTAATATTCTGTGCAGTCTTATTGTTTAACCCTTTGTTGAATACCCATGATGCTGTAACAACTGAATTTCCCTCTGGGCATAAATAAAGTCAATCTAAGCCAATGGGGAAAAAAACTTAAAAGATCAGCCAGAAGGTTGGGTTTTGAATGCAGCTGGGTGTTCCAACAAGACAATGACCTCATGCACACATCAAGAGTGGTAAAGAAATGCCTAATCAGACTAGAATTAAGGTCTATGACAGGTCTCTTCAGAGTCCTGACCTAAAGCCCATCAAGAAACTGTGTACTGTGATGAATAAACAAGTCAGTCAGAAATCCAACAAATTAGTTGAATTGTACTAATTCTGTCAAGAGGAATGATCACAGATACAACCAGTAGCTTGTAAATAGTGCTTGGACAGCTGCCAAAAGTCCCTAATTGAGGTGAGAGGGCCAAGAGACACCTAATGAAATACTGGCATTGCTGTGTCTATTTTTCATGAGCAGATTTTATCATATTTCCAGAGGACCTATAATGAATACATAAAAAACAAGATGAAGGATTCTGTGTAGACATAGTGTATCTTCTGTGACAAATGTCTCTATTTTGCATGTACAAAAAGGCCAAAAGACCTAAATCTACATCACCATATGTCACAACTCTCTGCTGAACATAATACATGTAGTGATATTCTCATGAGAAATGGATTATACCGAACAGTACATCAGATATGCAGACCGTCTGAGTCTAGAGTCTAGCCACATGCTACAGTATGAAATGTACAAAGTGGTGCCTCAGAAGACCCTGGCCTGAAAGAACAAATAGCCAATATATCCATTCAGATAAACAATATTCTTCATTGAACAAACTATCCATCCATCCATTCTCTATACACCGCTTTATCCTCACTAGGGTCGCAGGGGGTGCTGGAACCTATCTCAGCTGACTCGGGTGAAGGCAGGGGACACCCTGGACAGGTCGCCAGTCTGTCACAGGGCTACATGTACAGACAGACAATCACACTCACATTCACACCTATGGGCAATTTAGAGTTGAACAAACTAATGTGACTTAACCATATTGCTTGTGATTATTTATATCTTCTTCTTCTTCTTTTTCTTTCGGCTTTTCCCTTTAGGGGTTAGCCACAGTGAATCAATTGCCTCCATCTAACCCTGTCTGCTGCATCTTCTTCTCTCACACTAACTACCTTCATGTCCTCTTTAACCACATCCATAAACCCCCTCTTTGGTCTTCCTCTAGGCCTCCTGCCTGTCAGTGGGAAACTCAGCATCCTTCTACCAATATATTCACTCTCTCTCCTCTGGACATGTCCAAACCATCTCAGTCTGGCCTTTCTGACTTTATCTCCAAAGCCTCTAACATGTGCTGTCCCTCTAATGTACTCATTCCTGATCCTATCCATTCTGGTCACTCCCAAAGAGAACCTCAGCATCTTCAGTTCTGCTACCTCCAGCTCTGCCTCCTGTCTTTTCCTCAGGGGCACTGTCTCCAGACCAAACAACATGGCTGGTCTCACCACAGTTTTGTAAACCTTTCCTTTCATTTTAGCTGAAACTCTTCTATCACACATCACACCTGACACTTTTCTCCAGCCGTTCCAGCCTCCCTGTACACATTTCTTCACCTCTTTTCCACACTCTCCATTGCTCTGGACTGTTGACCCTAAGTACTTAAAATCCTCCACCTTCTTGATCTCTTCTCCCTGTAACCTCACTCTTCCACTTGGGTCCCTCTCATTCACACACAGATACTCCATCTTGCTGCGGCTAACCTTCATTCCTCTCCTTTCCGGGGCAAACCTCCACGCCTCTAGCTTCTCCTCCACCTGTTCCCTGCTCTCACTGCAGATCACAATGTCATCTGCAAACATCATAGTCCATGGAGACTCCTGTCTAACCTCGTCTGTCATCCTGTCCATCACCATAGCAAACAAGAAGGGGCTCAGAGCTGATCCCTGGTGTAGTCCCACCTCCACCTTGAACTCCTCTGTTACTCCTACAGCACACCTCACCACTGTCTTACAGTCCTCATACATGTCCTGCCCCACTCTAACATACTTCTGCGCCACTCCAGACTTCCTCATACAAAACCACAGTTCCTCTCTGGGCACCCTGTCATAAGCTTTCTCCAGATCTACAAAGAGACAATGCAGCTCCTTCTGACCTTCTCTGTACTTCTCTATCAACACCCTCAAAGCAAACATTGCATCTGTTGTACTATTTCTTGGCATGAAACCATACTGCTGTTAACAGATGTTCACCTCTGCCCTTAGTCTAGCTTCAACTACTCTTTCCCATAGCTTCATCATGTGGCTTATCAGCTTTATTCCTCTGTAGCTGCCACAATTCTGCACATCTTCCTTGTTCTTAAAGATGGGCACCAGCACACTTCTCCTCCATTCCTCAGGCATCTTTTCACTATCTAAGATTCTGTTGAACAACCCAGTCAGAAACTCTACTGCTACCTCTCCAAGACACTTCCATACCTCTACAGGTATATCATCAGGACCAAGTGCCTTTCCACTCTTCATCCTCTTCAATGCCCTCCTCACTTCATCCTTACTAATCTTTGCTACTTCCTGGTCTACAACAGTCACCTCTTCTACTCTTCGTTCTCTCTCATTTTCCTCATTCATCAACTCTTCAAAGTACTCTTTCCATCTTCCCATCACACTATTGGCACCTGTCAACACACTTCCATCCTTATCCTTTATCACCCTAACCTGCTGCACGTCCTTCCCATCTCTGTCTCTCTGCCTTGCCAACCTGTACAGATCAGTCTCTCCCTCCTTACTGTCCAACCTAGAATACAAGTCATCGTAAGCCCCTTGTTTGGCCTTTGCCACCTCTACTTTCACCTTATGCTGCAGCTCCCTGTACTCCTGTCTGCTGTCTTCAGTCCTCTCAGTGTCCCACTTCTTCTTAGCTAACCTATTTCTCTGAATCCACTCCTGTACCTCCTCATTCCACTACCAAGTCTCCTTATCTCCTTTCCTTCCAGATGACACACCAAGTACTCTCCGACCTGTCTCCCTGATCACATTTGCTGTAGTTGTCCAGTCATCTGGAAGCACCTCCTGACCATCCAAAGCCTGCCTCAACTCTTTCCTGAAAGTCATACAACACTCTTCCTTTTTCAGCTTCCACCATTTGGTCCTCTGCTCTGCCTTTGCCCTCTTCATCTTCTTCACCACCAGGGTCATCCTACACACCACCATCCTATGCTGTCTGGCTACACTCTCACCTACCACTACTTTGCTGTCACTGATCTCCTTCAGATTACACCGTCTACACAAGATGTAGTCTGGAAGAAAGTATTCACTACAGCCATTTCCATTCTTTTTGCAAAGGCAACCACCATCTGTCCTTCTGCGTTCCTCTCCTGGATACCAAACCTGCCCATGACCTCCTCATCATCTCTGTTTCCTGCACCAACATGTCCATTGAAGTCTGCACCAATGACAACTCTCTCACTTCTAGGGATGCTCTGCATCACTTCATCAAGGTCCAACCAGAATTTCTCCTTCTCCTCCAGCTCACATCCTACCTGTGGAGCATACCCACTAACAACATTGAACGTCACACCTTCGATTTCTAGCTTCAGGCTCATCACTCGATCTGACACTCTTTTTACCTCCACGACATTCCTAACAAACTCCTCCTTCAAGATAACTCCTACTCCATTTCTCTTCCTATCTACACCATGATAGAACAACTTGAACCCTGCTCCTAAACTTCTAGCTTTACTACCTTTCCACCTGGTCTCCTGGACACACAGTATGTCCACCTTCCTCCTCTGCATCATGTCAACCAGCTCTCTACCTTTTTCTGTCATAGTTCCAAGATTCAAAGTTCCTACTCTCAGTCCTAGACTCTTGGTGTTCCTCTTCTCTCTCTTCCTATGAACACACCTTCCTCCCCTCCTTCTTCGACCAACAGTAGTCCATTTTCCACCGGCACCCTGTAGGTCGACAGCACCGATGGCGGTCGTTGTTAACCCGGGCCTCGACTGATCCGATATGGAAGTCATACATTTGATTCGCATGTTTGATTTGACCAAAGTTTTACGTCGGATGCCCTTCCTGCCACAACCCTCTGTATTTATCCGGGCTTGGGACCGGCACAATAAGACACTGGCTTGTGTCCCCTTGCGGCTACATTTGATTATTTATATCATACTTATATTTAATTCCACTTCACTTTCCTGATATTTCAGGATTTTACACCGGTCAAAATGTTTCACACAACCCCAAACTGACATGTCCATAAACTGTTCTTTGCCTGGAATTGGACCAAAGCACAGTGTGTAACACTGACATGGCAACGTGTGGCTTAAAAATAGTGGCATGGGCAAAACTGTGCGGCTCAAGCTGTCTTTTCAATTCAGGATGAGAGCATCCTGTTGTGTTGTTACTAATTAATAAACTGAATTTATTCATTACTTTCCCTAAGTCGTGTGGTTATGGATGGATAGTCCATCTTTCATAAAAAGCCTATGTGAAGGTGCTTGGCAGGGATGTGATGAGTGTTAAGACAGCAGGGTGATTTAGAGTCTTTGGGACCTAGTAACCTTGCAGAGATGTTAAGGACCACTCAATACTCCTCCACAGCTGAAAGACACTAAGTAACCAGGACAACGCTGATGTTAGCCTCTTTACACCCACATCACTCTCCTTCCTTGCTGTTTCAGTCCACAGTTATAATGTTAGGTGTCTCACTGACAAATTGCAATTACCTTTGCTTATTGAAGACCTTGACGTTAACTGTAAGGAGTGCTGATGTAAATAACAGAAAAATATAGGGAACAAAACAATCAGAAAATGCTGCAGAATGCGTTTACCAGTTGAAAATGACTGGTTCTTGGTCAGCAGGGACATCCGAATTAGAACCTACCATGTACATAAATTCAAGCTTCACTCCAGTAGCTTTAAGTGCAATTCAGGACTGATTTCAGTGGCAGTCAGATCATTTATGTGATCAGCTGACCTAAAGTACAAGAGGCGCATTAGAGGATATGTGGCGCCCCAACAACACATTCTCCAAAATGTGATATATTCTTTTGTGTACCCAGTCAAATGCTGGATTTACTATAGAATTTCAGTTTGAATAATGGTAAAATAATGTATCACAAAATGATTCCATTTGTGTTTCAGTAATAAAAGGGTGAGCTCGTCCCGTACTTCCATGTGTTAGGAAGACTCAGAACATTAAATGAAATAGTTATGGTGAATTACACCTAGCAGTACAATAAAAACATACTGATCCATACTGAGAGACATTAACCTCACTTGGCATTTCATATGTTGTGCTCAAACTACTGGCACCTGCAACATCATTTCTTAACTCTGTGAATTACATGAATCACATCATTAAAGAGAATTTTCATTGAAGACACTTTCTACCCAACTATTCTAACAGTCCTAATGAATTGCCAAAGAGCAAGCAGGGGTCTTTTTTGGGCACTGTCAATAGAAGTTAATGTTACATAATGTCCTTCTCACTGTATGAGCCGTGACAGAAGCTCAGATCTTCACCCCTGAGCTAGGTCTGAAATGCTTTCCAACCTGTTTTTCAGAGCTATATCTTGCAGGTCTCTGTGGTGTCATTTTATTAGGATAGCCACTGCAGCTCCTATTATTGTCACTATGACATGTTATGCCCACCTGATTTGTGTTGCAACTGTGTGTCTGTGGATTCTTATATGGTTACTGATCTTCGTGTATATTCTTCCATAACAATGTAATTTGTTTCACAAGCAGATTTTTATGTCCTGTGGTGATCCTTTTAATGTGTAGTCATGAAGTATACACACAAATAGAGGCAGTTCTGGTGTTCACAGGGCATTTTATTCCATAACTACACAATTAGACTAACTAAAAATTACAGATGTATTCAATTTTGTTAAACACTCTAAGAAATGAAACACTGGTGTTGTTTGAGTTGTAAAACGTTTTTTGATGAAATTAGTTGTACTTAGCCCTGTGACAGACTGGCGACCTGTCCAGGGTGTCCCCTGCCTTCGCCCGAGTCAGCTGGGATAGGCTCCAACACCCCCCGCGACCCTAGTGAGGATAAAGCGGTGTTTAGAGGATGGATTAATGGATGGATGGATGGATAGTTGTACTTAATTTTTGACAGTCAACACAAGCAGGTTTTGTTGCATTCAAATAGAGGTGCAAGATTTTAAGACTAATAAATGCAGTAGCTTTAAACCAGCACAACCATCCATCCATTCTCTATACACCGCTTCATCCTCACTAGGGTCGCGGGGGGTGCTGGTGGAGCCTATCCCAGCTGATTATTAAATTATTAATTATTAAAATAATTGACTTTACTGCCATTATCTGCTTCTCTAACATATATTAGTGTGTGTATGCTTACAGTGTTTGCAAAATACCTGTCTACAGTCGAGCTTAATATCAGAATATTCTATTACTGTTAATCCCGCTATGAATATTAAAATACACCGAACCATTTGTCCTGTATCATAGCTACATGTATGACGTTTGCAGCAAAAAATAAAAATAAAAACGCGTGAAAATCAGTTTAATATTCAGAGTTAAGATGGATTAAATGCGCTGTCAAACAGCGCTGAGTGGAGCGGGTGACCGGACCAAGATGGCGGCCGTATTTCTCGCTGCGCAGCAGCCCGGACAAGGTACGTTTTATCCGTTTGTTTCCTGGCTATAAAAGACACAAGCAGAAACAAAAAATCCATCCGTTTTTTCATTTTTTTCGTTTTGAACAAAAAAACAAAAAAACAGGAAACGGTTTGTTTTTTCGTTTTCACCCCCAAAATGAAAATATGACTCCATATTTCGTTTCATTGGTGGGCGGGGCTTCGGAGCCTGCTGGTGCACAATAAAGCTCCTGCCAATCACAATAAAGCTCTTGCGCTGGCAGGCATAGAGAAACTGACTTTCATTGTATTGCCTGCCCCCACTGCACTTCCCCTAACTCTAAATCAAAGCAAGTCGTGTACACAGTAATGACAGTCATAACCAGTGGTGTAGTCTAGTTTTTTCTACTGGGTATACTCCAACCTCATAAACCAAAGCCAGGTCAGGTTCTCATATATGTGCGCGTGCACTCACATGTCCACGCGTACACACACGCGCGCACACACACGCGCGCGCACACACACACACACACACACACACACACACACACGCAGCAGCTCCTTTGTTTCAAACTACCAATTAGATACTTATAGACATTATAGCGTCAGCAGCTCCTCCTCCTGCCATCAGGTAGAGCTGATGTTTCCTCTTCATCAGGCTCCCTTTCCTAAACGTTAACCTTCGCTCCAGCTGTAGTGTTCCCTAAAGCGGCAGTATTCACAGGACAAGCAACAGGCTTATTAAAAATAGTTTCATTTAGCATTGCTTTCTTTTCTTATTTTTTCTCCACTGACTGATGTTGGGTCATTAGAAGTTCTAGACTCATGTCCCTCTTCTTCTAAGCCAGGGGTATTCAGCTAAAATTCAGAGAGTTCCAGTCAGCAAAGGTCCAGAACATCATAATGTCTAACTTGAGTTACTGTGATATATGCTGATGTAACCTGGTAGTTTTATTATAGTCTGCCTGTAATCAAAAACTGACCGTCAAATAAATTCAGTACGGTTCAAAAACATTTTGACATTTAATAATAAATAACTTATATATAACTGTATATCTTAGAATAAAGTGCAGAACTTAAAAAAGCATGACTGAACAACCTGAATCAACTTCTATACAATTTAACAATAATTAAATCTCATAAATGTAAACATTTGAACACTTTTACATTTTTGTCTGTCTCATATCACTCCCCTAATATCTCTGCAGCTTAATGGGAGAGCTGAGCTGCTGCTTGTTTGAGCCGCTCTCAAAACATATTTTGATTATGTTCATAGTTGAGAAAGCTGCCTTACAGCTGTTTGCTGAGCCAAACATGGTCAGCATGTGACCACAGTCTGTCCTCTAGAGATGTATAAGGCACAAAAGATACGACTCTCTGAGCCGATGCTTTGTAGTGAATCTGAAGAGCCGACTCCTAACGTATTTAATGGAGTATGGAGTTTAACACTGTCCTAGCAGAAAACATGTAACTGGATCCTAGATTAAAGAAGCTTGCCTTCAGTGACAACAGAGCTGTTGATGAAACACTTCAGAGAATAAGAGCAGCAGCCTGACACCTCCACCATTAGAGGACCAAGTGGAGGAGGAACCTCAAACTTCTGCTGTGTGGAGCCTCTTGGATGGAAGAGCTACAGGAGATGATTCAGGAGAAATCCTACAGCTGATGTGGTAATGGAGGATCATATCTAGAGGAAGCCCTCATCCAACCAGCAGACGACCCACTGAGCTGGAGGCAGGCCAAGGCCTCAGTCTGCCCCACCTGGTGAAGGTGATGGAGGAGAGACAACTCCTTCCATCTGAGAGAATCTTCTCAAAAACACGGCAGATATTCACTGAAAGAAGAAATGTATCAGCCCATCCAAGCTCAGCCATCTGATTTTTCTGAATGTCAGCCTACACTGAGGACATTTATACTGTTTGAATACTAAGTCTGGTTCTGTTTCTGTTCTGGTTCTGTGGGTTCATGTGCAGAGTTTTGTTCATTTGTTTTTTGTGCAAAAAAGTTTGGTTGAAATAATAAACAAAAGCAAGAATACCTGTTTTTGTAACAGAGCAAATGTACAAAATGAGTCAATTATAAGGCTTCTCATAAAAACACTGAATGAAAAAGAGTTTGTCAAAACACAAATGATTCATATTTGCCAGGTTAGGCAAAAACATGAGGCTACAAAGAATAATAAATTAGGAGCCGTTTGGGAGCCGAAAGAACCGGCTTTTCTTTGGAAGCAGTGCCAAAAGCTCTCTGAAAAGAGCTGAACTTCCATCACCACTGTCCTCTGTCCCTCATCTCTCAGCTGCTTTTTGAAGGCAGAGCTGCGATGCGATTCAGCGACGTCATTGGCTGAGTAGTGTCACGTGGGATGCCTGAACTCGTACATAATTGGTCTGTGCGTTTCTGAGCCGATAGACCAATGATAAACACTGGAAAGCTGCACCGGTAAAATAGAAGCGACCTGTCAAATTTACACCCGTATAGACGGCGTCTGGGTCCGGATCCTGACCGCGGTCGGCCTTTAGTGAGCCCTGTTCTCAGCCAGACACCTTCCCCTGTCCCATACAGCTTCACCGCTTCCTGACACAGAGAAAAGTGAACGTTATGTCAAAAAAACATACTAATACATGTGTTTGCGCATTTTTAAGTGGTTATATGGAAATTCGGACCGTATCTTTTGTGCCTTATACATGAAGAGGAAACATCAGGTCTACCTGATGAAGAGGAAACATCAGGTCTACCTGATGAAGAGGAAACATCAGGTCTACCTGATGAAGAGGAAACATCAGGTCTACCTGATGAAGAGGAAACATCAGGTCTACCTGATGGCAGGAGGAGGAGCTCCTGACGCTATAATGTCTATAAGTATCTAATTGGTAGTTTGAAATAAAGGAGTTGCTGCTGCGTGTGTGTGTGTGTGTGTGTGTGTGTGTGTGTGTGTGTGTGTGTGTGCGCGGACATGTGAGTGCACGCGCACATATATGAGAACCTGACCTGGCTTTGGTTTATGAGGTTGGAGTATACCCAGTAGAAAAAACTAGACTACACCACTGGTTATGACTGTCATTACTGTGTACACGACTTGCTTTGATTTAGAGTTAGGGGAAGTGCAGTGGGGGCAGGCAATACAATGAAAGTCAGTCTGTCTATGAATGCCAGCGCAAGAGCTTTATTGTGATGGGCAGGAGCTTTATTGTTCACCAGCAGGCTCCGAAGCCCCGCCCACCAATGAAACGGAATATGGAGTCGTATTTTCATTTTGGGGGTGAAAACGAAAAAACGAAAAAACAAACCGTTTCCTGTTTTTTTGTTTTTTTGTTCAAAACGAAAAAACGAAAAAACGAACCGTTTCCTGTTTTTTTGTTTTTTGCTCAAAACGAAAAAACGAAAAAACGGCTTGATTTTTTGTTTCTGCTTGTGTCTTTTATAGCCAGGAAACAAACGGATAAAACGTACCTGGACAAGGTACGTTTTATCCGTTTTTTCGTTTTTTCGTTTTGAGCAAAAAACAAAAAAACAGGAAACGGTTCGTTTTTTCGTTTTTTCGTTTTCACCCCCAAAATGAAAATACGACTCAATATTCCGTTTCATTGATGGGCGGGGCTTGGGACCCTGCCAGTGCACAATAAAGCTCCTGCCAATCACAATAAAGCTCTTGCGCTGGCATTCATAGACAGACTGACTTTCATTGTATTGCCTGCCCCCACTGCACTTCCCTAACTCTAAATCAAAGCAAGTCGTGTACACAGTAATGACAGTCATAACCAGTGGTGTAGTCTAGTTTTTTCTACTGGGTATACTCCAACCTCATAAACCAAAGCCAGGTCAGGTTCTCATATATGTGCGCGTGCACTCACATGTCCACGCGCGCGCGCGCGCGCGCACACACACACACACACACACACACACACACACACACACACACACACACACACACACACACAGCAGCAGCAGCTCCTTTATTTCAAACAACCAATTAGATACTTATAGACATTATAGCGTCAGCAGCTCCTCCTCCTGCCATCAGGTAGACCTGATGTTTCCTCTTCATCAGGTAGAGCTGATGTTTCCTCTTCATCAGGCTCCCTTTCCTAAACTTTAACCTTAGCTCCAGCTGTAGTGTTCCCTAAAGTGGCAGTATTCACAGGACAAGCAACAGGCTTATTAAAACACTGAAATAGTTTCATTTAGCTTTGCTTTTTTTTCTTTTTTTTTCTCCACTGACTGATGTTGGGTCATTAGAAGTTCTAGACTCATGTCCCTCTTCTGCTAAGCCAGGGGTATTCAGCTAAAATTCAGAGAGGTCCAGTCAGCAAAGGTCCAGAACATCATAATGTCTAACTTGAGTTACTGTGATATATGCTGATGTAACCTGGTAGTTTTATTAGAGTCTGCCTGTAATCAAAAACTGACCGTCAAATAAATTCAGTACGGTTCAAAAATATTTTGACATTTATTAATAAATAACTTATATGTAACTGTATATCTTAAAATAAAGTGCAGAACTTAAAAAAGCATGACTGAACAACCTGAATCAACTTCTATACATCTTTTATAATACCTAAATCTCATAAATGTAAACATTTGAAGACTTTTACATTTTTGTCTCATATCACTCCCCTAATATCTCTGCAGCTTAATGGGAGAGCTGAGCTGCTGCTTGTTTGAGCCGTTCTCAAAACATATTTTGATTATGTTCATAGTTGAGAAAGCTGCCTTACAGCTGTTTGCTGAGCCAAACATGGTCAGCATGTGACCACAGTCTGTCCTCTAGAGATGTATAAGGCACAAAAGATAGGACTCTCACAGCCGATGCTTTGTAGTGAATCTGAAGAGCCGACTCCTAACGTATTTAATGGAGTATGGAGTTTAACACTGTCCTAGCAGAAAACATGTTACTGGATCCTAGATTAAAGAAGCTTGCCTTCAGTGACAACAGAGCTGTTGATGAGAAACTTCAGAGAATAAGAGCAGCAGTCTGACACCTCCACCATTAGAGGACCAAGTGGAGGAGGAACCTCAAACTTCTGCTGTGTGGAGGCTCTTGGATGGAAGAACTACAGGAGATGACTCAGGAGAAATCCTACAGCTGATGTGGTAATGGAGGATCATATCTAGAGGAAGCCCTCATCCAATCAGCAGACGACCCACTGAGCTGGAGCAGGACAAGGCCTCAGTCTGCCCCACCTGGTGAAGGTGATGGAGGAGAGACAACTCCTTCCATCTGAGAGAATCTTCTCAGAAACACAGCAGATATTCACTGAAAGAAGAAATGTATCAGCCCATCCAAGCTCAGCCATCTGATTTTTCTGAATGTCAGCCTGCTCTGAGGACATTTATACTGTTTGAATACTGAGTCTGGTTCTGTTTCTGTTCTGGTTCTGTGGGTTCATGTGCAGAGTTTTGTTCATTTATTTTTTGTGCAAAAAAGTTTGGTTGAAATAATAAACAAAAGCAAGAATACCTGTTTTTGTAACAGAGCAAATGTACAAAATGAGTCAATTATAAGGCTTCTCATAAAAACACTGAATGAA
This sequence comes from Acanthochromis polyacanthus, assembly GCF_021347895.1. Classification (NCBI taxonomy): domain Eukaryota; kingdom Metazoa; phylum Chordata; class Actinopteri; family Pomacentridae; genus Acanthochromis; species Acanthochromis polyacanthus. The sequence continues at coordinate 7,409,110 of NC_067124.1, read as the reverse complement.
AAAGAGTTTGTCAAAACACAAATGATTCATATTTGCCAGGTTAGGCAAAAACATGAGGCTACAAAGAATAATAAATTAGGAGCCGTTTGGGAGCCGAAAGAACCGGCTTTTCTTTGGAAGCAGTGCCAAAAGCTCTCTGAAAAGAGCCGAACTTCCATCACTACTGTCCTCTCTGTCCCTCATCTCTCAGCTGCTTTTTGAAGGCAGAGCTGCGATGCGATTCAGCGACGTCATTAGCTGAGTAGCGTCACGTGGGATGCCTGAACTCGTACATAATTGGTCTGTGCGTTTCTGAGCCGATAGACCAATGATAAACACTGGAAAGCTGCACCCTGCACCGGTAAAATAGAAGCGACCTGTCAAATTTACACCCGTATAGACGGCGTCTGGGTCCGGATCCGGACCGCGGTCGGCCTTTAGTGAGCCCTGTTCTCAGCCAGACACCTTCCCCTGTCCCATACAGCTTCACCGCTTCCTGACACAGAGAAAAGTGAACGTTATGTCAAAAAAACATACTAATACATGTGTTTGCGCATTTTTAAGTGGTTATATGGAAATTCGGGACCTTTTCTAGTGTGTATAAGGCGTATACCTGCGTGTTTACACCCCTGGGTATACGTATCTTTGCGCATTTTTAAGTGGGTAAACAGAAATTTGGAAAATTTTCTAGTGGTGGGGTGTATACCTGCGTATCACGTAGACTACATCACTGATCATAGCTACATGTATGACGTTTGCAGCAAAAAAAAATAAAAATAAAAAACGCGTGGAAATCATTTTAATTTTCAGAGTTAAGATGGATTAAATGCGCTGTCAAACAGCGCTGAGTGGAGCGGCTGACCGGACCAAGACGGCGGCCGTATTTCTCGCTGCACAATACCCCGAGCAGCGTTGACCTGACCTGGCTTTGGTTTATGAGGTTGGAGTATACCCAGTAGAAAAAACTAGACTACACCACTGGTTATGACTGTCATTACTGTGTACACGACTTGCTTTGATTTAGAGTTAGGGGAAGTGCAGTGGGGGCAGGCAATACAATGAAAGTCAGTCTGTCTATGAATGCCAGCGCAAGAGCTTTATTGTGATGGGCAGGAGCTTTATTGTGCACTGGCAGGCTCCGAAGCCCCGCCCACCAATGAAACGGAATATTGAGTCGTATTTTCATTTTGGGGGTGAAAACGAAAAAACGAAAAAACGAACCGTTTCCTGTTTTTTTGTTTTTTGTTCAAAACGAAAAAACGAAAAAACGAACCGTTTCCTGCTTTTTTTGTTTTTTGCTCAAAACGAAAAAATGAAAAAACGGCTTGATTTTTTGTTTCTGCTTGTGTCTTTTATAGCCGGGAATCAAACGGATAAAACGTACCTTGTCCCTTGTCCATTATTCTAACCCTGTTATCCGTTTTGTCCATTTTCCAATTGTGCACAAAATCGGAAATTGGAAAATATATTCGTTGTCCGTTTTTTCGTTTTGGGTCTGGAAACAAATATTGAAAAAAACGAGTTGTTATTTCGTTTTTTGGTTTTGGTTTTATTTTGTAAAACGAATGAACGAATGATTCTGCTGGATGAGGAGGTATTACAGGAGTCCTGACTTCCAAAAAATGCGAATTCACTAAGCTGTCTCTGCCAAACAATAACTCCACATTTTAATACCATGCAATCAGTGCCACTGCACCAGTTAAGCTATTTGTTGTTGTCATATACCGCCCTCCATGGTGTCAACTAGGAAAGTTTGTAGTTGAACTGGACATGTTTCTCTCGGCCATTCAGAACTATGACACACCACTTGTCATGGGAGACATGAATATTCACACAGACAAAGCCCAAGGAACTGGCTTTCTGTCACTTATGGAATTATTCAACCTCAAGCAGGTCTCCACCCCTCCCACACACAAAGCAGGAAACACACTGGACTCGATTTTCTGTCAAAACTGCTCCTCAACAAATCTGAGTGTCACTCCACTTCATCTGTCAGACCACTATTTTATCTCCTTATTGGAAGACTTTCCTGTTCTTCCGCAAATGGTCTCCTTCCACCACAGTCTTCGATCCTTCACACCGACCCATCTTCTGATGAGGTCTTTGCCTCCATGCCTTCTCATAACGTATTCTCCTCACTCCCAGTTGATGAGGCCACAGGCATTCTGTTCCTCACTAGCCTCCTCTCTGAACAATCTTTGACCTCTGACCTCAGTGACCATCATCATCTACTAACATGGGGCGTCCTGGTAGCTCAACAGGTTGATCAGGTGACCCATAAACAGGGACGCAGTGGCCATGGACTCCAATCCAGTCCATGGCCCTTTGCTGCAGGTCTTTCCCCCATTCTTCTCCCCACTTTCCTGCCTCTCTCTCTCACTCCTGTCCTGTCAATAAAGCTGAAAAAGGCCCCAAAAACATTATGAGCATTATTCTCCTCCGGTTTAAAAGCTGCTAAGACCAAGTTCTATCAGAACAAGATCTGTGGCACATCAAATGCTTGAAAAATATTCTCTGCTTTCAACTCACTCCTCCACCCACCTCATTCCCCACCCTCCACTCTTCTTACTATACCTGCAAGGTACCCAAAGGGCTTTACAAGATACGTCGCATTCACCCATTCACACACTGATGGTGGAAGCTGCCATGCAAGGCACTAACCACGACCCACCAGGAGCAATGGACAAAGTCTCTGCTATCTGCAACCAGTTATCCTGAGCCTGACCAACTCACTGTGCACCATCAGCTAACAGAGCCACACTCTCCTCTTCTGCTCTCTGACGAGGAAGTGTCTAAACTATTGCTGGACTTTTGTCCCACTACCTGCCCACTGGACCCAATCCATTCAACCTCGTACCAACCATTTCTCCAGCACTTAACCCCGCAGACAGTAATAGACATCATCAGCTCCTCACTTGCTATGGGTGTGTTCCCCGCTGCATTTAAGCAAGCTTGAATCACTCCAATACTCAAAAAACCTACACTTAAGCCAGCTCAGGTCAAAAACAACAGATCAGTTTTGCTCCTGCCCTCCCTGTCTAAAATACTTGAGAGAACTGCTTTCAACCAAGTCTCTGCTTTCCTAAAAAAAAAAAATCCTATTACCTCCCGCACTGCTTGTAGACACTGTTTTATGGCTCTTCTCCAGGTTGTTTTCTCCTGACTAGATCCTTGCTTGTGTTGTATCTACTCTCAGATGTATGTCTGCTAAATGAAATTGTAGAATTGTAGAGACTGGGAACCTGTCCACATTGTGAGAACACTTTATGTCTTGCTGTATTTGTCTTAAAAACCATCCAGCATCATGAAGTGTTTTAATTCAGATTCTGTCTTTCTCAGTGAGTTCCCTATGCTTTACCATTTTGAACAGGAGTAAGGAATTTCAAACTGAATTCACGTTATTATACCTAAAATTGAGCCAGCACACTGGGATTCTCTGACAAGTCAGAAATTAATCAAGAATAACAACCACCACAACAAAATGTTCTGTTGGAACAATGGAAGCAGAGAACTGTAATTTGGCATCTCAATCAAAAATAATGTGTGTTGTTTTTTTCTGCGTTTTTGCAAAAAAAAAAAAAAAAAAAAAGAAGCAAATTTGAAAATTCATGGATAACAACAATAATATTTTAACATTAAAGATATCATTTTGATTAAAGAGCTTCCACACACTGGCGGATTAACCATTACAGAGACCTAAGAAAGTATTTTGGTAATCAGCAATATTGTTAAATCAAGGCAATGTAAAACAATACATGAATCAACAATAACGTCTTGATTGAACTTCATTTTATTGACCACTAGATGTCCTACTCGAGCACTGTGTGTCATTGAAGCCTCCAGAAATGAACCATGTTTTCAATGGAGTGTCAAAGCTTCGCTCCGCCATCACAACCAATAAGATCAGTGTTGTTCACTTCAGCTGTCAGTGGTCATAATGCTGTGGCTGACTGGTCTATCTTAACTTCATATCAGGTGGACACATACACCAAATCAAATGTGACTGGTGGATATGTAAAAAGGGAACTGTTTAAGTTCACCATGTTGTGTTCATAACTTGATTCGACTGCCCAAATGGTCAGTAGGCTTTAAAAATATTTAGAGTTTAGAGATCTGACAGTCCACTTACAGACACGAAACATGTTTTTTTTCCAGGTACCTTTCCAGTATTTTATTTCTAAATATTTCTTCTATCATTTCATTAATTTACGATAATATGGGGGTCTTTAAAAAAAAAAAAAAAAAATCAACCACATTTTCATACATTGACTGTTCAACGTCATCACAGTCAGAATATATAAATTAAAGGTAACACTTTAATTACAAAAAACGGAAAATCCAGTTTTCACTCCAGTAAAATGACATTTTCATTAGGTTTACACAGAGCCACTGCTTCTTATATGCTTAAAGCATCTTACCTCACATTTTACCACATTTGTTTTCATGTAATATTAAATAATTTCCCCCAACCTTGAATAATGGCACAGTGAAATAAAAGTAATTACTGTAGCTTTGAATTCAGACGTCCAAAAACAAATAGATGTTTCCACAAATATTCACTAGCAGCCCCTTAACAGAGGACTGTAAACTGGTTTCTGCTTCTGATGAGTGAATAAAAAGGGGAAACACAAAGCAGTTAATCAATTAACAATTATTTGTCCATACAATTTTACAATGCTCCTTAGATTTGTCAGTAAAAAGACCTCAGCCTTTAAACATTCGCGACAATAAGCCCTTAAACTTCAGAGTGAACACAAAACGATTAAGAAAAGCTGATAGAGATCAAACAAATAACAGTCCTGGTAGTCTGGAGGACTGCTGATCCTGACAGATGTAAAAATGTGTCCAGACCCCATAATTCCTCACTTTTGGATGTGTAAAAATTAAATAAATCCTGGAAAGAGATATTGTAGGAGGAGGATGACCCCCACCACCATGAGACCACAGACGAACACCACCAGCCAGATTGGAAAATATCCTGGAAGAAATACAAAACAAAGGACAACTGCTGGTGAGAGAGTCTGAGGTGATGAAATATGTTCTTAATGTGTTCACATTCCTAATGCGATGATGTAGGACTTACTTCGATTGGCGAGCGTATGTACTTGACAACGACTGTCCACAGCCACACTCAACATGGCTGTTTCATTATTCCCCTTAATGTTTTTGTCTTTCAGAGAGTCCGGCAGGAAGGCAAGATCTGTCACAACAATGCCATGGGATTCCTGTACATAATACAGCTTCTACAACCAAACAACAAGACCAAATTGTCAGCTTACAACACAGCTAATTGGTTGATTTGAACAAAGTATGTTAGTTTGACATGTGGGCTACCTGTAGAGAGAAAGCAATGTACATTGATACTGATCCTGTCACAGTGCCAAGGCCAAGAAATGTTCCAGAGTCACTGTAAAGAAGAAAAAAGAAAACCTTTTATGCCGAAAAAAAATCAAACAGTGACCTAAAAACTGCCTTTCCAAAACCCACTGCACAGAAGTGCTTGTAGAGAACAATGTACACGTTGCTTTCATTACCATACTGGCCAGAACACACAAGAATACAAACTGTCTTCCACTGCTCTTTCCTCAGTCAGCTCGCCAACTGTCCACTTCACATCAATCTCTTTTACCGACCCATCTGGTGCTTGTTAGGCTCATTTTAGCAGTAGACATTGGAGAGGAATTATTTTCATTCTTAATAAAGGTTAACCTCTGATGTATGAGGATTGTTTTACTGACTTGTGCAAAGAAGCTACTTTTAGCTACACATAAAATATAAAAGTAAAGTTTTCTACACCTTACTCAGCTCTCATTGGATGGTCACAGCTGAAAGATTGGCAAAGTAGTTCTATCAACAACAGTGACAGTAGGTATGATGATGAGGAGGTTGGACAACAAGATGATTCCACTTTCTACAGAGCACCTGCTGATCCAGATCACTTAGAGCCACAGTATTGATGAGGAGAACAGTGCTGGAGCAATGAGAGGACAAGAACTGTGGCTTTCAACTCTAAGTACACTGGTCTCTCCTCCAAAGGTAACAGTATTTTCAGTGGCATACCAATCCACATTTGGTGCTCTGGGTGTCTGGGGCAGCAGGGTGGTGGAAGCCAGTCAAAATAAACGGTGTCCATATTAACGGTAATGAAGGAGCCCATCACCCTGTGGCTCACTGATGTGTTTCATTGGATCCTGGACAGCAGCCTTTATGTCATGGGTGTCAAACATACGACCCATGGGCCAAAACTGGGCCGCCAGAGGGTCCAATCTGGCCCATGGGAAGACTTTGCAAAGTGTAAAAATTACAAAGATAACAATAACTGCAATGTTTCAATAAAAGTCACTGCCATTTCAAATTTATCCACTGCCACAACTTTTACGTATCCTTTTATTGATTTATTTATTTTAAATTTTGCACATTTACAATTCAGGGGGCAACTTATCCTTTTCCCTAATAGTTTCCATTTAGCTTGTGTGGTGAGTCGGTTCAGGTCGTCAGGATTACTACACAGATGTGGAAATGAAAGTGAATTTAAAATTATTTCTAGATCTTGACAAGCTGCTTTGATCATAAAGCAAAATATTAGCTTGTAGAGTTCCAGATGTTCATTTGTAGATACCTTGTGATCTGGAAGTTGTACTGCACAAATGATAAACTGAGGCATAATATTGTGGAAATTGCACTTATTTTTCTTAAGAAATTTCAGTTTGTTCCTAATGTTTCGCAAAAAGATAATTCATTGGATGTGAACCTTTTCAGAATCTATTTTTTTTGCACTAAAACAGAGGGAAAAATCTGGAATTGGCATTATTTATTGGCTATTATGTTGTGATTTTGCTGGTCTGGTCCACTGGAGATGAAATTGTGCTGAATGTGGCTCCTGAACCAGGATGAATTTGACAGCCCTGCTCTATGCTACAGAGTTAAATAATCACAGGTTGTCAGTTGATATTTTGATTGCTTGTCAGTATGAGTTATCTCGATTGCTCCCACTATTTGAGCTGATCTCATCATTCAAATTAGTTAGCCATGGCTGGCTGATATATTTTGCTGCTATTACTTGTAGTTATTTTTTAGTTTGCTTGAATAAGAAGGAAGAGGAGGAGGTGAACTTGTGAGATTTTTCTTTAGAATGTAGTCACATTTTAGCTGATTTTTTTTAAATGATAAGTGGCAAAAACCTGGAAGTTTACTGTTTAAATCAAACCAAAAGTTACACTGTCAACATAGTAACACTGGTATTTTCCATTGGTCCACAGTCAGTTATCGGCAACATCACCTTTTTCCAATTAAAATGCTTTTTAAGAGTGCCCAGATAGTTAGGCTAGCTGAGCGGGCCACCCATAAACAGGGGCTATAGTCCCCAATGCAGTGGTAATGGGTTCCAATCTAGCCCATGGCCATTTACTGCATGCCATTCCCCCGTCTTCTACCCATGTTTCCTGTCTCTCTCTCCACTGTCCTATAAAGTTAGGATATCCACAGGACCTCCCTAAAAACCTGTGGCTATCCTAACGGGGCCTTGTTAAAGTCCACCATGAGAAGGAAAGATAGGGAGCCAACTACCACCAGGGAAGACCCAGACAACAAAAGAAAGAACATTGTTGTCCTTTATGTTGGAGGCCTTTCCGAAAAACTGAGGAGGATTTTTTCCAAACATGACATCGCGGTTCATTTCAGACCTGAAACCACAGAAAGACTGGTCCACCCAAAGGACAAAACACCAAGGCACAGACTCAACAATGGCCATGGTTACAATGAGGTTTTCCATTCGGAATTAACTCATTCAGAATTAACTCATTTAGAGTTAAAGTTTTGTTCGTCGAGTATACATGGAAATATTAATTCCAAATTACGGTTTACATGGACCGCACATTTTTTTCCCCTTCCTTAATTCTGCTGTAACGCTTGGGCATCGGAAAGGATTCTGATTGGACAGTGAGTATCCCTGTTTAACAAAAGAAAACAAACTCCATTTGCTGCGGCATTTCTTTTCCCCAACAACACGGAGGAACAACTAATAAGCATGCTTTTCTTTTTTTGTTTAAAGTTATTTTTTTGGGTTTATTTGATAGGTGAAGCAAGAGACTGACAGGAAACAGGGGAGAAGAGTAGGGGGAAGAAATGCAGCGAAAGGCCACGAGCAGGAATCGAACCCCGGCCGCTAAATCGGAGACCAGCCCCTGTACATGATTCACCCGCTTAACGGATTGAACTATACAGGCGCTCTTTGTTTTGCTTTTTATTGTCGTTTTGAAACAGCAACTCGACAAAGGTAGCAGAATGTGTATGTCGCCAAGCATGCGCAGAATGACTGGAATTAACTAAAGCGGAATTAAGTGTATACATACATAGAACGTACACAGGAATTAGTTTATTCAGAATTCCCATCAAAATAAACCAGGTAGTTTATTCGGAATGAAGTTTTAAATTTGGAATTAAATGTTTACAAGGATATTTTAAAAGCGGAATTAACTTTTATTCAGAATGAAAGAGGAATAACAGGTCCCATGTAAACGGGCTGAATGTAGTTTATGCAGTCCAGTGCAGTGAGGACTGCCCAGATCTTTACATTGGTGAGACCAAGCAGCCTCCACACAGACGCATGGCCCAACACAGAAGAGCCAGCACTTCAGGACAAGATTCAGCTGTCCATTTACACTTACAGGAGAATGACTATTCAGGTAACCCACTGTTATGCTGACGACACTCAGCTTTTCCTCTCTTTTCCACCTGACGACACAACAGTTTCAGTTCGGATATCAGCATGTCTGGCTGATATCTCCACATAGATGAAGGAACGGCACCTTCAGCTGAATCTGTCTAAGACTGAACTCATGGTCTTTCCAGCTTGTCCATCTGTTCAGCCTCAGATCAGTGTCCAACTTCACTCGAGCCTACTTGTGCCCACAAACTCAGCCAGAAACATGGGTGTCATGATTGATGACCAGCTGACCTTTAAGGTTCACGTGGCCTCAGTTTCTCGTTCTTGTCGTTATGCCCTCTACAACATCAGGAAGATCAGACCCTTCCTGACCCAACAGGCCACACAACTTCTGGTTAAGGTTCTTGTAATGTCACGCATTGACTACTGCAACTCTCTTCTGGCAGGTCTCCCTGCATGTACACTCAAACCTCTGCAGATGATCCAGAATGCAGCAGCACGTTTCAACCTTCCCAAAAGAGCTCATGTCACTCCCCTGTTCATCTCCCTTCACTGGCTTCCAGTTGCAGCCAGAATCAAATTCAAAACTCTCCTCCTGGCTTACAAAACATTTACAAGAACGGTCCCGGCCTACCTGGATTCCCTGATCCAGGTCTACTCCCCTTCATGCCCAGTTCGCTCTGCATGTGAGAGACGCCTGGTGCTTCCAGCCCAGCACGGCTCGAAATCTCTAGCCAGACTCTTCTCCTCTGTTGTTCCCAAATGGTGGAACAAACTACCAAACTCTGTGCGTTCTGCTCAGTCCCTTTCTACGCTTAAGAGACAATTGAAGACTTAATTGTTCAGAGAACACCGAGGCACTTAATCTGACTCAACCTTAGGGGTAGAATAAGTCAGGTGGTCCAAAACCCAGCAATTATGTAATGGGGGGGACCCACTCTGAACAGAGGGGGAGGCCTCAGACACATACAAAGCTGCCTTAAGAACTCTACCCAGAAGATTTAACCACTCTTCACACCTTTCCTCAGGTGAGCCTAACAACTCATATGATGATGAGTCATAGGTAGCAGGCTACTCAATGGGCCATTAAATCAACGACTCTCATTAGGCCCCCCTCTATTAGCATATTAATACCTCATTGGGATTCAACACCTGTTGTTGAAAGATTTCTTTAGTCTTTTAGTAGATACCTTCAGCCTTAATCCCACCTTCACCTCTAGTGGTTAAATACCTGGGACTCTCCAAACTAGTTTTAGAACTGAAGAAGCCGCTCGGAGGTGAAACGTCTTCAAGATCACGAGAATAATTCCAGTTGCCTGAACTAAACCCTTCACCGTATTCATGTAACCCAAACTGAAACATCTGTATCGTAAAGCCACTAATAAAACACTTATGTAAACTTTTATCTTGAGATTTTATGAATTAGGTACCTAACAGCGAGAGTGGATATGACCTCAGTGCCACAGGGAGACGTCAGCATGGGCAGCAAGCTCTTGCCATCCCACTTGGTGAGGTAGCAAGGAGGAGGTTTTCGGTCTCTTCTATGGGGGATCTGCACTGTGTACAGCCTCAGGGCATCTTTTTGGTCTTCTACTCTACCAAACCTAAAATAAATGGAAATACAACCATACACTCACGGTCACAACATGTATGTGGATGTAGTGAGGTGAATTGCAACAATGTGCTTTTATAGATAAAGAATCTATAAGAGACTACATTTTCTTTTGCTTTTCTTACCTGCAAGCCATATATCGATAAGTCTTTTTAGCTATTTGAGGCATGGTTTCAAGCCAGTTTAGACCCATAGCCAGCTGATTGCCACTCCATACACTGCATGCAAAGTCTCGGCCAACTGTCACCAGGTACTGCATCAGAACACAATACAAAATACTAACCATTAGTAGTGAACCGGCACAGCCGTCACCTACATTAAACATCCATGCAGTGAGATGTCAATGGTGCACCTTGTTCCCTGGACTCATATCCAAGTCTTCAATCTCCTCTTCATGTGCTTTGAAGTCAAATTTCTTCTTTAAGGAAGGAAACTGTAAAAGAACATTTTCCTGTATCAATCTATGCATTTAGGTAAACAACATGTACAACATGTATCATTTCAAACATGTATCATGATATGCCATCTATACATTTGTGCAATTTCTCCTCATCACATTTTTTAGCAATAACATTTTTTTCACCTATTTCATGCTTGACATATGGAATGAAGCAAAAGCTGCAGCACAGTCCAACAAATCCAAACAAATACATCTTTACTTAATTTTGTTAACTAAATCACTTTAGAATGAATCTTCACAAGTCAATTTCATTTTAGCAGGTCATAGCTGAACCTGTCCAAAAGATGGGGAAGATCATACTCTCAGAACAGTTAAGGTATTAATTTAGGAAGAAAGACGTAAAAGACATGTTTCTACTTTTGAAAAGATTTTTTTTTTTTTTTTTTTACAATCAGCTACCCTCTTTGAATTTCTGTTTGTAAGTCCAAAAATAATCTCGCAATGAAAATACAGGCAACAGTAAGAAAGACCAAAAGTATGTAATTTAATAGCTGAGATATGTTCAAAAAGGTGCCTCTGGACAGTCAACCAGCTGCTAATCCACATCTAATCTGGAGGTAGGTGAGCTATGTCAGCAAAAGTAATGTGTCATTAAAACTTAAAGGTTGAATAAAGTTGCAAATAGCTTATCTGAAAACCTACAAAGACCGAAAATTACAATATAATTTTAGGATGCTAAATTACTTCAAGTATAAATTTATTATCAAAAAAGTTTCTTGTTTATCTACTACAGACTGACTGAAGAATGTATCACCTTATTGTTTTCAGCATTTTGTAGGGTTTCTGGTGTAATAAAGGTTAGTTTAACAAATGAAAAATTCCAGGGCTCTCTATCATGTTAACACCCCACATACTGAGTTGAAAAGCATCATACTTGTCTCCCAAATTAATCTAATTAATGCAGATCCACATTCAAGAGAGAGCCTGGCAATACTATGAGGACAATAATGCAACTTGGCTGGTGTGAAGATACTTTTACAGTGAACAACTAGACAGCGCTTACCTCCCAGACTCGGATGTGTCCATCAGTACCTCCTGTCAGCAGAAGTTTCAGGTCAGGACTGAACCTGACCACTTTCTGGAGTGGGTCCTGAGGGTTCAGGTCTGACTGCACTTCAGCCAAACTAGTCACTGAGATATGAGCTGTCTCATCCTTCATATCTGACATGTCTCCAGATGCTGCAGCGCCATCCTGTCCAACTCTGTCTCCTTTCCCAGCTCGTCGCCTGGCACTACCTTGCTGTACACTGTTCTCTGCTGCAAAGATGACACTCATTTTCATTAGGTCACAAATTCACTTCAATGCAGTTTAATTTATATAGTGAAAATTCATAACAAATCATCTCACAGCACTTAGTACAATAAGGTACAGATGAAGTATAAACAGAAAACCCAACAGTCCAAAGATGTCTTTGGATTCCCTATGAGCGACGGTGGGAGGGAAAGAAAAAAAAACCTAGAATAGGGAGGGAGAAAAAAAACAACCAAGGAAGACAACAATCTGCCTGGACTGGTTGGGTGAGAGTGGGATGAGGTGGGTGGGGACAGCAGAAGACTATCAACCAATTTAGAAATGGCAGAGGTGCAGATGCGGTATGTGTACCACTGACTCAGAAATAATGTCAGACATTCAAAATGAATTAAAATATGTTTTAGATTTTAGATTCTTCAAAATAGCCCCCTTTGCTTTGATTGCTTCTTTGTACACTCTTCATGAGGTAGTCTCCTGAAATGCTTCACCATAAGCATGGTGTTATCCAGATGATGAGCAGTGGCTGGTGTCTGCCAGACATTGCAGTTCTGCCCAAAGACTTACCTTTTTGACTCATCAAACCTGAGATTTTTTTTCTTGGAGCTCTCAGTCATGTAACTGCTGTTTGGTAAACTCCTTCTAAACGCCAATGTGCCATCAGTTCAATACAGTTTTACTGTTGCGTGTCATATTTTAACACATTAACAATGTCTGATGTTACTGAAGAAGAAAAGCATAAGTTAGTCACTAAAGCATGGAAGATTGCAATCCATTATATTACAGTCAGGGGCTTATATTGTATAAAATATTTTGTTTTTCCTAGTCATCTTTAGGTTTGGGCTGCGCAGTGGAGTAGTGGTTAGCAGTGGTGTAGTGGTTAGCAGTGGTTAGCAGTTTTGCCTTGCAGCTAGAAGATCAACGGTTTGGTCCCGGCCTTCATGGGATCTTTCTGCATGGAGTTTGCATGTTCTCCCTGTGCATGCGTGGGTTTTCTCCAGGTACTCTGACTTCCTCCCACAGTCCAAAAATATGCTGAGATTAATTGATTACTCTAAATTGCCCGTAGGTGTGAATGCGAGTGATTGTTTGTCTGTATATGTAGCCCTGCGATGGACTGGTGACCTGTCGCTTCCTTTGCCCCAAGTCAGCTGGGATAGGCTCCAGCGCCTCCATGACCCTAATGAGGATCAAGCAGTGTATACAGAATGGATGGATTTTTAGGTTTCATTCTTTTTGCATCAGAACTGTCTCACTGAATCTTGAATCTTGAAATCTTGAACCTTTAACCAGGGTAAAACACCAATATTAGGAACACTGCATCACAGAATGATGCTGAAAAACTAGTGTGTATATCTGAAGTGTCTTGAGATGACATGTTATGAACAAACATCTTGTACCAGCACAAAAACTGTTTACTGGCTAAAAAAACGAATTAAATTACCTGCACATATTTGAAAAATGCAATATATATATATATATACACATTTATATATACATACACACACACACACACACACACACACACACACACACACACACACATATATATAAAGTATATTTGACAAATACATTTCAGATTGTAGTAGTATGGCTTACCATCTTTCGGCACATTTTTGCCTCCTTTCTGTGTGCAGTGTTTGAACTTCATCAAACAGCAGGTTCCGTCCTGTCCTGCAGCAATCACACCATTACCTACAGCCATGTTCATAGTTGCACGTGTGTCAGTATCATGAGAGTGAAGGAGACTGGCACTGTACTGGTGTTCTCCAACCAGCTGCAGATCCAGGAAATGCTGAAACACAAAGGTGTAAGTCTGCTACAGCTGAAACTGGTTTACTCACACAATGCTCACAAAATGCCCGTAATCCAGACATCCATTCATCCACTCACACTGAACAGGCTAAGTAACTTTAAATAGTACTTTTGCAAAAATACATACAGGACTGTGCAAAGTTTTTAGACACACATTTAGTTTCTTATCCATCGTATATTACTATCAAATTCATTCAGCAGCATGAGAAGCGCACAGAGGCCTGATCATGAACACTACTGAGTCAGTTTGGGATTACACGAAGAGACAGAACACTGAGACAGACTACATCCACAAGAATCACGCCATGCTCTCCCACCTACCAACTACTTTGAAAAAATGCATGAAATTCTATCTGAGAGAATCTATATGACTAATTTAATTCAAGTTTTTATTAATTTTTACTTAACTTTGTACGATTTATATGATAAAAAATGTTCAGAACACACATTTTAAAAGTATCCCAACTTTAAGTGCCTTCAACGTTTGACAGTATCTTATGTAATCACATTATACACTACATAGCTATGAGTTAAGAATTTGACAGTGTACACAGATAAAATGACACAGACACAAAACAAAACAGAAAGACCAGAAAACACAGCCAAATACACACAAATCAACCATATAATGTGCTATCAAACTGATGAAGTGTTACTTTAGTGAAATATACCGGCTGTATGTGCATGTGGTAGTGTGTCGGAGAGCTTTCAGGGCCACTGTAGTATCCTATTAAAGAAAGAAGTGAATAATTAAAAAAAAGCTTCATCTTCACACTTACCACAGCATTCTTTATGCCTGTCTTGGAGGCCCCCCCTCCTCCTGCTGTGATCACCAGCCCTGTATTCGGGTCCACTTTAATGGAGTATAAAGGAAAAGGGGCTCTATACAGATCTGGCACCCTCCTTTTCCCCATTGTTCTTCATAAGACTGCAGTTCTTGACTAAACCTGTGGAAAACCAGGTGCTGATTTATGTCACATTATATATCCTCCACCTACAGGAGATCGAGTGAGGCTGTTGTACCTCTACAACAGCTATGTGACACATGTTGTTAGAGGGCATGTGAGCAAGCTTAAAAACAAGAACATCCAGACAAATAAACACCAACACAAAAGGTGGATTCAGACTGGGAGCATTTATCACTGGCATGGTGATGACCAAATACTGCCACCATTAAATGCTATAAGTACGGATGCATTGGTACTAAAGCAATGCATGTTCAGGACTCTCAAAACATGCTAGTGTAGGAAGGATCCAGGTCTGCTGGAATTTCAGAAGCAGATCATAAATTACAAACTATGAACAAATTAAAACTGCTTTTGAAAGAACATTTTTTAAACAAAATGTCAACCATTTTCTTGATCCATCTTTCCCACAGTGAGGATCTGCTGCCTTCTGTGTTTTAAACTATTAAAATTGAACATTTTGGACAGCTGGTCTCAAAAAGATGAATGAACAGAACACTGGCTCTGACAAACAGTCCTTGACAAAAGAAATCACTATTTTCTCACATTTCAAGAGTACACACATGTTTCACTTTACAAGTGTTAATTTTGTTAATTATTTTTTATACTTGTTAATTGGTGTCATTTTTCATCAACATAAAAATGATAAACACAGCAGTATTTGTGGCATGTTCAAAAGTTTGACCATCCTAGTAAGTTCCTTTACCAAACATCACAGTCAACAGCTGGTTTTGTACCCCGCTAAGTCATTTTTATTCTTGATTTAGAAGTTTTCAGTTACTCTTTCTGCAGATTACTTCAAGTTCTGAGGCATTTTAGTTTGTCTCACAAAGACAATACTTTATATCTTTCTAGAGGCTGTAACGCCAGGGGCCTGCATGAGCTACTCCAAATGCTGCAGATTGTATATTTTGAAGTAGCCCATGGTGACCTATACATATGCTCGGATCGTTGCCTGATGCCAGTTTCTTTTCATGGTTATACTTTGAATGAATGAGACCTGTGCTGTTAATGTCTAATCTGATTACAGACGAAGTTTGTTTAAGCAGAAGGTGGCAGAGCCACGGAACCGGTTACATGATTTGAATGACTAAGACTGATTGTGATTTCATGAGCTTTGACATTGGATTCGGTGCAAACAAAAATCTGATAGTGACACTTACTTGGTGTCTGATGGATGTCAGTGTGAGGAACGCAGCACACTGTCCAGTCCTATCTTTGTTACATTCGCAGTATTTTGGTGAAGCGTTGCTTACATTTCCTGGGCTCACTGTGGGGTTCTGCAGCTTACAGAATAAGCCATAATGATGTTCAGAAAATGGTGACAGTTATGAATTACACAGACTAAGTGAGCGATACTGTAGCCACGTTGTAGCTAATGTCAACATCGTTTAGCTGTAAATGCTACAGTTAGCACTAGAGTATTCTTGAAGCTACCTTACCAGTGATTTAATTTGAGGTCCCCTACCTCTGCTTTTATTCCGGTTTATCTTGCGTTGTTATTCAACTCGACAGAGAGGTACTGCATTTGATGGTTTTAAATTAAACTGTCAATGGCAGATGCATAAGACGAGGAGGAACTAAGCAGCTAAATACATGCTAAAAGGAAGCTGAACAGGAACTTCCCTGCCTACACGTCAGCATCACAAATTAACGTAAGTTGCGTCATGACGTCGTCGAGGAGCAGTCAAGTTGGCTCGTTCGAAGCAGACGGCGTCGTTGAATGCCGACACTGAAAGCAGAGCCCTTAAAGAGAAGGCTCTTCTCATTTCACTAATTTCATCCTGCTCAACTACTCGCTCCTCGGTCGTCCGTCCTCTAACTCGTCACCCGGAAACTGATATTTGATATTCATTTACATGCACACTATTTATTTTTTATGTTTATAATCTTTAAGCACCAATGCAGTTATTTTAAACACTGATATATATTTAAATTCATAACTTTAGTCCACTTTTTGCATGAAAAAATAGAAACCACATTTTTTTGCTGCATGATGACACTCCAGTCACTCTGAGAAACCAGTATGAATATATGGTTTTCCCATTGGCACAGAGTGGAGGGAGAAAGCTATTGGCTGAAATCAGCCACAGCAATCTTACAGTGACTGACCATCGCAAAAACAATAAATTCTATTCAATGCATTTGAATGTTTTAGCAAACGAAGACCACACCACTGGGAATGTTAACGTTAAAATGAATAAAAATGAATAAAATGCAGGAACAGGGAAACACCTGCAAACGCAGACGACAGAGTGAGGGTGTTGTCTCACTGCAGGGAGTCTTCACACTTCGTTGAATCCCTCTTGTGGATCTTATTCTGAAAAAAAGCAAGGAATAGAAAAGAAGAAAGAAATAAAGAAAATGTTACACACATGGGCTTGGAGTAGAAGATGTGTCATCCTCTTTTCTAAACTTAAGCTATGAAACTATTATTTGTTATCAACAGCTTTTTCTCCTAAACTCTGACTATGACAAATGTCATCCGTTACTGATGTGATGTGAATTTGTATAAAATTGCCCATATCCTTTCAATTATAAGTGTAAACATGTCCAGTAATTATAAAATGTTTTATCATACTGCACATTCAACCACCATAGACCATGTATGTGGGCAGAATGAACAGTTGTAAGAAGTTTCAATAAACTCTCTATACAGCACCCCTGTTCTATGACATCACCATGAACCAGCGCAGCACACAGCATTACTCATAATACAGTACCTTGTGAAAGTATTCGGCCCCCTTGAACTTTTCAACCTTTCGCCACATTTCAGGCTTCAAACATAAAGATATAAAATTTTAATTTTTTGTCAAGAATCAACAACAATTGGGACACAATCGTGAAGTGGAACGAAATTTATTGGATATTTTATACTTTTTTAACAAATAAAAACTGAAAAGTGGGGCGTGCAATATTATTCGGCCCCTTTACTTTCAGTGCAGCAAACTCACTCCAGAAGTTCAGTGAGGATCTCTGAATGATCCAATGTTGTTCTAAATGACTGATGATGATAAATAGAATCCACCTGTGTGTAATCAAGTCTCCGTATAAATGCACCTGCTCTGTGATAGTCTCAGGGTTCTGTTTAAAGTGCAGAGAGCATCATGAAGACCAAGGAACACACCAGGCAGGTCCGAGATACTGTTGTGGAGAAGTTTAAAGCCGGATTTGGATACAAAAACATTTCCCAAGCTTTAAACATCTCAAGGAGCACTGTGCAAGCAATCATATTGAAATGGAAGGAGTATCAGACCACTGCAAATCTACCAAGACCCGGCCGTCCCTCTAAACTTTCACCTCGAACAAGGAGAAGACTGATCAGAGATGCAGCCAAGAGGCCCATGATCACTCTGGATGAACTACCACTTTGCCACAAGCCACCTGGGAGACACACCAAACATGTGGAAGAAGGTGCTCTGGTCAGATGAAACCAAAATCGAACTTTTTGGCAACAATGCAAAACTACATGTTTAGCGTAAAAGCAACACAGCTCATCACCCTGAACACACCATCCCCACTGTCAAACATGGTGGTGGCAGCCTCATGGTTTGGGCCTGCTTTTCTTCAGCAGGGACAGGGAAGATGGTTAAAATTGATGGGAAGATGAATGGAGCCAAATACAGGACCATTCTGGAAGAAAACCTGTTGGAGTCTGCAAAAGACCTGAGACTGGGACGGAGATTTATCTTCCAACAGGACAATGATCCAAAACATAAAGCCAAATCTACAATGGAATGGTTCACAAATAAACATGTCCAGGTGTTAGAATGGCCAAGTCAAAGTCCAGACCTGAATCCAATGGAGAATCTGTGGGCAGAGCTGAAGACTGCTGTTCACAAACGCTCTCCATCCAACCTCACTGAGCTCGAGCTGTTTTGTAAGGAAGAATGGGCAAGAATTTCAGTCTCTCGATGTGCAAAACTGATAGAGACATACCCCAAGCGACTTGCAGCTGTAATTGCAGCAAAAGGTGGCGCTACAAAGTATTAATGCAAGGGGGCCGAATAATATTGCACGCCCCACTTTTCAGGTTTTTATTTGTTAAAAAAGTTTGAAATATCCAATAAATTTCGTTCTACTTCACGATGGTGTCCCACTTGTTGTTGATTCTTGACAAAAAATTAAAATTTTATATCTTTCTATTTGAAGCCTGAAATGTGGCGAAAGGTTGAAAAGTTCAAGGGGGCCGAATACTTTCACAAGGCACTGTACATATTCAGTATGGTTACTTTACAACAGACCTTTCAAGTATAATACCTGAACAAAAATGAACATGAACAATGATAAAGAATCTTCACATTAAATGAAGATAGGGATTGATAAACAAGATTATCATCTAAAAATTCTATCTCATAAATGGTTAACAATGGTCACATAAACTACCAGTTACAGATGCATGTATTTTTTAGAAGTCCAATTCTACCATGTTTTTCATGCTTCACTGTCAATACTCGTACCTCCCCTCATTTCATTCTGACCAGAGTCCAGTCACTGTGGCCCTTGTGCCTTTCCTCTGGGATGACAAAAATTTATCTTATATTATCTTATCTTATCTTTAAGCAAGTAAGGAGTGAACCGAGACACAACAAGCAATCTACAGAATAGATAACAAAAAGGTTTACACTTAAGGTTAAGCTGACTCAGGGTGAAGGCAGGAGACACCCTGGACAGGTCACCAGTCTGTCGCAAGGCTACATATACAGACAAACAATCACTCTCACATTCACACCTACGGGCAATTTAGAGTAACCAATTAACCTCAGCATATTTTTGCACTGTGGGAGGAAGTCCGAGTCCCCAGAAAAAACCCACGCATGCACAGGGAGAACATGCAAACTCCATGCAGAAAGATCCCAGGAAGGCCAGGACGCAGGGATCTTCTCCCTGCAAGGCGAAAAGGGCTAACCACTACGCACTGTGCAGCCTTAAGTGGACTCCAGCATCTCAAAAAAATTCTCCACTGCAGCTGGAACATGGAACATCCCAGTGAAGTCGTGGTGGATGACTAATATCATCACCATCGCATGTTTTAGGTTGGTATTGTTGCAAATGTAAGGATGGATTACGTTGTGCATGTAGATTATGGACTGTGATGTGAAATGGTACCGCTCAAAAAGATAACTGTCCAGAAATGGAAGTAAATGCAGTCTGATAACAATCTCCCAATGAATAGTTAATTCTCCATGCAGTAATGCCGCTCCTTCATCCACTGGATCTGTCAGGCTGGCTGCTGCCAGGCCCAGATAGTGCCTCCCCTCCTTCTCTCTCTCTCTCTCTCTTGCAGGGTGGCTCAGCAGTGCAGCAGCAGGAACAGGTGTGCCTCATCAGCAGCCCTCAGCCAGAATTAGGAGCAGGTGGAGGTTGTTTAATGAAGCAAACTCTGCCTCAATATAACCAGACGCCTCACAACTCTCAGATGCTGGATTGTGACACATCGTGTAGGAACTGAGTAGCCAGTTTGCCAGTTGTTTACTCCATACTCTGCTCTAACCTCTGCTATCCTCATCTTTCCTAGTTGTGGCTCCACCTGCTCCTTGGAGAATTACCTACCCACCATCAACACCGGATCCTGGTTGTCACCTCAGCAAGCAAAGACGGCTTTCCAGGCCACCGCAAACCTCCCGGCGTCCTCCCCACTCGCCCATCATCTCCGCTGTCCACCACCTGGCTCTGCACTCTGGCTTCCTCCACGGTGAACTGTCCCGAGCAAACCCAAAGAGACTGAGTATTAGTTTAGTTGACCGTAGCTTCCTCCCTCGTACAGGGCAGTGTTTTGTAGAGTTCATTAATCGTAGCGTTTCCTCAGATTTTGTGATTACCGTAGTTGGTTGATTAGTAGCACGTCTGTGTTGTTTTCTGAGAGTGAAGATTGTGTTTTGTAGTTCCAGCCATTAGTAGTTGCTGTGAGTAGTTATGGAACTGAGAGAACGGTTTCCTGTTGTTATGGCCATCTTAGTTGTAGTTTTTGAGAAACTCTGTGAATAAAACCCTTTTTGTTATACTTAAAGACTGTAATTTCCTGCGCCTGAGCCTCCCAGAAATCTTAACAGTACGATCTGGCCAACATGAGCTCAGCAGGAAATATTGATAATTCAGATGGTGCTTCTAGAATGTCCCTCCAGGAGGTCTTATCGTGCATAGAAGCCACTTTAAATCGCCACGAGGAATCATTACGTTCATTGACAGCTAGTAACTCGGCAATGTACAAACAGCTTGCTACTTTAACAGAGAAAATGAATCGTCTCATGCCGAATGTCGCAACGGCTGCCCCAGCTTCTAGCTCTGTACTAGAGAAGGAGCCTAATGTCGCTACACCCGAGCGTTATAGTGGTGATTTTGGAGGCTGTGATTCCTTTCTCACACAAGTATCATTGGTTTTTGAGTTACAGCCCCACTCGTACCCTACTGACCGCTCTCGCATCGCGTACCTAATTGGGTTGTTAGCGGGTGATGCTCGGGACTGGGGAACTGGTGTGTGGAAACGCCAGAGCCCCCTGTGCGACTCATATTCAGCTTTCGTGGCAGAAATGAGAAAACTTTGACCATCCCCTCAGTGGCAGAGACACGGTGACCTGATTGGGGGATATTCAGCAAGGATATCCCCCAAGTGTGGCAGAATATGCTCGAGAGTTCCGGACTCTCACTGTGGAAGTAGACTGGAACGATTCTGCCCTCCGATACTCCTTTTACCAAGGCCTTTCGGAGGCCATAAAGGACCAACTGACGCTCAAGGACGAAGCAGCGGCACTCGACCACTGGATAGACCTGGCCATAAAATTGGATTCTCGCGTGCGTGAGAGACTCAGAGAAAGACAGGTTCAATCATCCAGTACCCGTGGTCCCTTTAGTCCCGCTCGATGACCCAAATCCCCAGAATCTACAGCGGAAGAATCGGAACCTATGCAGCTGGGCCACGCTAAGCTCTCCACTAAAGCGAAGGATTACCGGAGAGAGGCCAAACTCTGCATGTATTGTGGAGATCCTGGCCACTTTGCTGCAGCTTGCTCTCGTTGTCGAGCAAAAGACAAGGCCCACCAGTAACTGGGGAGGTTCTGGTGGGCCAAGTCCTGTCCTCTCCCCCATGACGACTCCAGTTGAGGACAACACTTTGCTGGGGAATGATCTCACTCCCTGTTTTCGCCTTGGTGGACTTGGGAGCTGAAGAAAGCTTCGTGGACACTAACCTGGTAAGACAGCTGAATATTTCTACCGTTCCTCTTAAAGAACCTCTGTCAGCTTGCTCTTTGAATGGAATCAGTCTCGCCAAGGTTTCATGTAGAACTGTTCCTGTGGAGTTAGTTATTGCCGGAAACATCGCAAGAAGATTTCTCTTTGTATCATGGAGGGGTCAAGTTCCCCAATGGTGTTGGGCTATACATGGCTAGTACGGCGCAATCTCGGTTGGATTGGCGACAGGGACAAATTGAGACATGGAGCATAGACTGCCACCAAAACTGTTTGGTCTCAGCCCTAGCCCCTTCCAGTTCAGTGACTCAAAGTACCACTGAGCCTATCAACCTAGAGTCTGTTCCGTTGCATTACCATGACCCGGCCCAAGCGTTCAGCAAGCCCAAGGCCATGTCCCTTCCACCCCATCGACCATACGACTGTGCCATTGAGTTGTTGGAGGGGGCAACCTTACCTTCCAGTTGACTCTATAGCCTGTCTAAACCGGAGCAGACTGCAATGGAGAACTATATTCGAGAGCCAATAGCTTCAGGAATTATTAGACCTTCTTCCCCAGTGGGAGCTGGGGTTTTTTTCTTCATTGAGAAGAAGGATGGGTCCCCAAGACCATGCATTGATTTTAGGGGGTTAAACAATATCACTAAAAAGAACTCTTATCTGTTGCCCCTCGTGGATTCTGCTTTCACACCCTTCCAGGGGGCTAAGGTATTCACCAAACTGGCTCTAAGGAACGCTTACCATCTCGTCCGCATTAGGGAGGAGGACGAATGGAAAACGGCCTTCAACACTCCCCTAGGGCATTTTGAGTACTTGGTGATGCCTTTTGGACTCACCAATGCCCCTGCCGTTTTCCAGAACTTGATAAATGACGTGCTTCGAGATATGCTTAACCGATTTGTGTTTTTCTACCTTGATGGCATTTTGCTTTATTCTCAGAGCTTGGAGGAGCACATTGGCCATGTGCGCAGTGTTTTGGAGAGACTATTGGACAACCGCCTATTTGTCAAGGCCAAGAAATGTGAGTTTCACGCTACCACCATTAGTTTTCTCAGCTATGTTATTTCCCCAGGACATATCCAGATGGACCCAGGAAAGCTGACTGCGGTACCGGAGTGGCCTGTCCCTGCCAACCGAAAGCAGCTTCAACAATTCCTTGGATTTGCTAACTTTTACCGCAGGTTTATAAGAGACTATAGTAAAGTTGCTAATCCTCTCAGCACTAACTTCTCCCCTCAAACAGTTCCAGCGGTCTCCAGAGGCAGATCAGGCGTTCAAGGAGTTGAAGCACAAGTTTACCACTGCACCCTTCTAACCCAACCAAATTCTTCTATTCAGTTTATTGTAGAGGTCGACGCCTCTGACACGGGAGTGGGAGCCGTCCTCTCACAACATTGCCCTACGGACCACAAGCTCCATCCATGTGCATTCTTTTCCAGACATTTAACCCCTGCCAAATGTAATTACGATGTCGGCAACCGGGAGCTTCTTGCCGTCAAACTGGCACTGGAAGAATGGAGACACTGGCTTGAGGGAGCAGAACAACAGTTCATTGTTTGGACTGATCAAAAGAACTTGGAATACATAAAGTCCGGTAAATAACTTGACTCTCGCCAAGCTCGTTGGGCACTGTTCTTTGGTCGATTTAATTTCTCCGACCGGGATCTAGGAACATTAAACCCGATGCCCTGTCCCGTCAGTTCATCACGGAGGAGGAGAGAAAAACAGAAACCATCTTGCCCAAGTCCTGCCTCGTGGCCTCACTGACTTGGCAAATGGAGGTGGATGTGCGACAGGCCCAGGAGACGTCCCCTGACCCAGGTAATGGCCCAAGTGGGAAATTGTTTGTTCCGCTGTCTGTTTATTCCCAGGTTCTCCAGTGGGGACACTCCTCCCAGATTGCCTGTCATCCCGGCACCGGGTGCACGCTGGAGATCCTCCGTCAGAGGTTTTGGTGACCCTCTATGGAGGCTGATGCCAGAGAGTTCATGGCGGCCTGTATGACCTGCGCTTGCGGGAAGACGTCCCACCAAGCCAGCCCAGGTCTCCTTCAATCCTTGCCGGTTCCCTGGTTCCCCAGGTCCCATATTCTGGTGGACTTTGTGACTGGCCTTCCCACTTCCCAAGGTAACACCGTCATACTTACTATTGTGGACAGGTTTTTGAAAGCCGCCCATTTTGTTCCTATGTCCAAGCTCCCCACAGCCAAGGAGACTGCAGAGACGGTGGTTCAGAACGTCTTCCGTCTTCATGGCATACCGTCCAATATTGTGTCGGATCGAGGTCCGCAGTTCACCTCCAAAGTCTGGAAGTTGTTTTGCAACGCCTTGGGGCAAAGGTCAGTCTCACCTCTGGGTTTCATCCCCAATACAATGGACAGACCGAATGGACTAATCAGTCACTAGAATTTTTTATTTTATTTTTTTTTAACATTGTATGATCAAGGATAACCCTGCTTCTTGGTGTGACAAGCTTCCCTGGATAGAGTATGCACATAACTCGATGTCTAACTTGTCCTCTGGACTTTCTCCTTTTAAATGTTCTCTTGGATATCAGCCCCCCCTTTTCCCGTCCCAGGAACAGGAGATAAACATCCCCTCTGTCCAGTCACTCGTCCACCAACTACAGTCTACCTGGAGGCAGACACGAGGGGCCCTTGTAGTCGCAGCTCGGAGGATGGAGGTTCAGGCCAATCGCCATCTGAGACCAGCCCCAACCTACCGGGCCGGTCAGAAAGTCTGGCTCCAGGCCAAAGACATTCCCCTGCGGGTTGAATCGAAGAAGTTGGCTCCATTCTTGGTTAATAAAGTGATCAACCCCAGCTCCGTGTGCCTTCACTTACCTTCCTCCATGAAGATCCACCCTACTTTCCACATTTCGCTACTGAGACCTGTTGTGGAGAGTGCACTAGCCCCCCCTGTCCATCCCCCCCTCCGCCTCCCAGGGTCGTCAGTGGCGCACCGGTTTACACAGTGCGACGGTTGCTGCACGCTCATCGTCGTGGCCGGGGGCTCCAGTTCCTGGTTGACTGGGAGGGTTATGGCCTGGAGAAGCGGAGTTGGGTGCCCCGTTCCCAAATTCTAGATGGGACCTTGGTCACTGACTTTTTCCAACGCTACCCAGACCACCCTGTTCGGGCACCCAGTGGCCCCCATAGAGGGGGGGGTACTGTCAGGCTGGCTGTTGCCAGGCCCAGATGGTGCCTCCTCTCTCTCTCTCTTGCAGGGTGGCTCAGCAGTGCAGGAACAGGTGTGCCTCATCAGCAGCCCTCAGCCAGAATTAGGAGCAGGTGGAGGTTGTTTAATGAAGCACACTCTGCCTCAATATAACCGGACGCCTCACAACTCTCAGACGCCGGATTGTGACACATCGTGTAGGAACTGAGTAGCCAGTTTGCCAGTTGTTTACACCATACTGTGCTCTAACCTCTGCTATCCTCATCTCTCCTAGTTGTGGCTCCACTTGCTCCTGGGAGCATTACCTACCCACCATCAACACTGGATCCTGGTTGTCACCTCAGCAAGCAAAGACGGCTTTCCAGGCCACCGCAAACCTCCCGGCGTCCTCCCCACTCGCCCATCATCTCCGCTGTCCACCACCTGGCTCTGCACTCTGGCTTCCTCCACGGTGAACCGTCCCGAGCAAACCCAAAGAGACTGAGTATTAGTTTAGTTGACCGTAGCTTCCTCCCTCGTACAGGGCAGTGTTTTGTAGAGTTCATTAATCGTAGCATTTCCTCAGATTTTGTGATTACCGTAGTTGGTTGATTAGTAGCACTTCTGTGTTTTCTGAGAGTGAAGATTGTGTTTTGTAGTCCCAGCCATTAGTACTCGCTGTGAGTAGTTATGGAACTGAGAACAGTTTCCTGTTATAGCCATCTCAGTTGTAGTTTTTGAGAAACTCTGAATAAAGCCCCTTTTGTTTTACTTAAAGACTGTAATTTCCTGCACCTGAGCCTCCCAGAAATCTTAACAGGATCATTACAAAAGGACATGCCACTTTGACAGACGGCGGAACTAGGCTACGCCAAAACTCGCCTGCTGACTGAATGAAGAAATGAAATAGTGTGCATGGCTGTAAGAGGGCAGATACAGAGAAACTCAAGGTTAATTGAGGGAAAACCTGGTCCCAACCAGGTTAGGTTCACAGACTGTTACTACGGTAACTGACCGACATCTTTAGTTACCCCAATTTCACTGGTTTGAGTTACTTCCCTTTTTGAAACATAAAACTCAGAGTTGCCCTCATTTCAGGGTTAACGGATTGAGAATTTTTACTAAACCTGCTTTGTGAAACAGACCCCTGCTCACATACATGTATGTATGTATCTGAAGATTGACAGGACCTGGCTTCCTCCCACAGTCCAAAAATATGCTGAGGTTAATTGGTTACTCTAAATTGCCCGTGAGTGTGATTATTTGTATATGTAGCCCTGCAACAGACTGGCGACCTGTCCAGGATGTCCCCTGCCTTTGCCAGAGTCAGCTGGGATAGACTCCAGCACCCCCGCAACCCTAGTGAGGATAAAGCGGTGTATAGAGAACGGATGGATGGAAGATTGACAGGACTCCAAATCCATTCTCGCACATTGGCAGTGGTGATGCAAATTTTGACTGACAAAAACTAAACATGTTTTATGTTACAAGATTACCATAATCTTCAAATTTAGAATTACATTTTAAAAACTGACAAATTGAACTAAAAATAAATTTTAGTTAACTGGAAAGATTAAAAAAAAAACACATCATCCAACCTCCTCACAGAACACATTTCACTTGAGAGAATATCTGCTAAAAAAAACAAAACACAATTGGACTTCTTTAAAGAAAAATGGTCTCCATTTATTTAATCATTAAATATTAATCTATAGCTTCTGCTTGTATGTGGGTGTATGCCACTCCCCTCATAAAATTGTGATACTTATTCTGTCTGTGCATATGGTCTGACTCTCCTCTGCTTTAAACTCTACCTTTCAAATATTGAAAGGGGTGTAGGGTTCTGATGGGGCCTGGGGAGGGTGGGGTTGGGGCTTGGGTAGCGGGTGGGTCCTCGTGCCCTGGGCCGCCTGGGTCGGTCTTGGCGTGCTAGTGGTGTCGGTAGCTGCTCCTCTTGTTCTCGGGGTCCGCGTGGCTCACGGTGGCCCTGGTGACTCTCTGGGGGTGCCGCCCTGTAGCTCCTGCGGCTTGCAGGGGAGGGGCACCCTGTTGGCTTGACCCTGCATTGCCATGATAGCTGTTCTGGGCTTCGGGGTCCTTCACACTTGCATGTTTGACCAGGTCTCACCAGCTCCTGTCAAGTCCCATGGTAGACAAATGATGGGACCCGCAGAATGTGCTGAGACTCTCTTTAGAGTCTATACACTAAACTCATTCTCTCTTTCACTTGTATCTTCTTCTAGCCTATTCTATTCTATACTGTCAAGACATCCACAGCTATGGTGTTCAATACTGTTTATTTATATATTTTTTTGATTTTTTTTTTTATGTTTTGATTGTTTTTTTTTTTGTTTGTTTTATTGATGGGTAGTCAGGAATAACACACTCACCTGACTCTCTTCAATTGTAATAGCACCGTGTGTTAGATCCTATCCCTGTTCGTTCTGTTTCGATCTGTCCTGCCTTTGTTTCCCCTGCACATCAGTGAGGTGTAGCACTGCCCTCCCTGGCTCATAATAGAGAACTCTAATAAAGAATATCAGCTTAGCTTTCAGGGAGGGCTGGTGATGTTCACAGACATGCACTAATTATTAAAATATTTGGCTGCAAGACTAAGTGTTGGATTTGTTGACACCCTTTCTGTGGAGTTAAACAATGAGAGTAAATGCAGACAAAAAAGTAAAAATAAATAAAATAATGAATTTGTGTTAAATACTCATTATTTTCCAAAGGGAGCCACCCACAATGGAGGGATGAAAGAGCCACATGCAGCTATGGGGCTGCAGGTTGCTGACCCCTAGGCTACGAGCTTTTGGTTTGTTTAGTTTTGTGTTTTTCTCTGCAACATGTTTGACTGTTTCAAAAAGTAGTTATTGATGCTCATTACATATTACAGACCTGCAAGGGTCTGTGAAAAGTAATATTTGCAGGCATTAATGCAGAAAATGAGCGTAATTGCACACCAACTCAATTAATTGTGTCCTCTCTTTAAGCTGCCATCTTAAGACCCCCATGGCTTTGTTGAATGAGGATAGACGAGTGCTTGTATTGTGGCTAGCCTGGCCTTTCTGCCTGATCTAGTCATCCAAAAGACAGGACTCAGTAGAGGTGGGAATACTCATGAGCCGAAAGCTCTCTATGGTCTCACCCCACTGAGAATGTGAACGGAAGCTGCTCTTTGTATCAACCAGTTCCCCTTGTGCCTACTAGCTCTGGTTGACTGCGGAACATGGCTTTATTTACCTCTCTATTGTCCTTACAGCTGTGTCATAGACCTCCTGCCAGGTGCCCCATTACCAACCAGCCAGCTTTCTAACCTATTTCACCCTGGAAAAAAAGATGTTTAATGATCATATTTGATAATGTTTAATGACCTGTTATCTTCTCCCCTTACGTTACACACAGTCATCACCAGGATCTGGTATTTCTATAACCAACACACTTGATAATTAGTTATCAAACTAAAAAGTCCTTACATGACAAACCAAAGTCTCTAAAAAAAAAAAAAAAAGAAGGAAAGTTATTCCAACAATTCTATCCTGAAACATAAAGTTATCTAATTTAATGGATATCAGATAAAGTAGTGGGGCTGCACAGTGGTGCTGTGGTTGGCACTTTCTCCTTGCAGCAAGAAAATCTGCAGTTCAAATCCCGGGGTGGACCTGGGATCTTTCTGCATGGAATTTGCATTTCTCCCTGTGCATGCGTGGGTTTTCTCCGGGTACTCCGGCTTCCTCACAGTCCAAAAATATGCTGAGGTGAATTGATTCCTCTAAATTGCCCGTTAAGTCACATTAGTTTGTTCAACTCTAAATTGTCCAAAGGTGTGAATGTGAGTGTGATTGTTTGTCTGTATTTGTAGCCCTGCGACAGACTGGCAACCTGTCCAGGGTGTCCCCTGCCTTCACCCGAGTCAGCTGTGATAGGCTCCAGCACCCCCTGCGACCCTAGTGAGAATGGATAGAGATAAAGTAGTGTAGTTTAATCCAACTCTCCTTTCTTTTGTCCAAGTGTATCCTAACTAATTATAATGCAGGCTGTCCTCTGCGGTAATCCATTTCCCACAGTAACCTCATTAGGGAAACTGGGAGGTAAATTAATTACTGATGATGCATTGATGAACCTGCCAGTTCTCAATGAACTACACCCCACTCTGAGACAAAAGTTATTTCAAAGGGATTAACTACATTGAAGAGGATATTTAGGACATGCTCGTATGGTGCCCAATTTGTTATCTGTAAACACATATACTGAAGAAAGTGTGTCTGTGTTTTGAGCAATGTGACCTTGAGTTTGGGACACTGAGAGGGTTGGCCGATGGCCAGTTATCAACATAGTGCTGAATGATTCATAGCAGGGCTGTAGTGGAACAATCAGTGTAGGTCTACTGACAGTGTGGGGTCACTCAAAAGAGCTGGTGTTTGTTCTCTCTGAAAACAGACTATAGTGTTCTTGTGCAGAATGTGTGGAATAGGCACCAACAAGAACTGCTGCCAATGTATTCCAATCGATCCAGGCTCACACTTCTGCCCCTCTGCCCTTACCCAAGTGACTGTGGTCTCATTTAGCTCTGGACTTTGTCACCAACCTTACTTCCTGCAATGGTAATACAACCATTCTCCCCTCTGCTAGAGGGACCGCAGATATCACGATTTCACAAGTGTTCCATTGGCACAACAACCTCTCGCATTTTTTCTGACATCGTACTGCAGTTCATCTTTCAAGATTGGAAGACTTTTTGTTCTGTCCATCCCCCTCCTCTCCTCAGGATGGTGGATGATCCACCAGCTTAGACTGAGATGACTCCAGTCAAGTAGCAAGCATAGTTAGTTCTGTGGTGTGCTCTCATAGTTGCAGTGTTAAGTTAAAAGTTAATTCCTGATACCAGTGTTCAATTTTCTCTGCAAGTGAGTGGTTGATGGTTTGCCATGTAATCAGTTTATGCTTCCTAGTTGTGAGCATATCAATCAGTCTGTAGCTTTATCTCTAACTGTTCCTAACCCTGTGAGACTTGGTTCTGTTCAGTTCCTTTCATGTTCCTTGCATTTCGTCTGCATTATAAGTCGATCAGTTTTATTAGCGTCTCTATTTAATTTCCACGTAGCTCACTCCTGTCTTGGTTTAATGGTTTAGTTTTTTTCCCAGGTCGCCCCCCAGAGGTCGCTGTGGGACCTTAATCATTCTGTTGAATAACTTTGTAAATAGTCAGTTTTGTAGTCTTTCATTAATCTCCCCTTCTTAGTTTTAGTTCCCAGTCCCTTCCTTTTCTTATTCTTTCAATTTACCTCATTCTGTATTTATTTTCTCCATTATTCATTCTTTGTAAAAATAAACTCCTTTTGTATTAAATCCTGATCTACAATGTCCTTTGCCTGTGCTTGGGTCTTTGACCTCCCGTTATAAAGTGATTATCTGCTAGAGCCTTCAGATTCATTAGATCTCAAACTGAGCTGAGAACTAATAGGATATTTTTGGACTGATGTGTTGGACATTTCTCTCCCTCCACTCACAGGAAACACCAAGTGAGGTATTATCTTTAGGAAGAATCCTGTTTCTCCAGTTTGACTCCTCACAATTTATGAAGAAGGAGCACTGTATCTGTTCTGTGGTTTTATGTTGAAATTATATTGTACGTATGTTGGGATGCGCTTTCTTTTGTCATCTTTATATCCAATCTAATTTGGCACTGATTTTTTTTCTGCACTTGAACGCACCAAATTCATGACTGAATTACATCTGACTTCAAATATTCTGAAGAGACTTTACTCTGCCACCACATTTGAAAAAAGACAATTGATTAAAATAGTTGACTTCAGACTTGCTGGAACTGTATTCACGTATACAGAAATTATTTTCCCCAAGGACACATTTTGGAAAAAGAATTTCAGTAATCCATTAATAACCCATTCACCATTATTTTGTATGTAACCGGAAGTCCTTTCTATAGTACTTGTAACTTGATGATGAAGCTGTTCTGTGTCTTTCGCGGAAATCACCCAAGACTAAAAGCACAGAAGCAGGGGTTGTGCACCCGTTTGGACATCCTTCCTTTTGTAATATTTTTTCCAGTGAGAGGCTGAATGTGTTTCAGATGGGTTGTTGATATACACATCTGTCTCTGAGGAGCGACGTTAGCACTTAAAGGAAACCAAATCTGGCATCACACACGGTAAGCGGATGTAACTGTACAGTTTGTACACATGGTTTTCACAGCATCTGGCTGAATTATGGGGAAATATGAGTTTTCGGAATAGCAGATAAATGGAAATTAGATACCAGATATTTTACATTGACAAAAATGGCCATTGTGGAGATAAGATGCATGTTGGTGTTCGTCAAATATGTACATAGTGAAGCTTGGTGATGCTAAAGCAGCCATTTAAAGGTTTGTTGTGCAACTAACTAGTGGACATTGGTCCTCTGTATCGCTGGAGAGCGCTAAGATTATTTACGGTTATGTCACTGTAGTCATAATGAAGGTGTAAAAATCTTGGGCCAACATTAGTGTTCTGAATGCGTTTTCACAATCTGTGTATTTGCGCAGAGCGCAACATGTAGCTAGGTAGGCCCGCAGGAGAGCTGGCCCTTGTATGGGAAGATCCTGACGGCAAAATCTGGCTTTTAAGTTGTCCTTCATATGGTTGGAAGTACAAACCCTAAATATTGCACATGCATTTTCAAAGAGCAGGGATCCTGTTTCAGTTCGGCTTACACGTAACATAGCAATTATCAGATGTTCAGCTTCGATTCATTTCATCCGTCTAGTCGCCTCCATGTAGGAATCATTTTTTGATAAGGAGGTGGGAAAATAGGGTGGGTTGGATGTAGGTTGAAGTTAAGTGTCTCTTAAATTATTTTAGGTGTGTACAATCATGTTCTTTCAAAAATACAAAACCTTTAATAAAGAAATTGATTTAGACGTTTTCAGTGTTTTCTCCACAGAGGAGAGTGACCAAAAGCAGCCATGTACAAGAATCAGATTTTGTTGGATGCAAAACAGGTACCTTTAAGTGTCAAAGGACTCAGCTATGGTAAATTTCTTTCTTATGTCTTTTCTTATTCAGGCCATGTGGAGCAATGGAAGGCCAATATGCAAAACATTGTCTGACTCAGAGGAATGATGGAGACAGAAGAAGAATTCTAAACTTATGTTTAGCTGACCAAATGCTCATGAAATCAACGGCTCATCACATGGTACTCATCTGTTAGGTACACTGTGAAGGTAAAATACATTTGTAAAGCTGAATATGTTCACAATACGGGGACTTTGTTTGATCATGTTGGTGATGAGTAGGCGTGCTTAGTCTGTGCCTATCATACAGAACTAACAGAGTCAACTGACAGTACTGGATCAGGTGACCACGGATGGAGCGATGTAAGAAGATATCTTCAGTGCACAGGTTCTGACAATCAACACTCTGCTGTGATTTCTGCCACATGTGGACTCTTAGAGGGAAAAAGTTGACTACTCAGCAGAGGACAAATTTCTAGATGTTTCCTTGAGAAGTACCCCAGCAGTTGTTCTTCTGCAGGACAACAAACTGTCTGATTTTTGATTAAAAGGCAGAAGTCTTCACCATGCCTCGGAACCGAGCGTTTTCTGAGCCAGAGTTCTCAGCAGAGTATTCAGCAGACTGTTCTGTAACGTTGCCCTCTGACCCAGGGCAGGCAGTGGGACGAACACATGAGGTCACAGTGCGGAGTTCAGGATGCTGCCTTTGCCTGCCTCGATTCATGCGTCTCACCTTTGCACCTGAGTCTCTGGAGAACCTCTACCAGACCTATTTTAGACGTCAAAGACATGAAACTCTGCTGGTGCTTGTTGTGTTTGCTGCACTGTTTGACAGCTACATCATCGTCATGTGTGCGGTGGTCTACTCTACTGACAAGCTGGCTTCTGTTTTAGTGGCATCAGTGGGGCTGGCAGCAGATATTATCCTCTACCTGCTGTGCCGCCATGGGCTGCTGCCAGACCGCATCTCACGACGGGTGGTGCCATACGCCCTCTGGGTGCTCATAGCAACTCAGATATTCTGCTACCTGGGTCTGAACTACGCTCGCTTCCACCAGGCCAGTGACACAGTAGGCTGGCAGGCTTTCTTCAGCTTCTCCTTTTTCCTAACTCTGCCTTTAAGACTGACACCTATTGTGCTTATCACTACTGTGTCCTGTGGGGTCCATACCCTGGTTCTGGGTGTCACTATCGCCCAGCAGCAACAGGAGCACATTCAGGGCGCAGCACTTGGCCGACAGGTAAGAGCTGAAAGGAAAGAAAAAGTGTGTCTGGGGATGTAATAATAATAATTTGTATAGCACTTTTCAAAATACTCAAACACGCTTTACATAAAAATCATCAAACATTAAAGATTAAAACTGGTTGTAATGGAAAGAATTTACTTTCCTGAGTGTAATGTCGTATAGCCAGATCTTCAACTTGTTGAGTTTACAGAAACCCTTTCCTTCACAGATGCAACAGGTGATCCAACGCTAAACATCGCTGCTGTGGCATAATCTAGAGAATATTTGTTATTCTTATGTTACTGTCTAGCTTGGGTGTTGACAAAGAGTGTTGGCCTGTGCTTGATCAGCTGCAGAACAGACAAGAAATTAAGTTCTCAGATGTTTTGTTTTTTCTAAACATAAGCAGCAGTGCAAAATTTCATAAATGACCGTTTAAAATGAGCACAATAATGACATCAATTAAGAACTCCTTCTGTGCTTGACAGTATCCTGTGCTCTCCTCTGCTGGCACATTTTAAAGTCACCTGAAAAGGAACACCTGCTACCAAGCCCTACACATATTAAAATATTTTTTGTGAAACATTCTTAGTGTTGGCATCTACAAGATATTTTTGCAATAGAAAAAATGAATGTGTGAATGCTTTCAAAATACTACCATGTTGTTTATACATTTACGGAACCAACATCAGATCAGAATTTGGTATGTGCACCATTTTCCTTAAATACCACATCAGTTCTCCTCAGTAGACATTTTTTATGGTACTTGTCAGGTAGGTTTCAGACATCTTTGAGAACTTTCCACAGTTCTTTAATGTATTTACTCTGTCTCAGTGTCTTCTTTACATAAATACGTTATTACAGCACTATAGAAACACTCCATCCATTCACTTATGAACAGTATTTGGCTGAGTAAAAGCCTGTGTTCGCACTGACTCTGGGCTGCTGCAATCACAGTTCATGATTTTCACTTTTCCTTACTTGGGTGGCCTTGGCTGTCTTAGAAACTACAGAGAGAGAAACAGCCTCTAAGTTGATTTCACAGGTACAGATTTTTGAAAATGATTTACCTCTTCAGGAACAGGAAAATAAACAGATCAGTGAAGAGAGACAGTATTCGAGTTTAAAGTGATTGTCCAGTCTGAGACTGTGATTCATGGAACTAGTTAGCAGGCATTGTTGCATTAATTGTGGCATATTCCTATCAATTTCTTTTCTTTTAGGCCACAACCCCATTCTTATTTAACTGTGTGATGAGATTACACAGTTTGGCTAGTTATTAATAGTAGTCTGTGGTGTACATGCTGGTAGGATGGGAGGGAACAAGAAATTGAGGTGGTGTTACCACTGGTACAAAATAGAGTGATGGCCACAACAACACTTACCTGCTGGCTGAAAACACCTTAAGACAATGACATAAATTCAAAGCAACAACCTGTCTCCTGCTGACAAGTACTCTGTCTATAAAAGTCCGGTTTGTCTGATAGTCCTGTACCATAGAACTCCATTGGTTTGAAAACTGTTGAAACACATATGTGAGCCACACAGTTAAACTGAGTGACTTATTCTTCATTACCATCAACACACACACTGTAGTTTATTTTGATTCACTTCCACACACACACCTTTCTGCTGCCCTAAATACTCAGTAGAGGAAAGTGGATTTATCTGCTGTTGAAAGTAGGCTCCAGCAAAAGTACTATTTCCTCCTGTTTGCAGTTCAGGCCTTTTAAACTGTGGTATTGTACTGCTAAAGATGATTCAATTCGATTCAATTTTGTAAATATAGTGCCAATTACAGGTCAGATTGTCTCAAGACGCTTTACAGAACCATATGCGTGAACCCCCAGAGCAAGCCCTAAGTGACAAAAGTGGGGCTTTGGAAATAGTGTCCAGATCTGCCTTCACCCTAAGTCAGCTGGGATAGACTCCAGCCCCCGGCGACTCTAATGAGGATTAGGCGTATAGACAATAGATTGATGGAAAATGCAGAAATATGTCAAACAACATAATATTTGATATTTTAAAAAAACAATTATTGGTCTTATTCAGACACTAATAAATTTGTTAAGCACTATGCTTAACAAATTTATTAGACCACCACCAAGTTTAGGGTGTTTCCTGCTGCTGCCCTAAATTAACAGTATTACTGATTACCAAAACATTTTTTTTTCGTATGTTTCTGTTAAGGTTAATATTATTCAAGATTCCAGAACTTTATTTGTCATGAACACAATTATGCATGGTATAATGTGCAGTGAAATGTACTGAGGACCTAAGTAGAGAGAGCAGAAATAATAAAAACACACAAGAAATATTCCACTTTGATTTATATATTTATTTTGCTAAATAAATATATAAATCAAAGTGGAATAGTGCAAATAGTATATATATGTACAGGATGAAAGTGAATGATGTGAAAATTTTGTATGTATGTACAAGCATTTAATTAAAATGGTATCTTTAATGCTAAAATAGAATTATTGTTATCCATGAATTTTCAAATTTTCTGTCTTATAAAAAAGCAGAAAAAAGATAGTAAAGTACATTATCATTTCTTTTGATTGAGATGCCATATAACAGTTACTTTCTTCCACTGCTGAACAGAAAATTCAGTTTTAAGTGGTTGTACGTTATTCCTGATTAATTTCTGACCTGTCAGAGAATCCCAGTGTGCTGACGCAAATTTGGGTGTAAAAACATGAATTCAATTTGAAATTTCTCACTTCTATTCAAAATGGTGAAGCATAGGGAATTCACTGAGAAAGACAGAATCTGAATTGAAGCACTTCATGATGCTGGATGGTTTTTGACACAAACAGGACAAGACAAAGTGTTGTCCCAATGTGATCAAGTCTGCCTTGGACTACATTGCAGAGACTGGTACTTAGAAAATGCACTAAGGAAGAGGCTGAAAATGAACGTTAACTGAAGCAGATGTCAGAAATCTCAACATTTGAAGTACTAGAGACAGAAGGAAGACCACTGCCCATCTTCAGACAGAGAATAATGCTTGTAGATCGGAATATGAGAAAGTCTCCAGAATGACCATAAGCAGACGACTGAAGGAACAAAGCTCAAAGGGAAGAATAGCTGCTAAGAAGCCATTATTGAGAACTGCGAACATCCACCTAAATTTTGGCAGGTTGTCCAAACACTGGACTGTAAATGACTGGAAGAAGATACTTGGGATGGACGAGTCAAAGTTTGAACTCTTTGGTCAGCACTGTTGTCCAGAAAAGCTAGAGAATGTTTTGATGCTAGATGCATTGCACCCACAGTAAAACATGGTGAAACATGATGGAGATTCAGAGATAATTTGCCTAATAATTCTCTTATTTTGCAAAATATTGAAACTTTGGCCTTGCCAGCCAAACTGTGATCTATTAAAACAGAGCATTTTAAAATGTGCCATCTTTCAGGGAGAACTATCGAAGAAACACAAGTGAAGAAGAAAATCTTGACATCTTTGCTGTCTGTCATCTTTGTTGGCATCTTGTTTTTGACATACTGCAAAGGTGTTTAAATCCAAATGTTTTTTAAGGTATATTTCATATCTGCACATTGAAAAAGAAATCGAAGCGCTGCAAATAATGACCAGGTCGTTATTGAAAATGAGAACTAATTCTCAACTAACTTACCTTGTAAAATAAACTAAATAAATAAACTAAATTTAAAAAATAATTCAGAAACATTCAGAAGGCTGAGATAGAAAAGTTGATGCATTGATAAAAATAAATGCATTGAAGTGCATTGAAAACAGACTTAAAGCCATAATGTGCATGAAACACATGTTAAAGATACTATATAATATAGATACTAGATTAAGGAAATTATGTTGTTTTCTTCTTTTTTTAATTGCCATTGATGTGTAAATGGATTGCAACATAATCCTTGTTTTCCCACCTTTCTTGTGGTTGTGTCCTTTTCTCCTGCAGGGGTTCAGCATCACACAGGGGTAGAGGAAGTGTCCCATCCTTAACTTTAAGTACAGTCTGGTTTTAGGGCCTTTGCTGAGAATTAAGGATGGGAAGTGTTAACAAAAATACATGGAAATGCCCCACATTAAAATGTTACTGAATTTTTTACTTCAGTATGCATTATCACAAACAGTACATGAAGTATTTAAAGGTAAAGTACATGCAGAAAAGTAGCCCATGTGACTGCTATATGTTAATATTCACACACTGGATGCAAGTACTTACTGATTAGTATTTTATTTTGATGATTTTCTTGAAATTTGATTATATTCTGTGCTACATTTGTATGTAAGCTTGAGTGCTGTACATTTTATGATTGTTGTAAACATTTTCATTATTAAAGATACACCCCATCTTCTGCTCAACCCTAACTGTTGCCTTCTTTCTTCTTTTTAAGCTACTGGCCAACATTGTGATATATGTTTGTGCCATCACTGTGGGAGTCATGTCATACTACATGGCTGACCGGAAGCATCGGAAGGCATTCCTGGAGGCGAGACAGTCACTGGAGGTCAAACTGAACCTGGAGGAGCAGAGCCAGCAACAGGTGAGAGCACAGACAGCAGGCTATCCCACACTTTTCAGAGGGCATCAGTCTTACACAGGCTGGAGGGTTAAAATATTTTTTTGGTATTTTTTTCTTTAAAAATAAACTTTTTAAACTTTAATTAGCCAACTATGAGCTAGTTAACAAATAGAGACATTTACTTCTGTCATTCCTCAGTCTGTAGTGTTAGCACTCCGTGTGGCTAATGGTACCGTTAGCTTTGATCCTCAGCTCACAGGTCAGAGATATGCGGAAATTGTTCAGAGACTTATGAATTGATTTGAAACTAATAAAAGAGTTTGTGGGTTAATGTTTAGTCATGTTGCTTGTTGTGCTTCAGTGTAGCTTAGCTGATGTTTACATCTGCTTGCATGTCTCCTGCTGTCTGTGCACATACACACGTGGACAAAATTGTTGGTACCCCTCAGTTAAAGAAGGAAAAACCCACAATTCTCACTGAAATCACTTGAAACTCACAAAAGTAACAATAAATAAAAATGTATTGAAAATTAAATAATCAAAAACAGCCATTACTTTTGAATTGTTGATTTACATAATTATTTAAAAAAACAAACTAATGAAACAGGCCTGGACAAAAATGATGGTACCTCTATAAAAGATTGAAAACTATTTGACCAGAGTGACATGATTAACTCAGGTGTGTCATTTAATTGACATCACAGGTGTTTCCAAACTCATAATCAGTCAGTCTGCCTATTTAAAGGGAGACAAGTAGTCACCCTGCTGTTTGGTGAAAAGGTGTGTACCACACTGAACATGGACAACAGAAAGCGAAGGAGAGAATTGTCCCAGGACATCTGAAAAAAATTATAGACAAACATCTTAAAGGTAAAGGCTATAAGACCATCTCTAAACAGCTTGAAGTTCCTGTGACAACAGTGGCTCATATTATTCAGAAGTTCAAGACCCACGGGACAGTAGCCAACCTCCCTGGACGTGGCCGCAAGAGGAAAATTGATGACAAATTGAAGAGACGGATCGTTGGAATTGTATCCAAAGAGCCCAGAGCAACCTCCAAAGAAATTAAAGGTGAACTCCAAGGCCAAGGTACATCAGTGTCAGATCGCACCATTCGTCGTTGTTTGAGCCAAAGTGGACTTCATGGGAGACGACCAAGGAGGACACCACTGCTGAAAAAAAACTCATAAAAAAGCCAGACTAGAATTTGCAAAAATGCATGTTGACAAGCCACAAAGCTTCTGGGAGAATGTCCTTTGGACAGATGAGACCAAACTGGAGCTTTTTGGTAAGGCACATCAACTCTATGTTCATAGACTCAAAAACCAAGCATACGAAGAAAAGAACACTGTCCCTACGGTGAAACATGGAGGAGGCTCAGTAATGTTTTGGGGCTGCTTTGCTGCATCTGGCACAGGGTGTCTTGAAAGTGTGCAAGGTACGATGAAATCTGAAGACTATCAAGGCATTCTGGAGAGAAATGTGCTGCCTAGTGTCAGAAAGCTTGGTCTCAGTCGCAGGTCATGGGTCTTCCAACAGGACAACGATCCAAAACACACAGCCAAAAACACCCAAGAATGGCTGAGAGAAAAGCGTTGGACTATTCTAAAGTGGCCTTCTATGAGCCCAGATCTGAATCCCATTGAATATATGTGGAAGGAGCTGAAACATGCCATTTGGAGAAGACGCCCATCAAACCTGAGACAACTGGAGCTGTTTGCTCATGAGGAGTGGGCCAAAATACCTGTTGACAGCTGCAGAACGCTCATTGACAAATACAGAAATCGTTTAATTGCAGTGATTGCCTCAAAAGGTTGTGCAACAAAATATTAAGTTATGGGTACCATCATTTTTGTCCAGCCCTATTTCATTAGTTTGTTTTTTTTAAATAATTATGTTAATCAACAATTCAAAAGTGATGGCTGATTTTGATTATTTAATTTTCAATAAATTTTTATTTATTGTTACTTTTGTGAGTTTCAAGTGATTTCAGTGAGAATTGTGGGTTTTTCCTTCTTTAACTGAGGGGTACCAACAATTTTGTCCACGTGTGTATACAGCATATTAATGATTAGTACAGCTAAATTTCCAATTAAGCCTTGCTCATTTTCATAATTTTTCAGTTTCTATTATCACATAACAAAAGGACTGTGAAATAGTAACTGAGACACAGCCAAATAGGACTACATGTTCAGCGGTCGTCATTTCCGAAGCCGTGGCTCTGCACTGATAACCTACTGATTTTATAACAGCAACATTGTCAGACAAACTCACCTTATACATGAGTTAAAAACTGATGGCTGCAATGAAAAATCCTGGTCTCACACACTTGTTCAGTTCAGTTTTATTACCTCCGCCAAGGAGGTTATGTGACACCCGGCGTCTGTCTGTCTGTCTGTCTGTTAGCAAGATAACTCAAAACGCCTGGGCAGATTCACATGAAATTTTGAGGGGATGTAGACTATGGTAAGAGGAAGAGCTGATTTAATTTTGGTGGCAATCCGGAAAGGATCCTGGATTCTGGATCATTTTGAATTTCTTAGTATGTTTTAGTATGTGGTCCAAAATATGACAAAACATCATAGGTTAGTATGTCGTCCAACAAATTGGAGCAAGTTGTCCAGATACCTCAAATGGTTAAGAAGGTGATTCGTAAACAGAACTGTGTCAGAGACCCAAGTTCGATTCCAGCTCAATGATCCTTTACTGCATGGGTTCCTGTTTTCCTCTCTATCCTTGGCGGAGGTCTGCACTCTCTGAGTGCTTTTCTAGTTTATATAGTGCCATCTCAACATATGTATATTCAAGGCATTTCACATCAAAAGATTGAAGACCTTACAATATTTTAGGGAGAAACCCAACATTTCTCTGGATTCCCTTGGAAAGCGGCAATTATTGACAGTGGGAAGAAAAATGTCACTTTTACCAAGAAAGAAACCTCTGGCACAACCAGCGCAGGGAGGGCAGCCAGATGCCTTGACCAGGTGAAATTAGGGTATAGAGGAGAGAGACCAGAGCCTTGTATTGAGTACAAGTTCAGGTTGAACCCTGGGCTTTCAGGACTGGATGTGAGTTCACTTCTTACTGGCGTATATCACCATGGTAACTTATGCCTGAACACCTAACTTGCTTGGAATCGGTTAAGTTTGAGATAAGAGGCCAAATATGTATAAAAAATTACGCCTACTGTCCAATCTGTTTTCTTGGAAAACAGCGCCATCATTCCTGGAAAATCCCGCAGAGCTCAGTGCATAAATAGTGGAGAGGAGAAGGTAGTTTTTCCAAGCTGCATGCAGTTTAAAGGCCATTTCATTGTTCTATATGCCTTTAAAGATGGATGTAATCCTAACACAGAATCTGATTAAAACAATAAAGCCTTATAACCTTGCTTGTTGACCTCAGAAGATTTGCAGTAAGTTTACTTACAGTTTGAATGTATGTTTATATTTTGTTTTTACCTTGCGGCATGACTGTTGAATCTACCCACAATTGCAGCTGAAAGAGTAAGTTTAAAGTGTCTTGCACACTGAGTACTGAATGTAGAGTCCTTACTTGAATTTCATCCATCCACATCTCCATAAAGATTTTTATTTAATTAGCCTGGAATTTTTTCATTCAGTATGTTTGTTTTGTGAGTGGCATAAAGGAAGTACATCTATAATTCTGTTATATAATCTTGTGATGCATGATAATATTTAAACTGAATATTCCATCCATCCATTATCTATACACAGCTTTAATCTCATTAGGGTTGTAGAGGGGCTGGAGTCTATCCCAGCTGACTTAGGACAAACACTGGATACACCCTTGACAGGTCACCAGTCTGTCACAGGACTACATATAGAGACAGACAACCAAGCACATTAACAGCTACAGACAATTTAGAGTCACCAATTAACCTCAGCATGTCTTTGAAATGTGGGAGGAATCCGTCTACTAACAGGGAGAACATGCCCTAGACCGAGATTTTAACCCAGGACCTTCCAGCTGTGAGGCAACAGTACTAACCACTGCATCACCATGCCATCTCTAAACTGAATCTTGAATCCTGAAAGAAAAAATGACATCTGAACAAAATGGTAAATGGTTGTATTTATATAGTGCTTTTATCCAAAGCACTTTACATGATACATCACATTCACACACTGATGGTGGGAGCTGCCATGCAAGGTGCTAACCACGACCCATCAGGAGCAATTAGGGGTTAGGTGTCTTGCTCAGGGACACCTCGACATGAGCATGACGGGCCGGGGGATCGAACCGCAACCCTCCGGTTGCGAGACGGCCACTCTACCCACTGAACTATGCCGCCCCCAGCACCCCCAGGAACAACTTACACACAAAGGGGAAGTGATAATGATAAGCACATTAATTACACATTGATCTGTTGCTCCAATGGTAGAGCGTGTTGTTCACTAGTTGCAGTGTTCTCATTTCAGTCCCCTGCCTATCTACATGTGGAAGTGTCCTTGGGACAAACACTAACCTGAAGTTGCTCCTGATGGCAGGCAGGCACATTGCATGACGTCTCTGTTTGTGCTGATAAGGGAATGTGTGTGTGAATGAGAAACATTGTAAAGCACTTTCAGTTTAATGAAGCCATTTTTTTCACCAGAAAAAGATGTTACATGTGAAAACAGCCTCACTTTGTTTAGTATTGTTGTTAACTAATGACAATTCAGTTAAAGTTTCTGTAACATCAGTTATCTTTGCAGATTGATTTAGTCATGACAGGAAGATCAAAATGGCTACAACAGCAATTGCTGTAGTTGTGAATAGTTTGTTTAAATATTTTTTCTGTACGAGAAACACACAATTTCACATTAAGCAGCTCTTGGTGACACTGGGGAACAAAACCTCCCTTTAAACATCGAGAATCCTCCAACAGAACCAGACTCAGGGAGGGTGGCCATCTACTACAACTGGTTGGAACAAGGGAAGACTGGAGAGAGAAATATAAACAATATAACAGCAAACACTGAGCAGGTTGGTGAGGCCTGCGAATGCAGACCAGAAACATGCTGCTCTGGAGACAAAGAGTACAAAAGTAAAGCTACAAGAGAGTGGAGGCACAAACTTAATGACTTGCAATGCTGATGCAATGGTCCAATGGATTAAGGTCCTGAGCCAGCCCTAACTATAATCTTTATCATATAGGAACAGGGTTTCCTCCAGGATTTTTTTAAACTGTGGGGGAGGTCTGCCCGAGTGGAAGACAGGGGGGTGACGACGACGACAAATTTTGAAATGTGAAATTATGACTATTTCAAACTGAATGTTTTTCTAAATACATTATTTATTATCAGGTTTCCAGTACATTAATTGAAAATGATAACTGAAAAGACTATCTTGCAGTAACAACAAACACAACGACAAATTAAAGCAGCATCTCGAAGAGGCATCAATGTGCCAGTGCCACAGAGCTTGTGCCTTTGCTTTATCCTAGTGCTGTGGCAACAACAGTAAACAAAGAGGCAAAAAGTAAAAGGCTGTAGCAAAACTATATACAACTGTGCCCTTCTGTCTCCTCATTATCATTTCTATTGACTTGAGGGAATTACATCACGACAAAAGTCTCAAGAACATTGAGCTTGTAAGGTTACCTGAGTCTCTTCCTCTGGAACCTTTCTCTTCTTGAGAAAATAGTTTAATATACTCATCTGAAAATGTGACCAGAAAAGAGTCATGGCAGAAAATTACCTGGGCATGTCCTAAGCTAACGTTATGTCGTGCTGTTCAAAACGTCTATCTGAAACGTAATGGGTTTCCTCTATCAACAGAAAATTTAATTTTACAGTTAAAAAATAATCTACAACACAATATTATCTCTCTACTGTATAACCAAAGACTCGACATGCTTTATTAGGCCTAGATTAATCTCTCTTTAACAAGTGTCAATGGTACAAAAATAAAATAAAAATAAGAATCTCTCTGAAATAATGATAATGTGTATCCTGTATTAAACAATGAATAACGCATTTATCATGACTCAGGATTTTTTCTGTAGCCTAATCCATCTATATTTCGTTTTCACTGGTTTGAAAAAAACTGTATCAAATACAACCTAGTTTAGGTACCTTTCTTTCACCCTTTTCTCTCCCTCCACTGTCTCTACTCTCTTCGCATTTCGCGCGCAGCAGTTAGACAGGCAGGTGCCAGGCAGTGACTCCGGTGTTCCGGTGTTGGTTTTTCAAAATAAGGGTAGGGTATTTTCAGCGTAGCCTCACATTTCACGAAAAACACCACATTTTGTGCCGAAATCACATTTAATACAATAATCGTCATTAATATAAACATAAAACAACATAAAAAAAGGTTAAAAAAAACCAACAACATTATTCTGAAGGTGTGGCGGCTTTTATTTTGCCGTGGCGGTGCGCCACAATCAATTACATGTAGAGGAAACCCTGAGGAAAGTTTTTAGCTGGACCATAAAATAGACTGGGTGTTTGCCTTCTGGTTGAACAGGAGATCAACCTGATAGCTTCAGGCTCTCCCTCTCATTACTCTGCCAAGGAATGTGACGGAGTTAATGTGATGATCGGTGTACGTTGTCCTTTCCGTCTGTGAATCTGTCGTTTCGTCTGTACACAACATTACCCAAAAACGGACAAACGGATGTGGATGAAATTTTCAGGGAAAGTCAGAAATGACACAAGGACCAGGTGATTAGATTTTAGCAGTGATGCAGCTTATAGACTGGATCCATGGATTTGTTAAAGATTTCTCTATCATATAGCAGCATGGCGTCTGATAGCGGCATTGGGTCACTGTAACCATGACAACAAGTGAACACTGTGTTCGCTGTCTGCCTGACCGATCACATGATTGTGATCCTACTACAAATCCACCGCTGTGGACTTATCGCGACTTATCTGTCGGAAAATGATACAATGAAACAATTGATTAAATTGTGGGGGTGTTTCTGAGTCTCATCAATTCCTGTCACCTGCTACATGTTTAGGTCATGCATTTCAGTAATCCATACATTGCTTTGGTGGAGTACTGAGCACTCTGAATGCTTTTCTTGATTCACTTTTGGAAACTTTAGAAACCACAAGTAAATCTGCACTTCAGGAGTGAAGTGC
The DNA here is from genome assembly GCF_021347895.1 of Acanthochromis polyacanthus. NCBI lineage: Eukaryota > Metazoa > Chordata > Actinopteri > Pomacentridae > Acanthochromis > Acanthochromis polyacanthus. The sequence continues at coordinate 7,364,190 of NC_067124.1, read as the reverse complement.
TCTATTGGGATAATATGGTGGTGTGAGGTCTTCAAGATATAATGGAGCTTTGTCAGTTAAAGATTTATATGTAAGGTGAAGGTTTTTTTGGCCTTTATTATAGAGGACAGTGGAAAGAGAGACAGGAAATGTGGTTAGAAGAGTGGAGGAAAGACATGCAGTAAATGGCCATGGGTCAGACTCAAACCCATGACTGCTGCGTTGGGCACTATAGCCCCTGTTTGTGGGTCGCCAGCTAAACCAGTTGACCTACAGAGGTGCCAGGCAAAAGTTTTTAAGTTCTATTTTGGTTGCAGATGGAGGTGCGACACTGACGTTGGAGAATTCTGGTCTCTTGCCAGTTTTTGTCAGTAGTTATGCTGCAGCATTGCGGGGCAGCTGGCGTTCTTCAGAGTTAAAACATCATAAAGAATTACACTAGCTCCAGTCTAGAAGCAACAAATGCACTGACAAGTTTTTCAGCGTCACCCCAAGACAGGATGTTCTTAATTTTGATAGTATTGCTCAGGGGAAAGAAGAGTGTCCTCATAGTAGAGATGAAAGCTAAGACAGTGCCACCCACAGCAACGATGTGGTTAGTTAGTGTTTTTTCTGAAGTTTTTACAACCAAATGCAGTAATTTCAGATTTGTTTGAATTTAGAAGTAGAAATTTTTAGATCATTCCAGGCCTTTGTGTCTTTTGGACTCACTTAAGATATGCTTGAAATTTGGGTGGATGGACAATGCATGAAAGAATCATCTCTGATATGAACAAACTGAAATGTATCTGATAAATTGATTTAAACCAGCCTAGTGTAGTGTCTTCAGTCACAACGTAGCAGGACAGATCCATGGTCTGAAGCTATCAGAAGAATTTGGTGACTTTGAAGGGGTCCAGAAAGATGTGTATATTTCAGATGAAGAAACTGTTCAAGTTATCTCCAGAGAGCGCTGAAGGAGAAAAGCAATCAAAATGTAAATCAGGTCTTACAGATGTTTCTAAAGCTCCAGTTTTTTTTTTGTTTTTTTTTGGATAGACGAAGTGAGAAAGAGACAGGAAATGGGGGAGTAGAATGGAGAAAGACATGCAGCCAAAGGGCCATGAGCTGGAATCAAACCGGCCGCTGCATTGGACACCAGCCCCTATACATGGTTAGCCTGCTTAACCCATTGAGCTAAACAGGCGTCCCAAGCTCCAGTTTTTGTAAAGGCATCTGTGACAGCTGTGGGAAGGATTTGATTTTGTTTTCTAGTGGATAGTCATTACTACTAAAGTTAAAAGAATACAAGGGTCAACAGAGCCCCTGTACTCTATCAGCTTTGCTACAGTACTGTTTGGATAGTACACTGTTTTGATATCACAGAAGGTTTTTAACCACGCCTGACGTACGTCAGCGGGGTTACTGCATTCGCAGTATTGCATATCGCTATCTACCTCTGAGTGTCCATTTCAGTTTCACAAGGAAACTTTCTATGATTCATGATCCTTCGTTTTTCAGAGGGGCAACAGTGTCAGCAGTGGCGTGCACAGACATTTTGGAGGGCAGGTGCTCAGTGGGGAAAAAAAGGGCACCTTTTTGCGGCATGTAGAACCACTGGCTGCCTTAATATAACAGTGTGAGATTTGAAAAAATAAAAATATCAGTAACACATTTTCTGTAACGGCATTTATTTAACATCTTAATAATAACACACAAAGGGTCAATAAAACATTGTACCATAGCACTGTAAATGACATCATAATGAAACAAATGACCTTTACAAAAGTGAGTGAGTTGTGTGAGCATTTATCACTCTACTGCTTTAACAGAGCATCCTCCTTGGTGCCATGTCTTTGAAAATTCTGATGACGGTCATCCAACCGCTACTCAAAAAGGCTGGTCTGGTCTGATCAAGGCTATTTTATCCAGTCATAGACCTATATCCAACTTCCCCTGTATTTCTACAATTCTAAAAAAGTTGTTGCTAGCCAATTATGTGACCATCTGTGTACAAATGGTTTGTTTCAGGAGTTTCAGTAGGATTAAGTGCATCATAGCACAGAAACAGCACTGGTGAAAGCCACCAATGATTTTAAAGCCTTAGACAGTTGACTTTCTATACTTCCTGTGCATGATCTTGGTGCTGCATTTGACACAGTTCATAACAGTATCTTTTTACAGAGACTGGAACATGTTGTTGGGATCAATACAATCACACTAAACTGGAAAGGATCATATTTATCTGATAGAATCCAATTTATTCATGTCAATAATGATTCTTCCACTTAGACCAGTTAGTTATAGAGTACTTCATTAATGTTTGTTGATTGGCAGGTCATTCCTGTTGCTAGGTTTGCTTTTCCAAATGAGATCATGACACCTTCCCTGCCCTATATTATTGCTATTATTATTGTTGTTGTTATGTTGTTTTTGTGTCATCTATGTCATGGCACTGTTGCCTAGCAGCAACTTTATCTAGCAAAATAAAAGGCCTGTTTAAGATACCACTTCCTGCATGAAAATGAAGGAACTGATTCTTCCAGTCTTTGACTTACACACGTGGACAAAATTGTTGGTACCCCTCAGTTAAAGAAGGAAAAACCCACAATTCTCACTGAAATCACTTGAAACTCACAAAAGTAACAATAAATAAAAATTTATTGAAAATTAAATAATCAAAATCAGCCATCACTTTTGAATTGTTGATTAACATAATTATTTAAAAAAACAAACTAATGAAATAGGGCTGGACAAAAATGATGGTACCCATAACTTAATATTTTGTTGCACAACCTTTTGAGGCAATCACTGCAATTAAACGATTTCTGTATTTGTCAATGAGCGTTCTGCAGCTGTCAACAGGTATTTTGGCCCACTCCTCATGAGCAAACAGCTCCAGTTGTCTCAGGTTTGATGGGTGTCTTCTCCAAATGGCATGTTTCAGCTCCTTCCACATATGTTCAATGGGATTCAGATCTGGGCTCATAGAAGGCCACTTTAGAATAGTCCAACGCTTTTCTCTCAGCCATTCTTGGGTGTTTTTGGCTGTGTGTTTTGGATCGTTGTCCTGTTGGAAGACCCATGACCTGCGACTGAGACCAAGCTTTCTGACACTCGGCAGCACATTTCTCTCCAGAATGCCTTGATAGTCTTCAGATTTCATCGTACCTTGCACACTTTCAAGACACCCTGTGCCAGATGCAGCAAAGCAGCCCCAAAACATTACTGAGCCTCCTCCATGTTTCACCGTAGGGACAGTGTTCTTTTTCTTCGTATGCTTGGTTTTTGAGTCTACGAACATAGAGTTGATGTGCCTTACCAAAAAGCTCCAGTTTGGTCTCATCTGTCCAAAGGACATTCTCCCAGAAGCTTTGTGGCTTGTCAACATGCATTTTTGCAAATTCCAGTCTGGCTTTTTTATGAGTTTTTTCAGCAGTGGTGTCCTCCTTGGTCGTCTCCCATGAAGTCCACTTTGGCTCAAACAACGACGAATGGTGCGATCTGACACTGATGTACCTTGGCCTTGGAGTTCACCTTTAATTTCTTTGGAGGTTGCTCTGGGCTCTTTGGATACAATTCGAACGATCCGTCTCTTCAATTTGTCGTCAATTTTCCTCTTGCGGCCACGTCCAGGGAGGTTGGCTACTGTCCCGTGGGTCTTGAACTTCTGAATAATATGAGCCACTGTTGTCACAGGAACTTCAAGCTGTTTAGAGATGGTCTTATAGCCTTTACCTTTAAGATGTTTGTCTATAATTTTTTTTCGGATGTCCTGGGACAATTCTCTCCTTCGCTTTCTGTTGTCCATGTTCAGTGTGGTACACACCTTTTCACCAAACAGCAGGGTGACTACTTGTCTCCCTTTAAATAGGCAGACTGACTGATTATGAGTTTGGAAACACCTGTGATGTCAATTAAATGACACACCTGAGTTAATCATGTCACTCTGGTCAAATAGTTTTCAATCTTTTATAGAGGTACCATCATTTTTGTCCAGCCCTGTTTCATTAGTTTGTTTTTTTAAATAATTATGTTAATCAACAATTCAAAAGTGATGGCTGTTTTTGATTATTTAATTTTCAATAAATTTTTATTTATTGTTACTTTTGTGAGTTTCAAGTGATTTCAGTGAGAATTGTGGGTTTTTCCTTCTTTAACTGAGGGGTACCAACAATTTTGTCCACGTGTGTACTATGTGGGTTTACATGAAGCCCTTATTCATTTTAAAAAGTGAACTTGGAACCCAACTAGCCTTCCTATGGCATGGAAAACCCTGGGTAGTTCAGTATTCTGGTATTTATGAGTGTCAGTTTATATCTATGTGTAATATATAGAAATATCAATAATAATTAATATTATCAATATTGGGAGCGTATTTACATATTTATCTGTTTGTATGCAGAACAGAGTTAGCTCAAGCTTGAATTCTGTTACATACACTAGACATCGCAACATTGGGGTGAAAACCAAGCTATGGACTTTTGAATGGTATGCTTCTTCTAATCAGATGTAACCAACATACAGATTAGCTAATGACGCAGTAAACAGAGAGTTTCATGGGGCGGGCGGTGGTCAGCACGGTTGCCTCACAGCTAGAAGATACCCGGTTTGTGTCCTGTTCTGGGCATGGGATCTTTCTGCATGGAGTTTGCATGTTCTCACTGTGCATGCGTGGGTTTTCTCCCTGTTCCCTGGCTTCCACTCACCGTCCTAAAACATGCTGAGATTAGTTGGTGTTTCTAAATTGTCCGTAGGTGTGAATGTGAGTGTGATTGTTTGTCTCTATGTGTATCCCTGTGATAGACTGGTGACCTGTCCAGGTGTCCCCTGCCTTCAGCTGGGATAGACTCCAGTCCCCCGCGACCTTGATGAGGATTAAGCGGTGTATAAAGAATGGATGGATGTCAGTCTGACAACAGTGATAGTGGAATTTTAAACATGACAAAGTTTTACAATTTTTTTGTTGTAAGGTTAGATTAATCAAAATATAGATTTTTATTGTAAACAGCTTGCTTGAAATTTCCATAATAAGTATCTGGCCATATCATCTGGTCAGAATTTCTCTATTAATGATGCACTTCTCTGTTGTTTCCTCACAGCCCTTACCCTTTCAACAGCCCTCTTAAACTTTGTCAGACCCCCAACCACCAGGATTACATCATGTGCAATGAATAGAAGAGGAGCTGCTTATAAGAAGCTATTTCAAATGAATACTACATCATTAACATAACAACAAAAGGACAATTATGTGTGGAACCTTAATTAGAAGATCCCTCTCAACCAAATCAGTTAGTTAGTGTTATTCTTAAGTAGCCCAATAGATTGAGCATGGATACAATCAATTCACCATGGCAAATAGCAGTAGCACAGGTAGAGTGGTTATGTTTACTGCCACCCCAGAAACACAAAAAGTTTTCAGACTTCCAATAAACAAAATAAGGTAATGCAGCTACCAAGAATATAAACTTAGTTTATGTAGTTGCTGTGTGAATTGTGGGAGAGTAAAAGGACCATTTGAGGGCTGAAAAAACTCTCAGAATATTAATGGAGAGATACGGGCTGCTGGGAGACAATGGCCACCAACTAATCAAGAAGCATCCGATTGCAACCAGTTACCATGGCAACAGCCTCCTGAGACGATGTCAGCTGTATTGAGCCATTTATTACCTCTCTGCTTCTGTCAGGTTTTGATTACAAAATTGAAAGCTGACACAATTAATTTTGATAACAGCAGGTTATTCAAAGAGCACGGAAGCCTTTGTTTTTTCTAGCAGCATCCTCCAGCTCAAGTAAGGGGTCCCAAAGTTGTACCTGACATGCCCCCACAGGGAAGTGGCCTGGAGACATCACACACCTGATGGGGAACCTTAGACTGTATTTTATTGCACAGCTAGAATAAGAATAAGCTAATTAATATCAAGAGAATAAATGTGGATTGGTGCAACCCGAAGAGCTCCTTCCAGGCATCTGAGTGCCTCACCTATTCTGCTAAGGTCTGCCCACCCACCAGGAAAGAGAAATTCATTTCGACTGGATGTGATGATTTGCTAAAGGATCTGAATTAGGGTCGTTTGTTACATGATATTATGGAAAATATCTTATGGGCATTTTTGTCACATGAGACAGGACAATGAAACAAGGGAGCAATGTGCAGGCCCCCGACCAGAAAGAAATCATGTCGTATGTCTCCCCAAGGAGACCCATCACAGAGTTTGCCAATCTCAGATATAAATCTGATATAAAGTATGTGTCACAGTGTTGCTTTTGGTTATTGTCATACCTCAGTGTCAAGAGTAGATATAAAGATGGGCCAAGAAAAGGTGCAAAATAAGATTAGTAATGGGATAAACAGTGTGGGCTCCAAAATGATTTAAAAAAATGTCCTGGAGGCTGGTATTCGTTCAAAAATGAGTTGCTGCTGGTTTCCAACTTTTGGCCTGATGTTATATTGTGTTTAGTTTGAAACTGTGCAGAGTGAAAGCATTTTTGGCGTCTTTGGAAAGCTCAGTGTTTACTCTTCTAGGAAGTGCTACTACCACTTATCTTCCATATTAATGAAAGATAGCAGACAACATACAAAAAATACTGTACTAGACAGCTAAGCTTATATTAGTACAAGGTCAGGTGTGATTAAATACATTACAGTCACAGCCAACCCTGTGCTAATGCTAACACAGTACAGACATGGCTGGAAAAGAGTATGTTTCCTACATACTGTCGATGGAAGAAAGAGCGTCTTTCTTAGCAATATGAATGCTTCAGATAAAGTAGTCAAATAGTTTCTCTCTGCTTGTTGTCTTTATGTTAAACTGGACTAACCACTGACTCAGACACACACAAATGAGTTTGATGTCCATCTGAAAATGTTACTCTTAAAAATAAAGTAAACGCCATAAGGACATAAGTGATGCCCAATTATTTCCGCTGTTGTTGATGCTGTCTGTTTATGTTCTCCACAGGAGCGTCTTCTGCTCTCCATTCTTCCAAAGCACATAGCTGATGAGATGCTTCAAGACATGAAGAAGGAGCCAAGTCAGAAAGAGATGCAGCAGTTCAACACCATGTACATGTACAGACATGAAAATGTCAGGTAACTTGGTACTTCTATTAAGTTTTAGTGGTTAGAGTCCTGTATGACTGTTAAAAACAAATTATTATGTAGGCTGGCACAGTTGTGAACAAAAGTTTACATACACACAAAAGACCATGTAAATCATGGCACTCTTGAGTTTTCAATTGCTGTTATAACTCTTAATCTTCTATTAGGTAATCGTTGAAACATGTGTCTTTGTCACAAAAAACAACCATGCACTTTGGTTCTTTTACTGATTTATTGTAGGCCTTATAGAAAAATGACATTATCCGCTAGGTAAAAAGACACATACAGCAAAGTCTCAATTTTTTGTTATCATGGCGTCTTTATTTTGTGTGAGTGATTATGATTGACTATAGCTGCTGACTGAGTCAATTTGAATAAGGCCTCTTTAGTAGAAACATTAGACACCACAATGGGCAAGCATCAGGAGCCTAATCCTGTGATAGGGTAACCTAACCCTAACCCTACTGATCTGAAGAGATAAATCATTGGCTTGACAAGTCAGGAAAATGACTTGAAGCTTTTTCGAAGCAGCAACAGATCCCCAATCATTGGTACAAACAACTGATTTTATGTATAAATGTTTTGCACAAAGTAAATAGAATAATGAAGGAAGATTACCTCCATATTTTAGGAAAACTTTAAATCGCCAGTCAGAAAATTGGACACAGTTGGGTGTTTTGACAAGACAGTGATACCAGATACACATCAAAAGTGGTTAAGAAATGGCTACATCAGGCTAGAATGAGGGTTTTAAACTGTCCTTCCCTTAGACATTTAAAAGCCCTTTCAAAACCTGTGGACTGTGCTGAAGAAACAAGTCTATATCACAGATTTAGATGATCTGCACCAATTCTGTGGTTAAAGACAACCAGAAGCTTGTGGGAGACGAGGGTAGCAAAGTGATGTTTCTGTTGAGTTTTAGAAGTAAATATCTTAAAGGGAGTAGCAGGGGAATTTATATTTTAATGTCATATGTCTATCGTAAGGTCTTATTTAAAATAATATTGCATCTAAATAGTTAAGTTTTCAAGCGCGGTCGAAATAGGCTATTGAATATTTGGTGTCAGCAGTGTACCTAGAATTCATTCATAGTGTGGGCTTTATATATAGTCACAATGTAACAGACATGTTTACAGTGGTCAGATATGGTCTGAAAAATCTACAGGAAGGAAATTTTGAAATGGAAAATGTGTAGGCAACCTGCAAAAGTTGTTTCAACTCAGGAACTGATTCGGAATTGGATATTTTTTTGGATCATGACACCAAAAATCAGAATTGATAATGAGATTCCTGCCTATCATTCCCTCTGTTTCCACTGGAAATTTAAAAATGAATCTTTATGTATTTTCAGTGAAAATGATGGGAGACAAACTCTGCAGTTTTTGTACTGTATAAATATACATTGCAAAGTATTTATAAGGCCACAGATCTTCAACAAACAAGTTACAGCTTAATCTTTTTAGTATGAACTTCACTTTCTTTGTTTTCCTGTTGTGCTGTATTGGAAGAGTACGATCAAAACAGGGTGGTGTGAACAAAAAATACTTTGGCTGAAGCCTCATATTATCTTGAAATATACACTGACAGTCAATAGAAACTTTGAGACCATATTTTTCAACATAATTTTCATTTTGAAGCCTGAAACTGGATTTTCTTCATATGAATCATTTGTTTAGCATATTGGCATACAGAAACAAAAATCTAAAGTTTCAAGAATGATTTCAAAATAAAAAATTTCACAAAAGAAAACGGCACCTGCCAAACACAAAGTCACAACAGTCAATACCGAGTATGGCCTCCATTTGCTTCGATGCAGGCAGCAATCCGTCGGCGCATGCTTTGGACCAGGCTTCTGATGGTGGGTTGGGAACAGCCCATACGCCTGGCTACATCACTGTAGCTCAAAGCGGCCTCCACCATACCCAGTGCCCGGAGATGTTGTTCATGTGATAGACGCGGCATGATGCTGTTCACTGGACTAACAATGGTAGCCTTTTTTGGGCCTTTATATAGGCCTTCAAAACCCATTCTCAAATTGTGCAGATACTCACTGAGTATTGCTTGGTGTGTATTTGGTTCACTTTTGCAAAGTGACCAACCCATGTGCAATGAATCATGACAAAATGACAACTCATCATTATCTCAACTACCAGGGCACTAGATCATCAGTAAATCCACAATGAATAATTACAACCCCCCTACAAGTAGAATTCTGCGTACATTTCTACCTCAAAGTTTCTATTGACTGTCAGTGTACTTTGGAATGCATTGCCCACAGAGCAATCGCTGTGTGTTAACTGCACCAATGAAGTGGCATATCATAACCACTCCTGAGTACAGCACCTCAGTGACAACACTGGTTCTGCACTTCGGGGAAAGGGTTGCTATGGCATACAATAACATAGATTTAAATGAATTCAATTAAATCTGTGTGTTGTTTTCAAGTTGAGGTCCAATATTTTTCTGTTCAGGTGTGTCCCTATGTGTGTGTTCATGTGACACGTGGTCCATTACTATTATCTGTGCTGCACCACAGCAGTGATGTGGACATTAGATGGTTTTACTAAGTGAAGTGCCTTGAGATTACTTAATTTGCTAAATAATGCTATATAAATACAACTGAAATGAATTAGGCTGAATTATGATTAGATGAGTGACTTAACTATTGAAATAAATAATGAAACTTTCTTATTTACTCGTGATCATTTAATTGTTTTTTTTTATTATTTGAATGGTAAAAATCCTATCTCTATACCCTCTTTCTCTCACCGGTGCTATTTATGCCTGATGAGCCGTCCTCTAATTTATGCTTTAATGTTAATATTTTGGTAACCCAGTACAGTCAGTTGAGTCGAGTCCTGACTGTGAAGTACTTGACAGATACTGACAACCAAGCAGTCGGCCCATTCTGTGTTTTAAGATAGACTTGAAAAATTGTGAACCATTCTTAGAAAGCCATCAAGACTCAAGGTGAGTTAGACAGTTCCATGGAAGTGTCATTGTTTATTTTAGTGTCAGTAACTTTTAGGTAGATTCTGTGTTTGTAGTTCTCTGCTGTTCATTCCGAGCTCCTGAATGTCCTATTACAACACAGAAGTATAAGTTTAAGAAAACTGTAAAATTCAACAGTATCTGTGAAAATTATGAACTGACATGCATGTATCAATGTTTAGTGAAAAAAATATCATGATGATAGAGCAGAAAAAATTTAGATGGCTTTGTTAAGTATATCTACACCTACGTACTATTGGAGGATGAATAGAAGGGAGGAGAACCTTTTGGTCTTGGAGTTCTTGAAATAGTGTAGAAGTACAAAAAAAGTGCATCAAAGATGCTGCTTATATGACTGTATCAGTATATTAGTATTAATGAGATGTTTTGCATGCATCTCTTGTTGTTATGCAGTATTTTGTTTGCAGACATCGTTGGCTTCACCCAGCTATCATCATCTTGCAGCGCTCAGGAGCTGGTCAAACTGCTTAATGAACTCTTTGCTCGATTTGACAAGCTGGCTGCAGTAAGTTTCACAATGTTACGTAACAACAATGATGCATCCGTCATAGTGAAATTGCATTTGCATGACATTTACCTGTTTCATTTATAGACATACATTGAATTTTATTTTGTTAAGCTTACAAGAAATATTTTGTACAGTTAGGTCCATAAATACTTGGACATTGACACAATTTTCAGCATTTGGGTTCTGTCCACCACCACAATGGATTTGAAATGAAACAATCAAGATGTGCTTTAAGTGCAGACTTTCAGCTTTAATTTAAGGGTATTTACATCCATATCTCTAAACAGTGTAGGAATTGCAACATATTTTATATGTGCCCCCCTCCTTTTTTAAGGAACCAAAGCTAATTGGACAGTTGGCTGCTCAGCTGCTCCATGGCCAGGTGCGTGTTATTCCCTCATTATTTCATTTACAATAAACAGATAAAAGGTCTAGAGTTCACTTCAAGTGTGGTATTTGTGTTTGGAATCTGGTGAGGTTAACTCTCAATATGAAGTCCAAAGAGTTGTCACTCTCCAATTAACTATTAAGAGAAGACTTCACCAGAGTGAATGCACAGGGTTCACCACAAGCTGTTGACTATTGGTGAGCCTCAAAAACTGGAAGACCAGATTAGAGTTTGTCAAAAAAAAAAACATCTAATAGAACATGTGTAGTTCTTTTTTTGTTGTTGATCCAAAGCATACCAGCTCATTAGTGAAGCATGGCGGTGGTAGTATAATAGTGTGGGCATGTATGGCTGCCAATGGGACTGGTTCTCTTATAGTTATTAGAGATGTGACTGCTGACAAAAGCAACAGGGTGAATTCTGAAGTGTTTTAAGGCAAAGGAGTGGAATGCTCTGCAATGACCAAGTCAGTCATCTGACCTGAATCGAACTGAGCTGCATTTCACTTGCTGAAGACAGAACTGGAGGGAAAAAGCCCCAAGAACAAGCAGGAAGTGAAGACAGCAGCAGTAGAGGCCTGGTAGAGCATCACCAGGGACCAAACCCAGCATCTGGTGATGTCTATGGGTTCCAGACTTCAGACTCTCACTGACCGCAAAAGATTTACAACCAAATATTAAAAGTGACAATGTGATTTATGATTATGTTAGTTGGTCCAATTAATTTTGGTCCCTTAAAAAGGTGGAGGGCACCAATAAAATGTGTTGTAATACCTACAATGTTCACCTGATTTGGGTGTAAATACCCTCAAATTTAAGCTCTGCCCTTAAAACACATCTTGACTGATTCATTTCAAATCCATTGTGGTGGTGTGCAGAGCTGAAAATGCTGAAAATTGTGTCGGTGTCCAAATATTTATGTACCTGATTGTATTGTGTTTTATAGACGTTTAGACTTAGATTTCTTCTGTTTGTATGAGATCATTTTAAATCACCCAACAGGTCAGTTATAACTCAGTTTTTGTCCTTTCTGTTTGTGGGTCAGTGTGGATGACGTTTGATTGCAGCAGCTCATTGTGTTCTGTTCTTTAACTACATAATGCTCTTGTGTTACTTTTGACAGTAAGATATGAACATTCATTATGTGTGACACTGTAAAATTAAAACTGAAATAGGTTTGATGCAGCCAGTGAATATTTCATTAACATTTATCTGCATTATTGTAGATTCCCTTTTGCATTTTGTGCTGCTGCTTGTACAGGACCTACTGATTAGAAATGGTCATTGTGGATTCAGGAGCAAAATAATAAAATAGCGGCTTTACCTCATTTAGGTTCCCATAGAAATGTAAAAACAACATGCTGTTTTTATGGTGGAGTTGAATCTGGAACTACTTCTTACAGCTTGATGCAACAGCTTCCTGCAGTGTGTTTCTGGCACATGGTGATGAAAAGACTCAAATTTTAGATGTAGACTCCAGTCTTAAGGTGCAGCATCTGCTCTCATTTTCAAAGCCCCTTTTAAAATTACTAACAATGTTTAACATTGATTCTAAAAGTGTTTCAGTAAATATATACAGTATATGGATGAACTATTTTCTGCTGTCATTAGTAATGTTCACCCCAATGCAACTTGCAAATATCCCCCCTTTATTTTTTCTCAATCATCATCATATGTAAAACACCAGGAGAAAGTGTGAAAGTACGAATGTGCTCTGAGTGAGATTAAGTGTAATTCACAACATGTGGGATGCCATCTAGATGTGTCTGATGAAACAAGCTATCTATTAGTTTTTCAAAAGAAAAGATCATTCGGACCCCTCCACAGTTAAGATAATAAATAATTATCTTGTTTGTTTCAATCAGGGCAGTGTGACAACCCAGGGTCTTCTACCAAAACCGTACAAGGTCACAATACAGCATCATGTGTACTGTAGTGTACTGTACTGTAGTGATTACTTTACTCAAATGCACTTCTTGTAATTAACCCAGCACCCCACTTTGTTACCATGACCTGCTTGTGCTCTATTGTAGCCTGTTACATAGCAGTTTTCAAAATTCTGATTCAGATGGAAGGAATAGATAAGGGCAAAAGTGTCCCAGTCTGATTATTGTATATTCATGAGTGCATCTCTGACCAAAACATATCTACACTGTCAGAAATATCACCAGCTGCGGATAAAGATCCTGGGAGACTGCTACTACTGTATCTGTGGGCTGCCAGACTACAGGGAGGACCATGCTGCCTGCTCCATCATGATGGGCTTGGCCATGGTGGAGGCCATCTCGTGAGTACATGGATAATGGGTCAGGACCAGCCTGAAATAAATCTGGGTTATGCTGGTCTGTTCTAAAGATTAGCCTCTTTTTGATGTCATGCGGTCCACTAGTCACTTTGTCCACAGCAGAGAATTGATCATTCTGATGGATTCTTATTGACTTTCTGTGAACTGCAGCTGTGATATAAAGTGAACTGAACACTGGTTGACAATGAGAGGTCATTCAATCTGCTGTCCCTTCGTTCTCTTAACATGTATCAGAGACAGTGTTTCCTGTTGGGTGAGAATAGTTTTGTGGTGTCATGGTTTTGAAATGGGAACTGAAGCTGGATGAGTGCACCAATCAAAGCTGCTTCCTGCTGCTTTCATTTAATGTGGTTGCTTTGTGAACCAACCACAGGTACGTCCGAGAGAAAACTCAGACCGATGTTGACATGCGGGTTGGAGTGCACAGTGGTACAGTCCTGGGTGGAGTGCTGGGCCAGAAACGCTGGCAGTATGATGTTTGGTCCACAGACGTCACTGTGGCCAACAAAATGGAAGCTGGAGGGATTCCAGGGTAAGAGTTGTAACTCTATGCATCACATTTCATTTGGTCACATTTTGAAAATAATGTTGCTTCAATCCACTTTGTACTGTGACTACGCTTGTGTTTAGATTTGTAATTCACATTAGAACTTTTGGGCACCACCTTCAAGTGAAGGAAAGTCAACAAATTCAGTTAACCCTAACCCTACACTCAAAGTAGCAGTACAGGGATCTCTATCTTCTGTTGTAAAGGAATACGCGTGACCACAACTTGGTGATAAGTGAGGATATGTCTGACCAAGTTTCTTTAAACAACTGGAGAAATTAGGGTATTTGCAAGTGATTAAATGAAGCGTTACTCATGAACATATGATGAAGTCAGAGCACAGCAGGAGTGGATGGCTTTTTTGGATAACCAGATTAATACTGCTCATTTGAGTTGGTGACCATAAATGTATGACTTTAGTGAACAGTATAGGGACCTAATTAAACTGTTGCTAAGAAAAATAATAAAGGCATTTAAGCTCAGAAAGGTTTGGTGGGCAGCCCAGGAAATTTTGAAGAGTTGAAAAATTATAAAATAAAATAAATGAATGGAATTAGTCTCAGTGGCAAAAGCCTGAGATGGAAAATGGGAAAAAGCAAAAAACAAAAGACAGCCTGGTGGGTCTGTGTGTGTATGATAGGCGGGGAGCTAGCCTAGAAATTACTTTGTATAGACTTTCTCACACAAAGTCACATACTTCATGTACCTCTATGCCCATCATTCCTCACTACAGCTTTTAAATTATACTTGTGCAGCCAATTTAGTTGGGTCTCTCAGGATCCACAATACAGTACTAGTAGTAATGGTACTTACTCATGTCATTTAGAAATTTGCAAGACTGAAACAGTGAGACTGCTTTCCCTGGATGCATTTATTGGGGTCATACACTGGTGATCTTGCAGCTAAGGGGTCAGTTTTATGTTTGTTGCCCAATAAACAATGTCCTCTTTTGCTGCAAGGTCTTATGCGGCCTTATAACCGTTGTGTGTTAATTAACTTATGTGCACATAATTCATACCGTTCCATGTTTGTGAAACAATGATCACTCGTGTATGTACATCATCAAGACTCCTGCATCCGAGTAATTGGGAACACTCACATGCCCAATGGTACATTAGTTGATGTCTTTTTCAAGTAAATGATCAGCTAAGTGGGTAACGTGAGTAAATGAAACACAAAATTTCCCCACATTCTGTTTCTTGGTCAGTAACCAAGCTGAAGGAGATTAGTGGCAGTGACCATGTTAGCTCCTTTAACTCTTTACAGAGGTCAGATTTTCTTCAGTTGCATTCTTCCCGTGAGTTGAACATGACAAACTTGACATGAGCTTGCCCAAGTATATCATCCTGTAGCCATTTTTATCTGTTATAAAAATGACTGTGGCTTTAGTTTGCAGCAACATACTACTGACTAAGAAAAGTTGTGACAGTGGAAAATATGGCATCAAAACTGAATGAAAGTGTCAAAAGTTAGATTGTTATTCTGACTTTTTGGGAGCTGGACACCTGCACCAATTTCAACTCAACCCTCACCAGAGAGATATAGCTCTCTGTGCTTTAATGTCATGCTCCACTTGTTGTTTTTGGAGAAGGATTCATTTTGCAGTGAAATGATAAGCCCAAATGCACCTCAAACCTTTGCGAGAAGCACTTGAAGACTAAAGGAGACCAAGTACTACTGATTTTCTAGGACTTTCCTCCACAGTCACTTGACCTCAGCCCACTGACTGAGAAGACTGAGAAAGCCAAACATTTCTGATATTACTTAAATCTTTTTGGAGTTCTGGAGTCAATGCAGCTGGAGTAGTGCCATCCTTTGGACCTACTGTATATAAAATCTCCAACTGCAGTCCAACAGCAGGCATGAACATTTTGAGCTCTACATAAAGAGATGTGACAGTCAGTTTGGTATTCATGCCATCTGGAAATTGATTATTTAATCTATAAATCCACTTTGTAGCAGGTTTTAGCAATTTTTTTGACTATATGCTATCAGTTTCAATTAGTGCATGTTTTTTTGTTCATTAACTGGTGCATCACTGGATGCATTTCAGCTAAAGAATTTCACTTTGCATTGCTCTGAATCATGGTCAGTGTAATTTGGCTTTATGACAAGAATTGACTAAAACTATTTCTACCAAATATTATCAGTTAACTAAAAAGCTAAAGTGCAAAATATGGGATTGCAGAAGTATTTATCCCTTTTAAAATGGCCCACTTAATTCAACAGTGCAGCCAGTTGGTGCTAGAACGCATACGGTTAGTGAAATGGAGATCAACTGACTGCAGCGAAGGTGTCTCAAGTAATTGTAAAGTGGACTATAGAACCGGTAATTCAATTCTCTGTGGGTTCACCACCAAACCAAAAAAAGACGTCCCACATGTTAACTTAAACCATTTTCAAAATAAAAATATTGAACATGACATTATTGAACATGGGTGTTCTTTCTTACCAGGATGTACAAAAATTATTCATACAAAGACTGTTTGCTATCATTTTCCAGTACTGTCAGCCTAGTCTCACTGTCTTAATCGTCACGTAGTTTACATAGATGTCATGTTATATACATACAAAACTGACTAAAACTGAGTCTTTTGTTACAATTCAGCACTCTCATGCACATTTTCACATGATTAGCACTTGATAACCATATAATGTTCTCTTCACAGCTGCATGAAGTGTAGAGAAGCACTCACATGGTAAGTGGTATTGCAACATCCTGTCTAATCTTTGACCTCTTGTTTTGTGGACCAGTCGTGTTCACATCTCACAGAGCACCATGGAGTGTCTTCATGGGGAATTTGATGTGGAGCCAGGTAATGGAGGTGACCGTTGTGACTACCTGAGAGAGAGAGGCATCGAGACTTACCTGGTTGTTGTTCCTAAAGGACCTTTAGGAAAGAGTGGCATAAATGGTGTGGTGAGTAAAACCTGCTACAGACCCACACTGCAAGGATATTAAAAATTTTACCTATTCCCCTAGATGATGTACAGAACTACTGATGAAATTTTACATATATATTCACATTTGACTTTACGTCCTTAAATTATGTCAAATTGTGCTTATTTCCATTGGCCAGTATCATAAAATTAACTCTATAGAATATTACAATATAGAACACCCAGTCTATTGTTAGACCAGAGGATCACACATATGCAGTGGGTGATTTGTATACAGATCAGCCTTGTAAAATTGTAATCTGGACAGTCAGGTTGATAAAATTCTAAATACATTGTTTTGAATACTTCTTATTACTCAAAATTAGATTTCCATATCATTTGAAATGCACAAAAGAAACATCTGTCAACCTCTCACAGTAATCAGTCTGCACTTCCTCTTTGATTGTTTCATATTAGAAGCTGTCTGTAACATCATCCAATGGAAACTCCCCACTGTTAATCAACACCACAGAGTGTAATGGCAGTGTTAACACAGCCTGCACCACACCAGAGGAACCAGAAGAACTGGATGCAAGGGTAACCAAGAAGTGAACTCGTGACTTTAATTAAACGTAGACTTTCGCAGCTACATCTCTTTGAAAATGTACAATTGAATGCTTTTGGTGTTTATCAGTACAGATTGTATATAATATTGTATTGTTCTTTCAGCTCGCATTTGTTAGGGTAAAAGTTTAGACCAAAATATGAATTTTCACTGTTGGCCAGTTGCAAACTGTTTTGTCATGAGGATAGTACCAGAGTAAAGCTCATAAAGACATAACCTACAGGGTTTGTCCCTTTTGGGCATATTTGTAATAAAATTTACTGAGCAAATACATTTAATTAAACTATTTTGACTATTTTCGTAAATGTGGCACGAGAAGAAAGCTAAAGGAGATATCACCATTGAAAGACTTCATTCTCTGGGGAACTTAAATGTGTTGAGAAAACAGCAGTCATATATCCATCCATCCATTTTCTATACAATGCTTTATCCTCTGTAGGGTCCCAGGGGTGCTGGTAGTGATCCCAGCTGGCTTAGGGTGAATGCAGGGCGCCCCTGGACAGGTCACCAGTCTATTACAGGGCAACACAGAGAGACAGAAAAACAAGCACACTCACATTCACGCTATGAACAACTTTAAAATCACCAATCACTAAGCTTACTTTGGACTGTGGGAGGAACATACAAACCCCTCACGGGAAGACTACAGGCTGAGATACAAACCCCAGGACCTTTGAGCTATGATGAGGTGACAGTACTAGCCACTGCAACATCATGCTGCCATAGCAGTCATTTAATGAGATTTTAATATGTTCAGTACCACTAAATCACTACACTTCACCCAGAGGTATAATTATATTTCAGCAGGTGTATGGTTCACTCACATGGATTTAACCTATACTTATCTTTAAAGGGCTACTGATTTGTATCAGTACAGATCTTGCAGAACACGACTGAGGTCAGTCATGTAATAGTCTTTCATGTTATCTATGTAAGCTTTATCAATAAGAAGGCATTTGTCAGCTGGAAATGTTCAGAGGAGGTTTCTCACAGTGGATTAAAGCGACTTACATAATTATTGACATTGCATTGACACAAAAAGAATATGAAGATGCTCTACTCTCCTTTCTTTGTCTGATTTCAGGTGGTAAATCCTTCTTTCCCTAACCCCCGGAGAAGGCTACGGCTACGGGACCTGGCTGAAAGGGTGATTGATGCTCAGGAGAATGAACAGGAGCTCAACAAACTGCTAAATGAGGCTTTGTTGGAGAGAGAGACAGTTCAAGTGTATGTGAACACCTTCTTTGCACATAAAGCACTACTTTAGACCTCACTGATACTGGTGTTCTCCTTGTTTGCTTATATTAGAGGCAGTCAGAATCTGACACGCTGAGAAAGGATTATTCTTTCACCTCATCGTCAGTTATGACACATTGGTGTACACTAATTACACAGAAAGCTAGTCATCTTCTAAATGAAAGTTGTCCACAATATTGCACATTCATTTGTGAAACCTATTTTTTATTCATGAAAAAGCAAAGATTCCCAACATACAATGTGTGAACATCATGGTACATGAACTGTGCTTGCATAACTTCTTTCCTTGACAAGGAAATTTCATTCATCAATTGACTCACACAGCAGTGTGTGCACAGCTCTGTCCTACTCACTGAAAGCAGTGCCTTGCTCAAGGAAACTTGGTGTTGAGAGGCAGGAGCTATACCACTGTTCCAGTGCCTGAGCTACAGCCACCACTGTGTGAACTTTAATTAGAAGAACTATAAGCAAGCCACAATGCAAAACAAATTGTTAGGGGCTAGTAGATTTAGCTTGTTCTTTCAAAATACCAAACTGTAACAATATGTGTTGTGTTGCTGAAACCAGGTAAACTGTAAATCTGAAATAACAATATTTTATGCTTGTTACTGATGAAATTTTGTGTCTCAACAGTCTGAAGGGGAAACACACTAACAGGCTCTCGCTGAGATTTGTGGATCCAGACCTGGAAACCCGTTACTCTGTGGAGAAGGAAAAACAGAGTGGAGCAGCCTTCTGCTGCTCTTGTGTGGTTCTGCTCTTCACTGCAATAATGGAGGCCCTCATAGACCCCTGGTTAGTTAAGACGCCAGGAGCAATCTCCTCGCACTTATCTACAATGTGGGCAAATTTGATTTATGTCTTGCTCTGTGCTGTGTGTGAGTGGTTCTCAACTCTTAAGGCCCTCAAACATTTTTATCCATGTCTTTCTCACAGCTCAGTCGAGCATTGCTCTCTGTGGTTTGGTATTAGACTCACTGCTCAGTGTTACATGTGTCTCACATGTGTGTTGATTTGTTGTGGAACAGGCTGATTGCAAACTACATCACCTTTGCAGTGGGGGAGGTCCTGCTGCTTGTCCTGACAATCTGTTCCCTGGCTGCCATCTTTCCTCGAGTGAGTTACAACATATTTTTCATCCATCCCTTCGCTATACACTTCTTTTATTCTCACTAGGGTCATGGGGGGTGCTGGAGCCTAACCCATCTGACCCGGGTGAAGGCAGGGGACACCCTGGACAGGTCACCAGTCTGTCACAGGGCTACATATACAGACAAACAATCACTCTCACACTCACACCTACGGGCAATTTAGAGTAACCAATTAACCTCAGCATATTTTTGGACTGTGGGAGGAAGCCGGAGTGCCCGGAGAAAACCCACACATGCACAGGGAGAACATGCAAACTCCATGCAGAAAGATCCCAGGCCCACACAACATATTTGTATATCTGTATATTTTGTTTACACAGTGTGTGAGGGTTTTGCCATGTTTTCGCAACTTAGTTGTATCAGAATACAGCACCTTCTTCAGATGTAGTTACACCAAACATAGAGAAACTGGACTTTTCTTTCAGGTTCTGGAAGATGTTTTGTCTCTCATCCAAGAGGCTTCTTCAGTTCTATCTGACTGATGGAGATTTCAGAATTTCACTCCAGCTCACATTGCTAATGGCCCTCTTTTCCTCTACACTGATAACGATACAGTACCTACCAATAGAAAGGAGAAGGAACATACTCACATTCAGAAAGCAGAACTGTGGCTATCCCAACTGGGCCTTCATTAAGTAAAGTAAAAGATCTGGAAAACAGCACCATAGCAAACAACAAATTAAGGAGGAACAGAAGAAACAACATTGCCAGCCATATGCAGCTGGAGTATCCCAAAAATTTCAGAGGATTTTCTCCAAATACAATATACCAGTACAGTTCAGATCCTGTAACACTCTGAGACAAAAAGTGGATCAACCCAAAGATAAAACATTCTTTTAAGGACAGCAACATCCACATTTTGGACAGAGAGGACAGATGGTTTGAGGAGTAAAGGAAGCCATCTATGTCATTTGTTTTCTCTGAACAGAGGAGGACACCAGTTATCAAGCACCTATAATGCAGTGAAAAGGTCTCTCCCCAGAAAGTTTCACCACCATTAACATCTTGAGTCATCGCTTGACATCGCATCACCATTATTAAACCATCTTATTTCACAGCCATTTACACCTTGAGGCATGTGAGTCCTAGTCGTAAATCGGCCATTAGCCATGTGAGCTGGAGTGCCTATAAATTCTAAAAGTCCCCATTGGTCAGTTAGAACTGAAGTAGCCTCTGGATGAAGGTGAAACATCTCCAAGAACCAACAAAAGTCCAGTTGCTTTCAGCTGAAACTCCTAAGACTGCCATGACCGTAGATGATCAACAATCAACAGACAAAACACAGAGAACCGGTAGCAATAGTTTTTGCATTTTATTCACTTTTACTTCCTTTTATTAACAGAGTAATTCAAATGTGCCTTGAGTTGTGTTTGTAATAACGAAGAAATAGGTGGCTTAGGAAATACTGTATGTAATCAGGAGTGACAGAAGATTTTTTAATGTCATGTATGTATGCTAAGTATTGACAAATCATGGTTTAAGGGAGGCTGACTGAAAGCATGTAAAGTCCCCCAGGTAAAGCATGTCAAGATAAATAACAGTCGATGCAGTGAGTTATCAACAGAGACAGGTTGTCAAGTATGTGACAATATAGAGAGTAAAACTTGAACCTATTTTTTTTTTACAGGCAATGCTCTGGAAAAGCAAACTTTAGCTGGACTAATCTGAAGCTCCTCATTTCAATCACTCATGCTTTCTTTGTATCCTAGTGTGTCTGGTTACTGTTAGGGCTTTAAAAATGTTGCTCACAGAGGTTGATGTTCTGATATTGAACACATGCAATTCAAGTGCCTGTGTATATTGACATTTTATTTTTAAAGATAGCACAGTGTGATAAAAATATGTGTGTGTCTGTGTGTGTGAGAGAGTTAGTAAAAGTGTGCGTGCGTGCGTGCGTGCGTGCGTGCGTGCGTGCGTGCGTGCGTGCGTGCGTGCGTGCGTGTTTGGTATTGACCAGTACTTCTGATTTAATGCATCATGGAAATTCAAATATATTGATATCCAGCAGGCAGTCCAGTATTGACTGCTGCTCGGTAAAGGATAAAGTCAGCTCAGGTCAGCCAGCAACACACAGTCAGCAAATCAATCACATAGACTGACAAAATGCAGGGTCACTGTGCATTCTGCTTTGGACTCTTCAGTACCTATCAATATGACATCAGACACAGTGTCATAACCCTGCGGTAACAGAGACACATGCCTCAATGTGATTATCTTCTCACTACACTCTTCCCAGCCACAGGGCTTTCACTGCAGACATTTTGAATTATAGGTAAAGTACAGACATAAATAATAACTTTAATTATTGCTCCTTTCTTTCCACTCGGGAAAAGTCCAGGTCCAGATGGTTTCACAGCTGAATTCTTCAAATGTTACATCACAGAATTGTCCCCAGTGTTGTTGGAGCTATTTTCAGAAATGTTTAATAAGGGAGAATTAGCTGCAGCATTAGATCAAGCTACTATAATACTGATCCTTAAATCAGGGAAAGACCCCACCGAATGTAAAAATTATCGCCCTGTTAGTCTAATCCAAGCTGATTGCAAGATTCTTTCAAAGGTCCTTGCAACTAGATTGGATAATGTTATAAGACTGGTTCTGTGAGCTAGGACGAGTGCCATCCTATGAACAGCTATTTTATAGGATGAACAACAGATGGGAAGAGTACAATGCGAAATGGGGAAAATATTATTATTACATTAGGCATTAGGTAATACCTTAATGTATGTGTCGCACTGCTTTACATGGGATAATGTTTCTTTTTTTGGTTTGTTTTTCTTGTTTTCTTTGTTGTTCTTTGGTTTTATCATTTACATGAGTGTGTGTATTGGGTGTTGCACCTACATGGATGATGTGCATGACCTGAATGTAGACGGGATGCAGTACTCAATATTGTGGACTGCGTGGATTTGAAAAGCCTGGCTATCTACATACAGCATATGAATGCGTAGACTTGAAGGTTTCCTTTGAAAAACGTGTTGTAAATTATTTACACTCAAGGAAAATAAAATAAAAAAAATTAAATCATAAAAAAAATATTGCTCCTTTCTATTAAGATGTCCTTGTTTCAAAACTCTGATATTGTACACTGGTCTACTGGGACACATACCGGGAGCTGATATGAATTCCCCCTCTGCTTTTCTTGTCTTGGCAGTTCAGAATGGCCACTGTAAAGTAAAGTTAGTATAAGCAAGCGTGTGGGTTTAATGTTTGCATTGCATCACAAATAGACATTCTCAGATGATGCAGTTGTCAATGAATCATCATCTTTGCTAACTCTTTCAAAAATCATGTCTGACTTGAGAATAATTTCACAAATTTCTTTAAAGCATTTTTAGTTTTTGCTTTTTTAGTAACAATGATAGCGAATCTGTCTCACTGAATCTGGTTTTTGTGTCAGGTATTTCCCAAGAAGCTAGTGTCTTTCTCCACCTGGATTGACCACACCCGCTGGGCTCGTAACACCTGGGCAATGGCAGCTATATTCATCCTCACCATGGCTGACATCATAGATATGGTGTGTTGCTCTCGGCACTGACTTATGTTTGCAAAAGACTGAACCAATGCATGGATTTATATTTATTCTGTATATTAATTTATGTTGAGTTTAAACTTACACTAAATGGACCTAGTTTTCAGTGAGCAGCATTAAGCTCATAGGCTGCTTGCATGTCACAGCAAACTACAGCCAGGAAACAGAAGAGCATATCCATTTTTGGATGTTTGCTGAATTTCAGAAGTCATTGAGCTCATGACTGTGTGTCTCCCCTCTGTCTAGCTGAGCTGTCTGCCCGAAGTTCCAGATTCCGTCAGCACCACAGTTGCTCCCTCCTCTTCCTCTTCCTCCTCCACCTGGTCTGGCCTTGAAGGTTGCCTGAACAACCCTAAATATTACAGCTACATTGCTGTGCTGGCACTGATGGCCACCAATATGCTGGTTCAAGTCAGTCACATGGTCAAGCTCACACTGATGCTGCTCATCACAGTGACCACTGGTATCGTTAACATCTACAGCTGGAAGGACATCTTTGACCGCTATGACATGGCCCGCTTCCAGGATTACAGGTGAATTCAAAAGGAAGCCAGTATCATCTGTGCAACACATAAGTCATTACCCATCTAGTAGCACTCTGCACACCAGTCTCTTTGTGACACTGGAGTATGTGTTGAAGTCTTAGTTCATGTACTCATATGTATGATGTTTTAAAGGAAAATTCTGGTTTATTTCAACTTCTGTTATCTATTTCCACAAGTTTTACATAAATCATTTTAAATGTTTGTTTTCAGTCCGACTGAAAGTAAACACAATATACCAAAGCTTAAATACACTGGAATTGTCCTTTAACATACAAATGAAGTGTTGTAGTTTTTCAAATACTACCTTTGCAGCAGAAGTTGCTAATATGTCAGTTTTCTTCTTTGCAGGTCATATCTGGTGCCCTCCAAGTTCACAATGACAATTATGATCTTCATTATGATGGGCAGCTTCTATTATTTCTCAAGACATGTAAGTTAATGTCTGATATGTTTACTATACCTAACAAAATGGAGAAAGATGACAAGATCGGCAGGGTCATTAGAGGACCCAAAACAATTAGAAGTACACCTGTTAACAGTGCATCGTAATGCATTGTGATAAAAAGATGCTTAAACAGCTGTAAGCTCGAACAACAAAGCATGCCTTTATACAAAAAACACCCGACTAAAAGACCTCAACTTTTCTCGCTCTAACTCACACTGCACACAGATCTCCTGTTTTTTTTGCTATGTGGAAAAAAACTGATGTTTCAAATTTCATTATAAAAAACATCTTCCAAATATTTCACCTGTAATATTGCTAGTCATATTAGTACTAGTGTTAGTAACATACATACACCGTCAAAACATTTACAAAATAGGTGCCTTAAAGTTAGCTCTACTGATGTAAGCCAAAGACTGGCACACATCTGAAGAAATGTCCAGGTGATGTAGTGTTCCCTTTTTCTCACTGTTTGTCTCTGTGACCAGAAAGAAACAGATTTAAAATAAGCTTGTGTAAAAAAAAAAAAGTTAAAAGTGTCAAGAAACAATATGAAGTCAGTTTACAGCAACTGGTTGTCTTATTTAGCTGCTATACATATTACTTATTAAGCTAGTACAAATGTAGAATTTAAGAAAAGATAGAGCTTCATCACACCCAAACAAAATTCCTGAGCCAGATTTTGGTCAGGTAAAATAACATGAAGTAATATAGTAAATATAAAATAATGCTAAAAATTGAAAAGGAAGAAGTATTAGTGGAGATGTTCAAGAGTCATTGTATTATAAGACAAGATATTATGGTCTAAAGCATGTGATATACAGTCTTGGTAGTAAGAGCAGATGTATCTGACAGAGGCCTGCATGAAAATTCTGAGGCAAAAAATAGCCCAAAAAATTGCTAACATTTAAATATCCTCAAAATGAAACTTTTAGATAAACAGCAGAATAGTGCCTCTCCATCTAGCTGCATCAAAGCTTACTGGTAAGGAAGAATTACAGTGTTGTGTAGAAGTATTTTTCATATTTGTCACACTCAAAGGTTTCAGATCATCAGACTAATTAGAATATAAGGCAAAGATGACCCAAAAAAGCACGAAATGCAGTTTTTAAATGATGATTTCATTTACTGAAGGAAGATTGTTGTCCAAATAATTGTCCCATCTGCTACCAATCTACCAAGTGACGAATTCATTTGGCAGTTAGATTCAATTTCATCAGCCACTCCCACATGTAATTGCCATATTCGAAAAAGATTCAAGAACAGACACAAAACAAAGCCATTAACATTTATCAGTCTGGAAGGGCTTACAAAGTCATTGCTCAGGCTCTGGGAATCCAGAGAAGCACAGTGAGAGACATTATCCACCCACTTGCATCAGTTCAGGTCAATGTACATTATTCCACATTGCTTCAAACCCTTAGAACTCCATTCATCACATCCTCAACTCGACACATCTTCTACTGCTTGGGTCAATGCTGAAAACTTTCCAGTTATAAAATTAACATTATTAAAATGACTGTATTACTTAATTGTATTTGTTTTGCAAAATCTTTTCTATTTTGATCAGGAAATCTTTCTGATTACTGCATAAAATCATAACCCCCTTAAGCTGAGAATGGAAATCACACAAAATGAGAGGTTTCTCTTCAAAGCTATAACACCCTGACTGTCCATGTTCTATCAAATTTTATTTAGTATTACTGGGTGTGCAATATAGTGAAACTTCTGCACTGGACTCATGGCTGTAGCAAGCCAAGGTGAGTCATGGGTGCAAATAGGTATGCACATTTTTCTATTTTTTTTATTACGTGTGCAGTCCCACCTCAAAAATGCATACTGCTCAACACCCTGTTTTATTTGTCAAGCAAGATCTGAGGGTAATTTAAGAAGCATTTTGGTTTAAATATGGTGTCCTTATACTCCCTAATTTGGGGAAATTCCAACTTTCCACTGGGCTTTGTTGTTTGTTGTGTGTTTGTAGTATTTTTTGTAGAGAGTAAATTTGCCACCATGCCAGCCATTTGATATACTAAAATCTAACTTATTCAGATACCTTCAGATAAGACATTTTGCTCAGAAAAGCATTGCTTCATTTCCAGATTTACTAAAAGAGAACCAAGCAGACTATTTTGCTATATCCTGACAGCAAAGGGGACTTACTTGATACTTTGTCTGATATTTCTCTACCTTCACCAGAAGAATTTAAGAACAGATGGAACTCACCTGAATAAGAAAATAAATCTGATGGGAGGCTTCCTTTAAACTAATAACTCCTTTCCATGTGCTTGTCATGGCTTGATACTGTTGAATATTGTCTTAAGAGCCCACCTAACCAACATAAGACAGGTAAATGTCTGAATACAGACCTCTCTTACCATCAATGTGACAGCCAACCTGCAGATAATATCAAAATATTTTGGTCTTGCCCCAAACTGTCTATGTTCTGGACCATTATTTATTACCCTTATACAATTTGTCTTTAAAAACAATCTATTCTACCACTTTATTTGCTATTTATGAAAATATGCCAGAACTCTGTCCCTTTAAAGGCCAACTCAAAAAATCATAGCCTTCATGTACTGAATTGCGAGAATACCAACCCTGCTGTGCTGGAAGCAGCAGTTTCCAACTAGTCCCACAAGATAAATAGGAGACACTATGTAACGTTGCTTAGAAATGGAAAAAAAGTAAATAAATACACACCTTTTCATCAGAATATGAGTGTCTGCTGCAATGTAAAAAACTAATTGTGGAGTTCTACATGCATAGTTAATAAGTTTTTTTGTTGTCTTAATTTATTAATAACTGGTAGCAAATACTAGTGCATCTCAAACAATTAGATTATCATCGAACAAATATGTTCATCAGTTGATTTATAAGTTATTTCACAAAAAGTAAACTGTTTCGAGTAATTTTCTATTTTCTAGCCTAAAGCTCAAAGATAAAAAAAAAAAAAAGTGTTAAAATATTACAATATTTTCTTTGAGTTTGAGTAAATTACTATTCAAATAGTATAAATATGAGTTATCTCCTGGTCTAGTTCAGTACACACAACCGCAATCATGTGGAAGACTGTTGACTTGAAAGTTGTCCAGAAGAAGTTTATCGGCACTCTCTATAAGGAGACCACAGAACGTCATTGCTGAAAAGGCTAGCTATGGACAGAGTTCTGTACTAACGCATACTGTAAAAATGGAAGGCTGACTGGAAGGGAAATATATGCACAAGGAACAAGAATGACTGCAGTCTTGAGGACTGTCAAGAAAAGTCAATTCAAGAACCTAGGAGAGCTTAACAAAATTTGAACTGAGGCTGGTGTCAGTGCATCCAGAGCCACCAATCACAGATGTTTTCAGGAAAAAATCTGAAATGAAAATTTTGTTTCACCTGCACATCAAGGATTTAAAGTGTGTTTTATCAAGTCCAAAGTCAATGTAACTGTCTGCCGGATTTTAGAGCACTTTGTGCTTCCATCTGCTGACAAGCTTTATAGATATGCCGATATCCTTTTCTAGTAGAACTTGACACCTTTGTAGAATGCCAAAGCTACCAAATGGTTTGCTGACCATGATAATACTGTGCTAGAGTGGCCAGTCCACTCACCTGACCTGAATTCCATAGAACCTCATATGGAGAAAAATGAAAAACACCCGACCCATAAATATAGACAAGCCAAAGGCAGCTATCAAAGGAACCTGTCAGCAGTGGCACAGACTGATTGCCTCCATGCTAAGCTGTACTGATGTACTATTTTATGGTGACAGTGCCTCACAGTATTAAGTGTATAAATGTGTTCATTTATACTTGACAGAATTTGGACTTTACTGTGTTCTAATTCATTTTTTTAAACCCATGATACTAAATATTGTAATATTGTACTATATTCTACTTTTTTTAAATCCACAAGTATATTACATTAGCTTGAATTTTTGTTTATTTTTTTTGCTCATCCCAGATTGTAAGGAAGTTGTAAGGCACTCCTGGAGTAGACTAGTGGCAGCTTGGTGGCAGAGGGGCTTGAAGGTAGAAATGCTCCACTGTGGCATTGACTGCTTATTTTGCTCATGTCATCTTCCAGCATGGAAAAAATCATCATGTGCACATGTTAATGAGTTATTAGCTCAGATTAAAGCATAATCATTTCAAGTCAAATAAGTGAATTTACCTGTGGTTTATTTGCCATATCTGCTTTCAAATCCATAAAGTGATCAAATGCTACCATCAGTGTTAATGTCTTGAAGGTAGAGAAACTCGCACGCATCCTTTTCCTGTGGAAGATTGAGGTCCATGAGCAGAAGGAGAAAGTGTATGAGATGAGGCGCTGGAACGAAGCACTGGTGACCAACATGCTGCCGGAACATGTGGCTCGACATTTCCTGGGTTCCAAGAAAAGAGACGAAGTAAGACGTTCACATCCACGTCAGTCCTCACTCCTTTCCATGTATAAAAAATGTATCACTCATCACAAAAATGTAATGGCATCTCTTCTTGCTCGTCAGTTTGAGCACTTAAGTTACACAGTTAGCATAGTCAAGAAAGTCAGAAAATGAGAAAACATAACGTGTATCTGCACTATTGTTGTTATCTTAGCTTGTAGATTATATTGGATTTTGTTTTATTATTTAAGGAATATTTCATAAACATTAACTTTTGTCTTGCTATCCACTTTAATGATTTGTTCTGTTCTAGGAATTGTACAGCCAGTCTTACGATGAGATTGGAGTCATGTTTGCTTCAATCCCCAACTTCTCTGACTTTTACACAGAAGAGAGCATCAATAATGGTGGTATTGAATGCTTACGGTTTCTCAATGAGATCATCTCAGACTTTGACAGTGTAAGCTGTTTTTCTCATTTTGGTCATGTGTTGTAGTAGCAGCCAGCACACTAGGAACAAACAGCATAAGAGCTTAAAAAAAAAACAAAGATGCCACTTGTAGTGAGTGCCTAAATGCAAAAACACTCTAAAGGAATGGCAACATATTATGAAGATTTCCACGTCTATATTTTTATTTTGTTCAGGAGCTGTCTTGGAATTTGTTTTCATGATTTCATTTTATTAGCTGTGATTTATTTTATACTGACGTTTTGTACAGCCCTCAGTTCAGCCTGTCTGAAAGATGAGATTGGAGCTCCACTTTCTTTAAGGCCCTCCTCCCAATGAGCCTATTCTGCTCGACATAGCTTCTGGAAACTGTATCTCTTCTGCTGACTGCGGAGGCTACGAACACTGTCAGATTTCACTTCTTTCTGTGTTCTTTTTTCAAAATGTCAGCTTCCTAAATACATCCTTATATTTTTCAGTCCAGTTGACATAGTCAGCCATGACAATGCCAAACCATTTGCAGCTTGGTGGCACTGGGGCTTGAACCTCTAACCTTCTGATTAGTAAACCACGATTGCCTTTTCAAGATAGAAATGCTATGGCATTTGTATGGCATGAAAAGCCTATTTTGCTCACAGTGACTATGTTTATATGCCATCAATTTTCGGGTTAAGGTCAATATTCCGGTTTCTGAAACATTTGGAATAACCCGTTTACATGGCTAAACAGACAGAGTTACTCCTGTTGTGTGACGCTGTGCTGATGCTGTGTGATGCTGTGGTGCCGCGTGTGGGTTTCGCCATGTCTGTTTACCTCTCCTTGTGTATTTCCGGTGGGTCGTACGCCAGACGCGGCATACAAGTAGTTGCTGTACTCAAAAGACCAAGATTCCTTTCGGATGAAACATGCGCAGAACGCAAACTAATGTTTCTTTCTATGGGGATATTCCGATGCGCGTTTATATGACGAGATATTCAGGTTAGAAAAGGAGTAACCCAGGGGTCTTATTTGGGTTTTAAGAAACCGAATATGAGCATATTCGGGTTTTTGCGGGTGTTTACATGGCCGTACGCAACCGGGTTATTGCTAATATTCCAGTTAAGAAAGGGTTTTTGACTGCATATAAACGTAGCCAATGTCTTCCAGCACATACAAAACACCATATGCACATGTCAACACGGTAAACAACTTGTTTTTCATATAAAAGGATATCAGCCAAATATGCCATCTTGCCAGGGTTGCAAACCTTGGCTTTTGACTTGCAGGGAACATGTTCTCAGATTTACACTTCACATTTTGGAACCTTGACTACATATAACAGATATTTTGCAACACAAGAATATATAAACAGGAGAAAAAATCTGAAAAAGCATTACATGTCCCCTTTAATGTGTTACCATCTTTACCTTTAGCTAAAATGCATTGTCCTGTCTGTTAGTTTTCTGCTGACTGAAGTGGTGGGAGTTTGAGATTCTGTTATTACACCATCAATAAGTGTAAATGTACCCTTTCACCTGTATCCATGCCAGTTATTGGATGAGCCTCAGTTCCGCTGCATCACAAAAATCAAGACCATTGGCAGCACCTACATGGCAGCATCAGGTGTCACCCCAGACGTCAGCAATGGCTACTCCTGCATGAAGGTCAGCACGGTCATATGACTTCTCCAGGCTTCAGTGTGCCTCTCTGGTTGATTCAGCTACCATGACAATTTACTCTCAACTCCTCGGAAAACAACTGCGGTGCTGTCAATAAGTTTACATTAAAAGCAGCTTAGGAGATTATGACTGACTCTGTGGAGTCTGGTTTTGCTTTCAAGATATTTCTTCAGGATATTCGTGCAGTCTAGTGAAATAGGTGGGATTCAGGATTTGAGCTGTTGAGGCTGTAACTGTAACTGGACACCGAATTGTTTTCATAATAGGATACCTTTGTTAAACATTCAAAGACATTAAGTCAAAACTGGATATGCAGATAAACTTAGGAATCCACACAACAGGAGTTATCTTCCCAACTGCTCAGAGGGGTTGTTTTCCATGCTAGATGTAGCATATATCTAAATGCAGTATAGACTTTTCATTTCACAAACAGTCATGCTCACTGTGCTGAAATGCTGTGTTTTTCTCAGTCATATTTGTTTTTGTCTGACAGAAAGAGGAGCAGTCTGACAAAGAGCGCTGGCAGCACCTGGCAGACCTAGCAGACTTTGCTCTGGCCATGAAAGTCACACTCATGAACATTAACTATCAGTCATTCAATAACTTTATGTTACGCATCGGTAAGTGCCTACCCTTCATGTGGGGCTGATGGGTTGTACGTGCAGTTGTATGTGTGATGTCGTCTCTCTATTTCTTTAAGTCTCTATTTTTTTTACTTTTAATCTTAACCCTCAGTCTTGTTCTTTCATTTTCAAACTGCCTAGTACTCATGTTTGAGTTGCGTGCTAATCTAGCAAATTATTCATTTATTTTTATTGTCATTTTTACAATCTATTCTAATTGACTGCTCTGACTTGTCTCCAATAGTTTGTTTGATTGTCTCTGTGTTGCATGTTTTAACTGTCAAAGCACTTTGTGAACGCTGTTCTTAAGGGTGCTATTAGAAATAAAGTTATCATTATCATTATTATTATTATTGCTTGTGTCAACACTTTTCCCCAGGTCTGAATAAGGGAGGGGTGCTAGCAGGAGTGATTGGAGCCCGCAAACCCCACTATGATATTTGGGGCAACACTGTGAATGTGGCAAGTCGCATGGAGTCCACAGGGGTGATGGGAAACATCCAGGTATAGCACTAGGTTTTCCTATAGGCTTCTGGATTACCCAACACTGCTCACACAACTTTCAGAATAAGACGTCTTGATAGTAGATTTCAAATGATTGAAATGTTGAAGGTTAAATGTTTTAGCTCAGTTTGTTCTTTTCCTTTTTTTTCCCCTCTGTCAGTATAGAATGACTAAAAGTGGTCACCTCTCTACATTATGTTCCTGTGCAGCACATGTGTGAAAACGCATTTGTTATTTGACTGAAATTCCTGTGAAACAAAATCAAAAGGAAACTTTGTGTCAGCATGAACAATAATAGCAGAAAAATCATGTTTTACATGTAAATGACATAACTGTTTTAACATAAATTTAGCAGAAAAAGACACATTTTTAGAAATAAAATTTTTCTGACAACATAATGTGATTTTGTTTTTAGAATGACACAACTATGATAGTAGGTACTTTCTTTATACTGTAATTGATATAAGTAATCACTGGGAAGACATTGACTCCATTTTTTTGGTCAGTGAATTAAACTAACCACTTTTTTAAATCTCTGTTCGGCATACATCATATTGATAGTATTATATTTTAATTGTACTGCTAATTGAAGTTCAATATCACCAAAAATGCTACAAGCACTGCACTAACAATTATTTTTATATGTGCAACTCATTAACTGACTTGCATAATGTGAGTGGAAATGCTCATATTGACATACCCACAGAGAATTCTAACTTTCAGCCTCTTTTGGTGGATTGATTTGCTGCTTGAATGATTCCAGCAGCTTTCAGCAGTTTTCAAAGAAGAAGCTCTAAAAAGCCACTGTACACTACCCGCTTAGCAATGAACAAGCACGTTTAGAAGCTGCACAGTGAACCTAGTGGAGCTCTTAGCTGCAAAAAGTTACATATTTCCCTGAGGAAAAAATGGAGGCCATCTCAGCTAAAGGCCCTGTCACACTCTAGCGTATAGAGCCAGCGTCTAAGGAATGTATGGACTTTTTGGGAATACGCTGACATACGCTGAAACATGCTAGGGGTACGCTGGAATACGTTTCTACTACGCCGGGGTACGTCGGTGTACGCTGATGTACGCTGATGGCCAAAAAATTTTTTGAACATGCACAGAAATTTTCAGCGTATGCCGACGTATGATTTTTACGCTCCTCATACGTTTCTCATACGCTGAACACGCTAGAAGTACGCTGAAGGTACGTTACTCATACGTCGAGTACGCTTCTCATACGTTGAAATTGAGTGGGTCAGGACACCTCGCGTTAGAGGAGCGTATAATGAACGTGTGTCTGACGTGTGTCTAACAAATGGCTAACGTCATGATGGTAGTTCTAACGACAGTCTAACGTACTCAACTTATGCCTAACGTGTTCTGAGCGTACAGCCAACGTATCCCATGCGTATTACATGCGTATTTCCAGTGTATGGGGGGTATATAAAGTCTCACATTTCCAAATCTGTATCAGTTTGTACCAGCAGTTCAGAGATGGAGGTTGCTGTGCTGCAACATCACCAAGATTTGTTACAGTTGGCAGTTGAGTATGCTAGACACAGAAGAAGAAGGCGTAGAATGAGACGTGCAATCTGGGTGAAACCTTGGACTGGAAGGCGGCATCAATTTGGCCTTTATGACCAGCTTATGGCTGAATTGAGAAATGAAGATCAGAGAGCCTTCAGGAACTTCCTACGCATGCCTCCAGAAATGTATGATGAACTGCTGGACAGGGTTGGTCCCAACATCACCAGCTGTGTACGCTCCTCATACGTTAGGCTGACGTTCCGCATACGTTTCTCATACGTTGGAGGTACGCTGATATACCAGGCGTGAACTAACCGTGACGTCACCCTTTGGTTTCAACGCCGAGAAAATTAAGCCTGGATTTTGCTACTTCCTGGTCGCCGTTTTGGATTTTTTGGAGCCAGTGACGTAAAAAGCGTCATCAAATAGGCTGGACCGGAGAGCAACTAGGGGCAGGATTGGCTGAGAACTCTCTTATCCCGCCCACATTTTACCACAGAGGCTTCTGTTGCTGTCTATCAAGTATAGCCACGCCCCCTGGCTCCGCCAACTTTAACTATTTAAAATTCAGTATTGATTTATTTTAAGATCGGCCACCTGATCTCTCATTTTGACCATGAAAACTAATGGGAAAAAAATCTTGAGCAGTAGAAAATCAGTCTATCAAATTTTATTTTTTCCAAAAATGAATTGGGGTCTATGGAGCAAAAGCTTTTTGGAGCCAACCCTAGCGGACCGTGTGATATTGCAAGTTTTTGACACTTCCGGTTGGGCTTCAAATTTGGAGCCAGATGCTACGTCCATCTTTATATACAGTCTATGTGATATACGTTACTCATACGTCGGTATACGTCCAACTCAAATGCACATCGCATCACATACGCTGACATACGCTGACATACGCTATGCGTACGCTACTCATACGCTGACGGTACGCTAGGCTCACGTTACTCTAATGGTCATTAACCGAAAATCGACCCCATACGCTGAAAAGTTGTGCGTATAAACAATTTTTTTAAAAATATTCGATACGTTCCTCAGACGCTGGCTCTATACACTAGAGTGTGACAGGACCCTAAGAGAGAACACTGGACTCAAAGTTGTCAGGTGTACACAAACACAACTGAAAATGAATGACAATGTTGTCCAGTGTGTGCTGGATGTGTGAATGTGTAATTAGTAGTGCATTTGTCATAACGTGACAGTGTTATTTAAAGCTCGTGTCCAGAGTTTGAATCGCAGCGTCTCCCAAAACACTGTTGGTCCCTCCCTCTGATTTCGCCCCTTTATTTGTGCACGCGCACAGGCTGACAGGAGTGCCCGGAGTGCTGCAGCATCTTGCCTGTTTTGCTGTTTTCCACTCTTCTACATTTAGTACATTTAGTAAATAATAAAGGAATTACGTTAGAATGCTGTATTGAGTCTAACTTGTCCTAATACCAAAATAACATGAATCTGCTAGGACGAACGAGTAAAGTTTCAATATGTGATTACACTCGTGTATCCCTCTCGATGACGTTGTTTATCAAACTTAGTGCATTTACGCATGTATATGTGTTACATTGTTTATTTATTTCTATCTAGAGTTCAGAATTGCATGACTCCTCTGACGAAGAGTATGTCCCAGACGCCCCAACATCTTCCTCCAGAGGTCGGGCATCTAAACGAAGCCGTCAGGCGGGCTATGGAGGCCGTGGTCGGGGAGCGACGCGAGCACCCCGAGCCAAAAAACGTCCTGCAGTCTCTTGGCCTCATAAGCCGTGGGATTGGTAACTTTTCTGGAAGTTGCTGATCCCTGATGCTCTCTCCTCCACAAGCAAAACAAATGTGCGCGCGGTTGCGTAGTGCGTAGCTCACCCACCTCTGCATGGGCTTGCTTGCTGTGCGCGTAACCGTTGATTGACAGCATGACAAAGCGGAGGCTCGAACTTGATTGGTCGGCAGCAACCGGCGCTTTTTGGAATAACATGGGGGTCTATGAGAGGAAGGCGGAGCTCAGGAATAAATTTTCATATCGCATCATACTAACATTATATTATAGTATCGAACTAGACTAACACATTTAAGCTTTGCTAAAAAATGATACATAAATTGAAAAAAAAGGGAAACTCCGGACACGAGCTTCAAGCGACACATGTCTTGTTGTTGGGCTGCACGGTGTCGTAGTGGTTAGCACTGTTGCCTTGGAGCTAGAAGATCCCCAGTTCAGCCTTTCTGGGATCTTTCTGCATGGAGTTTGCATGTTCTCCCTGTGCATGCGTGGGTTTTCTCTGGGTACTCCGGCTTCCTCCCACAGTCCAAAAATATGCTGAGGTTAATTGGTAACTAAATTGTCCGTAGGTGTAAATGTGAGTGTGATTGTTTGTCTGTATATGTAGCCCTGTGACAGACTGGCGACCTGTCCAGGGTGTCTCCTGCCTTCGCCTGAGTCAGCTGGGATAGACTCCAGCACCCCCGGTGACCCTAGTGAGGATAAAGCGGTGTATAGAGGATGGATGGATGGATGTCTTGTTGTTGAGGTGTTGTTTTGTGGTTCACTCAGTCAGTACAGCTTTAGTGCAGTTCTACATTGGATCATTTCTTTTGTAACAAACATTTAATCTTTGACCCATCAAACATCATCAGCCTGCACCAACTACTACTACCTACTACTACTACAATTGTTTTTAAGTCTATCAAGATGACCTTCCTTGGATTCCATTAATCAAGTTCATTGCAATTATGTAGGCAACGATACCATTGTGACATCGAGTGGGCTGCAGCTTTTGGAACCAGACACCACTGTTGCTCTAAAGCAAGGCCTTAGGATTATTACATGATTTTAAATGCCTTCCTCTCACATGGTTTAGACGCTGTCTCAGTAGTAGGACATTTGATAGAAACTTTTTGTTTTACCCGAATTGGAGGTTTTGATTTTATTTGTGTATTTTGGAAGGTTTATTCTGTTAACAGATCACAACATGTATATGATACATAGTTCTTTTTTAAATATTGTTTTTATGGCCTTTTCTTGGCTTTTTTATTAGATAGACGAAGTCAGAGAGAGAGACAGGAAATGGGGGAGGAGAATAGGGGTAGGACATGCAGCAAAGGGCTGCGAGTGGGAATGGATCCCGGGCCGCTGCATCGGAGACCAGCTCCTATACATGGTTCACCTGCTTAACCTGTTGAGCTACACAGGTGCCCGATGATACATAGTTCTGATTCACTGTATATTAACATTGGACTGATTTAGTTGTGTTAGTATTTTTCAGCACCAAAACAATTACATCTGTACAGATGTGAATCCTATTATACTGTATTTCATTCTATTTTATTTGGCTGTTTTGTGTTCAGGGTTGACAGGCCACTCAGCTGATGTTATCAGGAAACTGATGTGATGCAGATTTACATGAGAATTTATGAAAACTGGAGGTCAACCATGAACAGAGATCACAGATCTCATATTTTGCATTTTAATGGGCTGACCTGTCCTAATTAAAACCGTCAGATGTTATGCAAACTGATAAGTATCTGGTAACATTTTTAATAAATTAGTGTGTCTCTGCAGCCTTGTGTACAAACTGAAAGCTGCTGGAAACTGTCCATCTTGACTGCTGATACTTAATAGTGCCCCTTGCTGCTGTTTGCTTTCCAGGCATAGTGTTGTTCATCCTACATGAGCCTGTTGACAATTCCTCCCATTCTGATAACAGATTGTATGGCTCTTATCAGAATGGGACATCCTGTGACATCATGCACTTACCACAGATGATGTTGCTGCAGTGCCTGCTGTCTGTGGTTGAGCTCTTCTGTCTTTAAGATGTAAAAACTTCTTAGCCTTAATCTATGACAATATTCTACACTGCTCAAAAAACTTAAGGGAAAACTTCATTCTTCTGTCACTTTGTTCTCAGTAACTTACACAGTGTAGATCAACGATTGGGCAGTGGAAAACAGAGCTATGAACCCACAGTGGAGGGAGGTGAGGGGTGGGGGGTTACAATCACTTACACTTCCTAATTGAACATATTGATATCCCAGAAGTTTGCCTGAATTTATGTTATGCTGTGAGGATTAAGTGTTCCCTTATTTTGTTTGAGCAGTTGTGCCTTTGGAAAACTTTGGCTCTGCCCACTGCCATCTAAAAGCCAGGTCACACACACAACAAAAATACCCCAAAATGGCCCAACACTCATGCAGACAACTTCAACTCAACAATGCACTTGTAGCAACATCCTGCTAACTTTGTTGTAGGTTGGACATATGATTGCTAAGATCTGTGAAGAACAGATAGGCACACAGACAGAGACTACTTCATGTATCAGTGAGGTAGTAACATCTTTTGATGTCAAACACAGTATTTTGCTCTGCGCTGAGTGAGCACTTTAGTAGAATTACTTCAGTTGTTTGTCAACTTCTGTGTGCTGCTTTATTTCATTTTTTCAACAATCACAAATGCAATTTTGCATATATAACGTAAAGTAAATGTGCCCCATTGTTTTCTGATTAACTGTCTGTAAGCACTGGGATGTAATCTGCTTCATGTGTTTGTCCCAGGTGGTGGAGGACTGCTACAACATCCTAAAGGAGTACAGCTTCCGCTTTGTGAGGAGGGGACCCATATTTGTGAAAGGGAAAGGGGAGCTGCTCACTTATTTTCTGAAAGGAAGAGACAAACAAGGTTCATTTATCAACAGCTCCTCTGTCACTCTGCCACACCAGGTGGTAGACAGCTAAAGACTACACAAACACTCATTCACTCCACGCACAAACATTCCCACTCCTCATCTACTGTGTGATGAAGAGAGGGGCAAAGAGTTTTTGGAATTGGAAGTCACTTGCCTAAAAACACTCAGATACCTGAACTTAATAAAAAGAAACACTTCATACCTCATTGCTTTTTACTAAAGAAATATTTGTTCTGCATCTGTAGAAAAATAAAATGTCAGGCTCTGTTTCACTTTGAGCTTTATTTTCAGGAACCACAAAATTCAAAAAAAGAGCGATAATATCTAGAACATCTGATAGCAGCTATTTATACAAATTATACAAAAATGTAAAATGGAGATTTTACACCCAATATTAAGATTTTTTTAATATAAAACCTACATTTGCACCAAAGTGATTTGAAAAAGACCCATCACTAAAATTTCCATAAATTTAATAAAGTCTGACATATCCTGCAAATGACCAAACAAATCAAATGTCCAGCCTTTTTCTGATAGCAACAGTGACCTTTTTACTTAGCTTACTGTAGTACTTAGTTTTGTTGACAGTTTAAGATTCCCATGAATCTTTAGAAGACAAACTTGAAGCTTGCAGCTTGATTTCTCCTTTAACATGACAAAAGTAAATAATGTTCTCTTTAACACTAACGGTGTCTCCTGGAAATTAAAACAGCTTCCATGCTGAGTAATGCTTGCAGATTTGTCAGACTGTATGTCCGACACACAGCTGCCTGCGCTTCATCTGTCCACAATCCGAAAACTATTTCAGCAGCTACTTGTGTCGGTTTCCATTTCCATGTCCTTATCCATTATTTTGCCAATCTACAAACAACAAATGTCTCTCAAATATATGAGTACTATTTGCTTGCTCGCTTGCTCTCTCTCTTGCTCTCTCTCTCTCTCTCTCTCACACACACACACACACACACACACACACACACACACACACACACACACACACACACACACACACACACACACACACACACACACACACACACACACACACACACACACACACACTAGCCTTTTGGCAAACACACCAGTTTTGATGCCATCTCCTCAGCACATGAACACTAAATGGGCATTGGACACCTTGCAGAAATTTTGGAGATCACTCCCTAGTTACACAATACTTGTGTGGAAACCTAACAGAATGATCTGAGTTAAGATTTTCTGTCCCTGATGAGAGGACTATTTGGAAGTGGACCAGTGAGTGGCTAGAGTGTGACAATACAGACTGAAATGCCACCTGCTGCAGCTCATGTGTGGTTGTGGGTGTGTAGAAGAGTGTATGCATTATTCATAGTGTATTTTTCCACTGCTGAAATATTATTTTTCCTTAATTCTAATATGGGAACAGGTGAGTTTGGTCAGTACTGCTCTCCTCTCGACTCTGGGACCTGGCACGACACACGTCTGTGCCTTGAAACTTGTTTAGCATACAGGATAACAGAAGTCTGTACTGCGTGTTTTAGGAGATGGATGGCACACCACAAATAGTTATCTGTGGCCTGGATTGATGCAAGTGCCTCTAACAGCTGTGATCACCGTGTTTTAACTTAGTTGAAGGATCCCATTTCTACAGTCAGGAGAAATTCTACCTGTCCAATCACTGTCAAAGGATAGTTCCAGTTTACTATATGTTGAGTTGCCGTTTTGTAGCACTGGTGATTAATTGATTGTCATAGTGTTGTACAATTGAAAGGTGAGATGTGGAAACGAGGTGACATGAAAAATATGTCCATCAGTAGCAATCAGACAGTCAAATAGGTTGAAAGCAAACCAAAATGCTTGTGTCCTTTTTGTCAAAGATAAAAAAGAAGGCAAACAGTAAAAAAGATAAACCAGATTATTGTAAACATCTACACATTTCCCACTTTGATTTGCTCAATGTAAATTGTCCTTTGCATTGAGGAATTACTGCAATATATGCTACCTATAGGTTTAATCTCCAAATAATTTTTTTTGGTTCATCAGGGCAAACTGCTGGAGTGTTTTCAATCTATCTGATCACCTGACTGCATGCTCCTTGACCTATTCAGTGTGTTTCATGGATTCCACAGTGGCATATGATCTCAACAATTAGCTTGGATCACTTACTAGAAAAATCCAAAAGAATAAAACTTCCAAACTAGAAATTTCCTTTAACATCACAGTGGTCTTTTGTAAAATTTGACAGTTTGGAGCAAAAAAAAATTCTTAATGATTGAAAATTCTGAATCATGCTGTAAAAATTGTGATAGTGACTGAAAGTTCACGTTGAACTTGTTTCATCGTTCCTTGATGTTTGAACCACCATTTGGATGGACCCCATTTTCACCTGGTACAACCCTATGATCTGTACCAGTATAATAACTATGAGGCCTTTGCATTAACAGATTGGATTACGAACTTAAACTTAGTTCTCCTTGCACTGCGGTCAATTCTCACCACGCAATTGATGTAAATAGTTAGTCAGCTGTCTTTCTGCTTCAAATTTCTGTTTTCACTTCCACAACTCTGCTTACCAGAATGATAGCACATGGAAAAGTCTCTTAAAATTTAAAAGTTTTAGAATTTCCCAAACTGAGAACAGAAGAGGTGGCAGGAGAAATTCCAACCCTTTAGGTAAACTTTGCACATTGTGTATGATATTCTGACACAGATCTAATGGAAATACAATGTGGAAATGGGGTCTATCTTTTCTAGTTAAATATGCCCTGACATCATCTGTTTGTCTTCTACTGTCTGCTTGGTTGGTCTTGTAAAGGACTGCATATTGGTAAATGAATACAGATGTATAGAGCACAGGGCAGATACGATTGTGCAAATGCTTAATAGGAAGATGAGATAATAAACATTACTCAAAACTAATTTACTCTTAGGAGGACACGTCCTCTCGTAGCTTCAGGAAGTCTCACCTACAACTGTATCATCTTGAACCCTCTACCCTGATTTGGAATACATTGGTAATTTATTAATTAACTTGTACACTGTAAAAACCTACCAAGGGCACATTGGAGCCTAGAAATCTGAAGGTATGACATTTTGGGCCAATTTCAGGCATACACACGTGGACAAAATTGTTGGTACCCCTCAGTTAAAGAAGGAAAAACCCACAATTCTCACTGAAATCACTTGAAACTCACAAAAGTAACAATAAATAAAAAATTTATTGAAAATTAAATAATCAAAATCAGCCATCACTTTTGAATTGTTGATTAACATAATTATTTAAAAAAACAAACTAATGAAATAGGGCTGGACAAAAATGATGGTACCCATAACTTAATATTTTGTTGCACAACCTTTTGAGGCAATCACTGCAATTAAACGATTTCTGTATTTGTCAATGAGCGTTCTGCAGCTGTCAACAGGTATTTTGGCCCACTCCTCATGAGCAAACAGCTCCAGTTGTCTCAGGTTTGATGGGTGTCTTCTCCAAATGGCATGTTTCAGCTCCTTCCACATATGTTCAATGGGATTCAGATCTGGGCTCATAGAAGGCCACTTTAGAATAGTCCAACGCTTTTCTCTCAGCCATTCTTGGGTGTTTTTGGCTGTGT
This sequence comes from Acanthochromis polyacanthus, assembly GCF_021347895.1. Taxonomy (NCBI): domain Eukaryota; kingdom Metazoa; phylum Chordata; class Actinopteri; family Pomacentridae; genus Acanthochromis; species Acanthochromis polyacanthus. The sequence goes on along the minus strand of NC_067124.1, from coordinate 7,322,555 downwards.
GTTTTGGATCGTTGTCCTGTTGGAAGACCCATGACCTGCGACTGAGACCAAGCTTTCTGACACTAGGCAGCACATTTCTCTCCAGAATGCCTTGATAGTCTTCAGATTTCATCGTACCTTGCACACTTTCAAGACACCCTGTGCCAGATGCAGCAAAGCAGCCCCAAAACATTACTGAGCCTCCTCCATGTTTCACCGTAGGGACAGTGTTCTTTTCTTCGTATGCTTGGTTTTTGAGTCTATGAACATAGAGTTGATGTGCCTTACCAAAAAGCTCCAGTTTGGTCTCATCTGTCCAAAGGACATTCTCCCAGAAGCTTTGTGGCTTGTCAACATGCATTTTTGCAAATTCCAGTCTGGCTTTTTTATGAGTTTTTTTTAGCAGTGGTGTCCTCCTTGGTCGTCTCCCATGGAGTCCACTTTGGCTCAAACAACGACGAATGGTGCGATCTGACACTGATGTACCTTGGCCTTGGAGTTCACCTTTAATTTCTTTGGAGGTTGCTCTGGGCTCTTTGGATACAATTCCAACGATCCGTCTCTTCAATTTGTCATCAATTTTCCTCTTGCGGCCACGTCCAGGGAGGTTGGCTACTGTCCCGTGGGTCTTGAACTTCTGAATAATATGAGCCACTGTTGTCACAGGAACTTCAAGCTGTTTAGAGATGGTCTTATAGCCTTTACCTTTAAGATGTTTGTCTATCATTTTTTTTCGGATGTCCTGGGACAATTCTCTCCTTCGCTTTCTGTTGTCCATGTTCAGTGTGGTACACACCTTTTCACCAAACAGCAGGGTGACTACTTGTCTCCCTTTAAATAGGCAGACTGACTGATTATGAGTTTGGAAACACCTGTGATGTCAATTAAATGACACACCTGAGTTAATCATGTCACTCTGGTCAAATAGTTTTCAATCTTTTATAGAGGTACCATCATTTTTGTCCAGGCCTGTTTCATTAGTTTGTTTTTTTTAATAATTATGTTAATCAACAATTCAAAAGTAATGGCTGATTTTGATTATTTAATTTTCAATACATTTTTATTTATTGTTACTTTTGTGAGTTTCAAGTGATTTCAGTGAGAATTGTGGGTTTTTCCTTCTTTAACTGAGGGGTACCAACAATTTTGTCCACGTGTGTACCATGTATTAAAAGGTAGGGAACAAAAGTGGCCAAAAAACCCGAACAGGCCTAATTAGACAGCCTGCTCAAGTGCAGATGCAGAGGACACAACACAACAACTCTGATTGGGACTTGAAACATAACTCCCTCAATTTTGTATTTTGGATGTTCAGCGGAGTAGTAACATGACTGACACCTGTCAGGAAGCAGCTGCACTGTATATGTGTTTTCTGGGAAAAGTATTTAAAGGGTGGCTGTTTTTTCCTCTGATTGTAAAGCCTTTTAGTGTCTCTATAAAAAGGAACTGAAGTGCAATAGTTTCTCCGTATATATTAGCTCTCCTCTCTTAATGAAGGGTTCAATCATTCCTTCCCATTTTACTTATATTTTTATAATGTAATGCTTTGTTCTATTTAAAGGGAAGAAGACTGAACATGTTCTCATTGTACATAGAGTTTAAATAGTGTTTATTGATCAGATTTACTTAATGGTAATGACAGGGACATTGTTTTTTCTTTTCTTACACATGTGAAAGTGCCAATGATGAAAGAATGGCTTTAGATCTACAAACCATAACAAGAACCATGGAATTGTATTTTAAAAGAATCTCAGGATAGGGAACATAATAGCACTTTGAACAATTTGTTAACTTTGTTCCAGGTTTTGTTTGCAACACAAGTTTTTGAGCTAAGTACCAGTTGAGGAACACCGGTAGTCCGTCTGGAAGGCCCAAACAACCAAGGCCAGCTGGTGGCATCCAAAAGCAACAAAACAGTTTAATCCTGTGGTTCTTGTGGTTTTTACTGTTCCAGTTTTGATTCTAAATTTTGGTTCTTCTTCACAAGACTTATGGATTGAATTTAGCATCTTGTAGGTCTACTTAGCCCTTTCTGAGTAATTGATCCCAGTCCTGGTTTTTAAGTTGAAGAATTTGTCACTGTGTCACTTCTTTCTTTCCATTTTTTGTCATCATAAGGTCAACAGATTAAAAAAAATATCTAATAAAGACAAGCCTCAGTGTTATGATTGCTGCTCTGTCTTTAAAAACTACAGTGTACCGATTCTGGAATTACCTATCAACTCTATTGCCTGTCAGTATCTCTGCAGGTTTACTAACTTTGAGTAAAGTGTCTGTCAAGAACATAAACTGATTCATTACACTTCAGCTGTAAAGGCAAAGGCTGACACTTTGACATAGTGCAGGGTTTCTTTGATATTAATGTGTGTGGTGAAATTAAAGAGATGGACATAGACATGAAGTGTACTGATTACAATGACAAATCATCACAGCAGCCAAGTCACAAATATTTCACACCACAAACAATGGATGGACACTCAAAATGAGGTATATAACTGTAGAACTACTTAACCTAAAACTGGGAACTTAAACTGTAAATATATAAATTACAGTGTTTTGTAATGTGCTGTGTGTTGCACAGATACATACGCAGATGGCATTTTTTTCAATTATATTTATATAGCACCAACTACAATTCAAATAGTCTCAAGATGCTTTACAGAACCCATATGCCTGAAGTTTGCAATTTCAATTTTCAGTTACGAATATGAATTTTAAAGTGCAAGTGGTACATTAATAGGTGTACGGAGATCGAAAAAATGTAATACAATGTACAAGTCTACAGTTAGTCCCAATTAAATAGATACAGACTGAATAGATGCACTGCATAAAAGTATCTGACTTTATTCATAAGGGTTCAAAATTTACTTCACAGCTTTCAGTATCAACAATGTGAATAATAATGATAATGTACTGATGCTACTTGTCTGAGGGTTTCTTCTCATGAAAGTAAATCATTTACATTAACATGTAAACACTGCAGGTTATGTCAGTAACTGAGCCTTGTGTGTGTTTGAATGAACTGTCACATGGTACTGATACTAAGGCAGTGAAACACACTGTTAGTAGGATTCCAAAATAATTTGAGGTTTAAGATTTAATAATGAGACCTATAACAAGGAGAAGGCAAAAGCTGTCAGTTCCGGCGAACAGCGACCTCCCACGGTGACGCAGGAAACACATACAGACGTGAAGGAATTTCCGCTGACGTCACTGCGTATGTCCATAACAGGGCTGCAGCTGTCTGAGAGCAACAACAACAAGCTCTGCCCAACTTCAATGCGGGTGTAACGCTACTGACAACCCTAAAGAACACTCATAATTACAAAATGCAACTGTCGAAATAATTCTGCCGTTCGGTTCTTAGTCCTCCGCGCTGAAAACCGGCTTATCGTCGCGACCAGCGCCGCGGAACAAACGCGAAGACTCGGCCGCAGGGGGAGCAGGGCAGTTCGGGGCTGCATCTGGGTCAGTGGGCCTATCGGTGGCTGTACCGGTGGTTTTGTCATCCCTGCAGTCTCCTATTGCGCCTGTCATTCGTTTATATATACATCGTGTCAGCTGTATGAACTGTGATAACATGCAGGCTAACGGGGCAGAGCAGGACCGTGATTCAGAACTGTCATGCCAAAACGGTGCACAGAATGGTGAGTCGTCCTCCGTCGGCGCAGCTCACTCTAACGGACTTCTGTCAGTCACTAACAATGGAAATGCTGTCAGCAACAACAACGGTGTGTCAGCCCAGCCCGCTTCCAACAACAACAGCACGTCGGATACCAACTCTGGCGTCAAAAAGAAGAAGCGTCTGTCTCAGTCTGAGGAGGATGTCATCAGACTGATAGGACAACATTTAAACGATTTAGGTCTCAAGTAAGTGAGCCAGCTCAGCCAGCGGTCAGATGGATGACCATCCATCAGTCATGACAAGTGTTTGACCTTTATCTGTCAAATGTGGGAAAGAAAACGTCCCCAACCTCTTGGAATTAAGAGTCGCGCAGTTGGCCGCAGTGCTGTGATATCGGCAATGCGCTGACAGTAAACAAAACTGGATGCATGTTGCGAATCTATGTAAAACCCCACATGCCAGTGAGTTTAAAATGTTTTGTGAATGACACATAATGGGATTGAAGTTGTGGTGGAATTTAAACAGATTTTCTTGTTGTCGTGCATAGTACAGAAAGCTGTTGAGGACGGAGAGAATAAGCATGTCATTACAGTCAGGTGCAGCTCGATGAATCAAATGTGGCTTAAAGTATTTGATTTGTTGCAGAGGATTTGCTCTGGATCCCTCCTGTGGGTCAGACTACTACTAGCCATTGCATTTGATTAGCTTTGTATTTGCCATACCTGTGATGGACTGACTATAGATAGACTCCAGCCCCCCTGTGACCGTACAGAGGAATAAGCGGTGTATAGATAATGGATGGATGGATACCTGGGATGGACTAGCGACCTGTCCAGGGTGACCCTGCCTTTTCCCTGTCCCATTGTGTGCTTCATACAGTATTATACAATGCCAGTCATCAAGAGTGAGATTTGTAAGAGGAATGATAGAGACTGTGTTTATTAGTGCTGAATCTATTTTTGCTCAACCCACACTCACCTGTTGTCCTCATCTTTTATCGCTCCTTTTAGACACTAGATGCAAAGCGGTGAGATGATGGCTTCCACTGTCGTTGATTATGATCTGAATATATTTTTTTCCATGTTTTGCATTTTTACAGTCAGACAGTGGACCTTTTGATGCAGGAATCGGGCTGCAGACTGGAGCACCCCTCTGCCACCAAGTTCCGCAATCATGTTATTGAAGGAGAGTGGGACAAGGTGGGACTGAAAAACATATTAAAACTCCTTGGATTTTTTTTATTTTTATGTTTTTATAACATTCTTTTAACTGTATTTTGTTAAAGTAAAGGACATAATGTGAATTTAGTTTGCTCAAAAAGATGGTTTTGTGCTTGAATTCTTTGCTTATCTTTTAATATTGTTTTCTCATTATCATACTGTAATTTTACTTTTTCTTCTTTTTATATAGGCTGAGAGTGACCTGAATGAGCTGAAGGCACTAATGCATTCTCCAAGTGCTATAGTGGTAAGTAGGAAGCCTAACAACCACTGTCAGTGGGCTTAAGTTTGTGGGTTTCTAATAATGTATTGTCTCATTTTAAATCAACAGTAATACCTGGAACACCTATAAGTACAGTGCATTTAATGTAGTGACATAATTTAAGAAACCAGTATTAACTGAATACAAACATTTGTCTCAGCTCCACAGAATAAAACAAAGAAGCCATCAAGCAATTTCAAAGTAAAGTCACTAAAGCAATCACAGGAGAAACAGGGCTTTAGTGAGTAATTGGTGTCTGCAGTAAGAACAAAAACACATCAAGTAAGCTAAGTCTGTGAATCATTCAACAGTTGGAATGAGCTGAGCAGCTCACTGATCTTGGTGATGACTGGTGTGTTCTGCATGTGTTGCTTTAACTTGGACTACACAGTGCAATTTGAGATTAACTGAGCATGACAGATAAAAACACAAAATGTGATCCCCACACACAGTTTTTGTCTTCTGTGACAATTTGACTAAGCACATCATTTTACACAAATGATTATTCACATGTAAGAAGAAATGTTTTAGAATTGGATTTTTATACTAGAAAGTGTTGATAGTGGTTGGTGGAAGTCCCACTGTAGCGCAGATGTAGACTATTGTCAAGAAGAATTTGCATTACTATGGAGCCCCAAATTGTTGAAAATTTAATATAAAAGATTATATCAAATTATTTTTTCTACTAAACAAAGACAAAATACCCGATATAACCATGAAATGGTGAATAATCCAAGACATGTCTGCAGCTCAGCTCAATATTCTGAAATGTTTTTCATGTTGATGTATAGCTTATTGCATGTTTTATTTGAAAGTGCCCCTTTTCCAGTGCCTGTTTTTACTTTCGTGAAAACAGGAACTGCAAAGGTTTATTTACAGTGTAAATTTTCATCACAAAGATCTTGGTGTCACAAACGGATCCAATTCCTATTTCTATCTCAAAGGCAGTTAATGAAAACACCAGCCAATCAAAGACACAACAAAAATTTTAAAAAATGCTACATGTCATATTGACAGTGTTTTCAATAACCACACGTTCAAGTTGGTAGGATTGGTACCCCAGGTTAGCACTTTCTTAAATAACAGACAGACAGACGGACACACAAACGCCGGGTGTCACATGACCTCCTTGGCAGAGGTAACTATGAGGTATTTTTTTACATTGTTGACGACACACTAATCTATGACATTTTTTTAAAAATATTTTGGACGACATCCTAAACTATGACATTTTTTGATATTCAGGACTACATACTAAACATAAAAGCACTCAGAGAGTGCAGACCTCCGCCAAGGATAGAGAGGAAAACAGGAAACCCATGCAGTAAAGGAGCATGAGCTGGAATCGAACCTGCATCTCTGACACAGTTCTGTTTACGAATCACCTTCTTAACCAGTTGAGCTATCTGGACACCTTGCTCCATTTTGTTGGACGACATACTAACCTATTATGTTTTTGTCATATTTTGGACCACATACTACAACATACTAAAAAAAAAATCAAAGTGATCCAGAATCCAGGATCCTTTCCGGATTGCCACCAAAATTAAATCGGCTCTTCCTCTTACCATAGTCTACATCCCCTCAAAATTTCATGTGAATCTGCCTAGGCGTTTTTGAGTTATCTTGCTAACAGACAGACAGACAGACACACAAACGCCGGGTGTCACATAACCTCCTTGGCGGAGGTAATAAGCCACAAGTGTCTTCCAGTCTGGTTTCACTCAGAAACAGCAGATTCAATAGAGAGCTTATATCTAATGTGCAAATGTTGCACTACACACAGCCTGCAGGCATCATGATGGCTAACGTCCTTCTTTGTTATTTTTGGACTTGTCCTCTTCTTGTGTTCCTTTACAGCGGATGAAATTCCTGCTGTTGCAGCAGAAATATCTGGAGTATCTGGAGGATGGGAAGGTCTTGGAGGCTCTGCAGGTCCTCAGAGCTGAGCTCACTCCTCTGAAGTATAACACAGAACGTATCCACATCCTCAGCGGGTCAGTTTACCAGGGAACCTGAGTGGACCTCCAGAATGTTGACAAAAAACATGGAGTTTGTATATGCTACCTACAGTGTAAAATGTTAATGCAAGACATGGCTGACGAAGTCATGATTTTATAGTGTGTTCTTCAGAAATACATAGATTTCAGTGTGTGGAACCCTCAGAAACACCTGGATTATCGCACAACAGCACAAACTCCAAGACATGCACAACATGTGTTACAGAACCCCTTACTTTGTTTTATGCTACTAGTTGGTTCATTTTGTTTTATTCAGCACTATCTATAGTCTGTTCAATATGAGCTTTCTACTTCATATTATCAGTCAAATGATATTTTTGATTATATTTTTATCGTGCTTTTGATAGTACAAGTCAAATGCAGTTCAAAGTAGTAAGTGTTTGACAAGCGAGCAGAGTGGTAAATGTAGAATGGAAAACTAAAACACCAAAATACAAGTAAAATACTAAAGATAAGACAAGGTGACTTGTAAATAAAACCAAAAATAAGACAATAATAGATTATAAAGAAAAAATAAAATTAATTGAATAATAAAATAAAAGAGAAAACCTAACAGAAAAAAATCAGAATTATAAAACATTACACAAAATGCATGCAGAAAAAAACTGTTGAATGTTAACTAAAACATGGAGCACACCACCAGCACAAATTTTGAGGAAGACTCTAAAAATGATTAGATGTTAAAAAGCCAAATGGGTTTTAGGTCTATTTTTAAAAATGTCAGTATTTTCAGTTCTTCTCACATCATTTGGAAGATTGTTCCAGTCACTTTGAGCGTTGTGGCAAGAAGCAGCAAAACCAAAAGTTTTTCTTTTGCACTTTAGAAGACAGGGACCATTGGTGTTCCTGATTCAGAAATGAGATATTTATGATCATCTATTACAAGACCAAATTGAAAAAATCATTGTAACCCCTAACAGGCAACAAACTTAACAACTTTCAAACAGTATGATCTTCTGTAAGTATTTTTATGCAGTAGATTTTTGATGTTCCTCAACTGGGTGAAGACAGATTGCCCTCCCAGCTCTTCAGCAGCTCTGTTGCTCACAGCAGAGGTGCTGAAGCAAGTGAGCTGAAAAGAGGCCTGAGTGGGTGCAAATTGAACAAAAAAAGCACTCAGAAAGTGCAGAACTCCACCTAGGTTGCTCAGTCCTTGTATCATTTCCGGCAACTGAAATCTTTTGAAAAATCACCGCATCACTGCCACAATCTAATCACTTGGTCCTTGTGACATTTCTGACCTTCCATGGAAATTTCATCCAAGTCTGTTATTTCGTTTTTGAGTAATGTTGCTAACAAACAAACAGACAGACAAACAAACCAATGCCGATCGTCACATAACCTTCTGAAGTGCTTGCATACATTCCATGAAAAATTCCCAATGAAGCTGTACTCAGATCAACAACCCTTGTTTCTGGTGTAGCAATTACAATGTAGGAGTTTGTAGGACTGAAAGAAAAAGCTGCACTTGACACAGTTACCAATACTTATGTATTTGTGTTCAGACAGTGTAAAAACAGATGTGACTGTGTCTAATAGTCACTCAAAATACTGCTGTGTTTTCAAGGTACCTGATGTGCAGTCATGCAGAGGACTTGCGAGCCAAAGCAGAGTGGGAAGGCAAAGGCACGGTATCCCGGACAAAACTACTGGACAAGCTCCAGAGTGAGTTCAGTCAAATTCACACCCCAAACTTGTTCTGCTGTTCATAGGTAGTACTGGCTGTATGTCTGCACACTGACTTGTAAGCAGTGACAGCTGTGAGTCATTCTGATGTATAGTAATATTGTTTTTCTTGCTTCTCTTTATGTGTAGATATGATTTTAGTTGGATTATATGTACACTTTATGACTAAAGTAATCTTTTTATAAATGCACAAAAATCACTGAGTTACATCTCAACGTATGAAAATAAGAACATTTAGTAGCATGTCGTTCTTAGCCATCATGATCTTAGTACACAGTATCATCTTTTTAGTAAACAGTATCATTGAAATAAGACAGAAATCTCTTGGTAATATGCAGCCATTTACTGAACTTAACTATTTTTTTCTTTTACTAGGTCATACAGAAAAAATATCAGAGAATATGAACTAAGAAAAATAGTTGTTCAGCGTCTTCCCATTGGCCTGACTAGTATTTATTAGACCCTCCAGAAAAACGCGGGCAAAAATCCTTGATTATGCGAAGAAATATGTGGGGTTTTTATGCCATTTTATGCGGGGAAATTGCGGAAAGTTGCAAAGTATGCCAATAGCTGTGAAATATACAAAAATATGCGCGATTCACCTGCCGTCTGGTCGCGGAGTGATGTGTCCTCTAATCAGACACTGGGACTGCTGTGGGGTTACTGGACTGACAGCCTGTGCTTTGCGGGGAGAGAAGCTTACAGCAGCACCTGCTGCTTGTTGAGGACAGTAACTGCAGAATGATCTGAGTTTTCCTGTCAGAGTCTCTAAAACGGCAGAAAAAGTCTCTAGATTTGTGGCTAGTCGCTTATGACAAAAAAAGTAACTAGGACGCTTTGGAAAGTCGCTCGATTTAGCGAGAAAGTCGCTAAGTTGGCAACACTGGCGCCGCGCTCTGCATCAGCTCGTGTTTCTAGTGTGTGTGTGTGTGAATGCGCTAGCTGATGATATCAGGCCGGGCGTCACATAAAAACTCACGCAGAACTCCATTTATATTGGTTATAGTTTTCTCATTTTATGCGGAAATTGTGAAATCAAGCGGGACCCGCATATTTCTCTTTTTTTTTCTTGGAAATGTGAGATTCTTGCGGGAATTATGCGCTGTTTTCCGGGGATTATGCGGCCTTTTGGGAAATAATTGACCCCCGCATAATCAGCGGCATTTTGGTGAATGCGGGAATTCATGCGATCGCATAATCGCGTTTTTCTGGAGGGTCTAATTTATATTTTGTAACACAGTGTGGAACCTCCTCATATCACTTGTGACACACATACTGTCTTAACAGTTTAGCAGCTAGCTGGAAGTCTTTGACATAAATAAACATTACAAAGGGGACTATGGGTAACTGTAGGTCTCAAAGGCTCACACAGGAGACGTACACTTAATTGTCAACACAGTGTTTTGTGGATCTGCATATCAAGCAATTTCACTGTCTGATTCACTTCCTGCAAAGAGGAGTTCAAACCAAATAGAAGCAGATGAATCTGCTATGTACTAGTAGTAACGGTGGTATGTTCTCTGTGTGTGTTCGTGTGCAGCGTACCTGCCTCCATCAGTGATGCTGCCTCCTCGCCGTCTGCAAACTCTGCTGAAGCAGGCAGTGGAGCTGCAGAGGGAGCGCTGTCTCTACCACAACACCAAACTGGACAGTGGCCTAGACACCGTGTCTCTGCTCCTGGATCACGCCTGCAGCCGGTAAGAACGCAGAACACATCCAGTACCGCACCAGATGTCCACCCAGGTTGATGAGACTATTCTATGCTTTAAAAGAATCAGGTTTTGAAATTTACACCAGTTTCACTGTACAAACTGTGACCCATTGAATAGTACTCTTGTCTTGTTGGAAGCACCTGTCAGTTCAGCACTCTCTTTAATTTGCATGATGTAAGAATAAGTCATGTTTATGTTTACATATTTAGCATGAGAATCCATCAAACCGCTATTTTTAACCATGAATGCTATTTTTATATGCTGTAGGTTTGTATGTGCATTACCTTTCTAAGTAGTCTGTGTTCCTAAACTGTAGGAAGCAGTTCCCTTGCTACACACAGCAGATTCTAACTGAGCACTGTAATGAAGTCTGGTTCTGCAAGTTCTCCAATAATGGCACCAAGCTGGCGACTGGGTCCAAAGATACCACAGTCATTGTATGGCAAGTTGACATGGTAATCAATCTTTTATTTATCAAGAGTTCTACTTTACTTCTCTACTATAGGAGAAAGGAGTCGGTGTGTGGGAGAGTTGAAATAACTGGACTTTTGTTTGGCTTGTGTGTGACTAACAGGAAACCCAGCAGCTAAAGTTGATGAAGACTCTGGAGGGTCATGCTTATGGAGTTTCTTACCTAGCATGGAGCCCTGATGATACCTATCTGATAGCCTGTGGTCCTGATGACTGCTCTGAGCTGTGGCTGTGGAATATACAGGTACAACACAGACACATACAGGTGTGTCACAGGTGCAGTGTGGACATGCATTTCAGCTGCTCAATACTCAGTTTTTCCCCCTTGAATTCACTGGCATATTGCAAATACCTCATTATTATCAAATGCCTACAGTACTTAGTGATATACAGCAGATATAGATTGCATTATGCATAGCCTTTTCCTATCTATCTATCTATCTATCTATCTATCTATCTATCTATCTATCTATCTGCTAGAAATCAGGTCAATGAAAAAAGAGTTTTTGCACAGAAACACTGAACAATCAGCTAAAATGGTTGGTAAAAACACTCACTGAGTTTCTAGCTATGCTTGACTGCTTTCACGTTAAAACCTAAATTTTGATTTGTGTAACTTTCGACATGGGCTTGCCAAAACGGCCATGTTGTTGTTTCTCCAGTCAGCAACAGGAAGAACATGAAGCGTAATGTGCCTTTTTATATGAATAAAAAGGCACATTACGCTGTGAGATGAGACATACTGTAATCTCATTCACTTCAATCTTCTCCAAACCCACTCAGACCAGACGGTACAGCAGTGTTAGCCAATGAGAGACTGTATTTTCAAGCTGTATAAAACCTGAAAAAATTTCATTTGATGTGTTGTAAAATGTGTGGTCTCCAATCCTTTCACTCATGCTTCCCTCTCCTTTTGGCTTTGCTCTGTAGACAGGAGAACTGCGAACAAAGATGAGTCAATCTCATGAGGATAGCCTTACTAGTGTCGCTTGGAATCCAGATGGCAAACGTTTCGTCACTGGCGGCCAGAGAGGGCAATTCTACCAGTGTGTGAGTATCTGTAATAGCAGTGTCGGCAGGCTCTGAACCTTACCTACAGTGTTTATATCATGCTTTTATGTCTCTGTGCCAGCAACAACTGAGGGCAGAGGCACTTTAGCATTCTTGTGAACATGATAGCTCTTGAGTAAATAGCAGAATTTTCTTCAGATTCACTTGGATTTAGGGAATAACTGACTCAAATTATGTGGCCATAGGTCAAGATCACTGTCAGCTAATTTCTATCCCATTCTTGTGCCTCGTTACTGAAATGGTAGCATTACACACATGCACTGGCTGGTGCTCAGTGCCTAATGATCTTCTATTTTTCTGCTGCAGTCTGGTGTTGATTGAGTTTCTGAATGTATTTTTTAAACTCATATCTCCCAGGATTTGGATGGAAACCTGTTGGATTCGTGGGAAGGAGTACGGGTGCAGTGCCTGTGGTGTCTGACTGACGGCCGGACCGTCCTCGCATCAGACACCCACCAACGCATCCGGGGATACAATTTTGAGGACCTGACAGACAGAAACATGTGAGTCAGCACCCAGACTGGGTGAAGAGACTTGATTTTCTGTTGTTTCTAGAGGTATCTGCACAAAATGAATATGACTTTTAATTTTCCTGTGCCAGTTGCAGCCTCTGTAATCTCTCCAACTGTTCTTGCTTATACAAAATTACTGACTTTGGAAAGAAAAAATCTGTTACACGAATTAGGATTTGTATCTTCTATGATTCTGAAAGGATTCACAGTTTTCAAGACTAGATCATTTATATCATTAATTCTTTATATTATCCATTACAAAAAAGAGGCCATGGAGCATATTACTCATGTTCCAAAAAAGAGGTGTAAAGGTTTATGCTTTTATCAACAGTGATTTGCTTTCATGCGTGTCATGAAAACTTTTCTGGGGACCTTTAGAGTGAGGCAGTGTTAATGTGCAGTAAGTATTTTGAGTGATACTTTTTTAAAATGGGATTGTTTTGTTCAAAGTTTCTTTCACTCAAAAATAGTTTCATAATCACTATAAAAAAGTACATATGAAATGTTGAAACATTACAGATCAGTCTACAGTGCCATAAATATTTGTTTTTTAGATTTTAGGATAAATATGTATTAAATATATCATTTACAAGTCAGTGGTCATACATGGGGCCCTTCATTATGATCTGTAGATGATTTGAGTACTCCAGGCAACAAAAAAAAGTTCTCCTTTGTGCTTATCTCTATCCAAGTTATGAACGCTGAGAAGAGGAGATAATAAACTGCATTTTCTTTTTAATCTTTACTTTATCCTGTTTTACTTGACTTTATTCTGGCTTGCTGCTGCCGACTGTTGGCACTGAACTATAATTAATTACATGAATGGGCAAGATTGCTGCTAATGTCCATGTCAGTCTTATGTGTCATATGATATTTATTGACTTCATTTATTTTATTATTTATGGTTTATTGAGTTTTTTACTGTTTTTACTGTGTTTTTACTGTTTTATGTGGTTTTTGCCTTTTTAATTTGTTTGTTTTTTATTGTTTGCTTACTGGAATGCTTGTGTAAACTGCTGCAAAACACGTCACTTTTCAAGGGACAAAAAAATAAAGTTGAGTTGAAGAATGTAGAATGTATCATTACAAACAGTAGTAATGTCGGTATAAGCAAAACATGTGCTGTAACAATAAATACGGTACAACTAGAGCTTGTAAAAGTTTTTCTTTTCAAAGATATAACCTCAAAATATCAGGGTTTCACTAAGACTTATAGACAGAGATGAAAATTCTACCAGATTAGAAAAGGACATTTAGTCTTTGCCATTTTCTGACAGAAATGTGATGTGAGGTGACAATGTTAATAAATGATGATGTGAATGAAACAAATAGCAACATATTCCAGCTACAAAATGAACAAGGAGGCTCAGAATTTTCCATCGATGCATACTTGTTATTTTCTCTATGCCTGGTTCATTGATTGGATCACATTACACACACACACACACACACACACACACACACACACACACACACACACACACACACACACACACGCAGAGATAACGTGATATGTTTAAACTGTCAACATAAATATTTTTCTCCTGTCTTGAAACATAATTAGCTTTCCTGTAGATTAACTGTGTATGTTGTGTCATTCTAGAGTGCAGGAGGATCATCCCATCATGTCTTTCACTGTTTCTAAAAATGGAAGACTAGCTCTGCTCAATGTTGCTACTCAGGTGAACAGCTTGTTCCTTCCAAACATTTTAACTTCCAATATTGTTTCTTTTGAACTTCAGCTACTTGCTATAGTCCCCGTTAAATTTCATGTGTGTGTCTTAGTAAATGCTATGCGTTTATAGGGAGTGCACCTGTGGGACCTACAGGACCGGGTGCTGGTAAGGAAGTACCAAGGAGTGACCCAAGGCTTCTACACCATCCATTCCTGCTTTGGGGGGCACAATGAGGACTTCATTGCTAGTGGCAGTGAAGGCAAGACAAGTTGATGTTTAGTTCAACTCAACTTCTTCCCTACTTAGACAACAGACAAATTGATAAATAAATTGTTAGCTGCTGATGAAGTGTCTTGTCCCCTTTCAGACCACAAAGTTTACATCTGGCACCGGCGCAGTGAGCTGCCCATCGCAGAGCTGACTGGTCACACACGGACAGTCAACTGTGTGAGCTGGAACCCTGTCTTGCCTGGACTGCTGGCCAGTGCCTCAGACGACGGAACTGTCCGAATCTGGGGGCCTGCCCCATTCCTGGATGTCCAGGATGCAGAAGGTCTTAATGGTATGTACATTAAAATTAGTGTGTAATTGTTAAGAAAGCTTTTGAAAGGTTGTGCAGGTCATTAGTGTGTGAAATCAAAGGAATGAAGGTTACACATTTCTCCCACTGTTGTACTTGCTGGATTATCTTTGAAACACTCCTTTAACAGTTCACATACACTGGTCAGTCACAGCATTAAAAGCACTGACAGGTGAAATGATGTTCCAATGACCCCTGCCAATGTGAGCTATATTAGGCAGCAAGAGTAGTGTCAGTTCTTGAAGTTGAGGTGTTGGAAGCAAGAAAAACAGGCAAGCATTAGGATCTCAGTAATTTTGACCTAGTCATTTAGCAATCTCAGTTTGGTCGTTATCAGCGCCTGTCCAAAATGGCAGCAAATTTTAGGTGCTTCCTGTATACATTGGTTAGTGCCTACCAAAATTGTCAACAGTTGGGACAGCAACAGGGTCGTGGGTAGCCAAAGCCTAATGATTTGCATAGGGGAATGAATGCTGGCCTGTGTGGTCCAATACCACAGAAGATTGCGGCGCAAATTGCAGAAAACCTTAATGCTGACTGTGATAGAAAGATGGAAAGAAATGCTACAGATGGAGCTGCGTTGCTACAGACCAGTTAGATTGCCCGCTCCTTAGCCCTGTGTTTTTCAGTTTAATATGTTTTTTTCTGCAAGTCAAACATTTTTACAATTGTTGGCAATTTAAGTGTTTTTATTTTACACTTTTAATTATCTTAGAGGAGTGAGAAGCGAGAATGGAGTTGAAAAGACCGTTACTACCATTACTCAGAGGAGTTCTCTGTGCGGAGCAATAGGAGTTTAAGAACTGAAAATAGATTTGTGTATCAGAACTTTGTATTGTATTTTTTATTTTCCTGTCCATTAACCATACACCTGCAGCAGTAAGAAAAAACTGATATTTTAGAAGTCTGTCAAAACATGTTTCATATTAAAAATGTGTTGTCATGTATTAGGCAAATAAACTGGAACAACTAAATAATCCTTATTCACATATATTAACCAAACATCTTAATATTTTGTATGACCTCCTTTGATCCTGATAACAGCTGCATTCTTGGTGCCATGTTTTTTATGGACTTTTCAACAGTCTCTTTTTTTTCCCCAAATTGTCCCATATAGTTTCTAGCTGTTCCTTGCTTTGGATATATAAGTTTTTCTGCCATTCTATTTTTGAGTTCAATAAATCCCAGATCTGTTGAATAGGATTCAAGTCTGGACTTTGACTTGGCCAGTCATCAGTTCCAGTTCTCCAGATTCTTTTTCATGGTCCAGTCATCTCTGCACAGCTTTGAAGTATGATTGGAGTCATTGTCTTCTTAGTATATGAACCCACGACCAATCAGGTTTAATCCAGAAGGGATTCCATGATACACCAAGATGTTGTGGTGGACCTTCTTGTTCATAATGCCATCAATTTTAGCTACTTTACCCATGCTGTTTCCACGAATAGAACCCCATACCATAATGGAATCTCCACCGTGTTTTTCTGTGGGTTCAATGCATCTAGCATCAAAAGGTTCTTCAGCTTTTCAGCAGACATAAACATGAGTTCAAACTTGGACTTATCCATCCAGAGTATCTTCTCCCAGTCATTTACAATCCAGTTTTAGAACAACCTGCCAAATTTTAGGAGTGTTTGGATGTTTGCAGGCCTCGAAAATGGCTTCTTCGCAGCTATTCTTCCCTTTGAGCCTTGTTCCTTCAGTTGTCTGCTTATGGTCATTCTAGAAATTCTGATCCAGAAGCTTTAGTCTCTGTCTGAAAATCAGCAGTGGTCTTCCTTCTGTCTCTAGTACTTCAAATCTTGAATTTTCACCCTCTTCCTTGGCACCAGTACCAGTCTCTGCAATGGAGTCCAAAGCAAACTTGACCACACTGTGACAACACTTTATGTCTTGCCATATTTCAGTCCCTCCAGGATTTCGCGGGTGTTTATCGTGATTGTTGCGGCCGAAAATGCCTGAATTCGCGGTAGCTTTTCTAAAAAAAATTGCGATAAAATTTGCGATGTTTTAAGCTTATTTGTTGAGATAAAATTGCGGGAGATAAGTGGCAATTGCTAAAAAGCTGCATTTTTTTTCCAGCTTGTAGAACATGTTTCAACACTGTAATTGACAATATTTATTCCGAAATTAATTATTTAACGTTCCAACCCATTTCCACAAAACCTGGCACACCATGGTGGGAAATTAGCAGCAGCCACATACTGGTTTAATATGACGTGACCTAACTATGCAGGGGGCGACAGGAATTGATGGGACTCCGAAACACCCCCACAATTTAATCAGTTGTTCCTTGTGTCATTCCCGATACGTCCACAGTGGTAGATTTGTAGTAGGATCACAATCGTGTGAAAGTAAAAGGAAGTGAAATTAACTTTTTAAGCCACAGACAGATATGGCCAAATTAGTTTAGTTTAGTTTATTTAAAAGGACAATGTGCAGTAACATTTAAAAGATGCCTGCACCAGATTTAGCACAGAGCTAATTTCCATCTGCAGTCCTTTGCACAATAAAAATACATAACACTGACAGATAAAAATATTGCAGTCATAAAGATGGCATACAAGATAAAATACAATACAAATATTACATTAAATACACTTAAAACTCATAAAAAATACACATGAAATTCATAAAAAACAAAAATACACAGAAAATGCAGAATAGTCAAAGTGTAAGATAATAATGTGCAACAGCTTTACTATTACTGTCTGCTCCATATTTTAATGAGTGCAAAACTGATGCTCTAAAAGCCAATTTTTCACCTCGCGTGAGAAGTTTAGATTGTCAGGGAGCTTATTCCATTCATTAGTAGCTTTAACAGAAAAGACTGACCTTGAATAGGCAGACTTTCTATTAGGAACACTGCAGTCTCCCTGTGATACAGAACGCAAGGCTGTAGTTGTTTTTTGAGAGCGAAGTTGTACATATGTTCTTAAAGGTGGTGGGGCAGCATTATGTATAGTTTTATGTACCAAGCGGATGTCTGAGTATCTGATCAGATTGTTGAAACTAAGTAAATTATATTTTTCGAGTATTTTACAGTGATGGTATCTCAAAGATTTTGTATCAAGGATTTTCAAGGCCTGATTATGTAGCGATCTAAGCGGTTTTAAAGCAGTTTGACTAGCTTGAGACCATGACGACATACAGTACAGAATATGCGAAATGATCATTGCATTGAAATAAGATTTTGATTCATTCAATAGTAAATTATCATTTTGTGCTCCAAATCTACCAACCACTTCATATATAAACCAGTATCTGGCTGCTGCTAATGTCCCACCATGCAGGCATGTCATTGGGAAATTACCAAATAAGTGAATCCTTGGAGCAAGAAACTTTTGAAATTTAAAGGCTGAAATGGTGCATTCTGGTAAACTCTGACACCTAGAATTCTTTAAACATGAAGGCTTAAAAAAATGTCTGTATGGGACCTTCTAGGCACCCCCCAAAAACAGCACAAAGTCACGTTAATGTGATGAAACCAAATATTTATACTGGATTCAAATTTGAATGAGCCATATGAAGTCATCACTATGTGTGCTTTCCGATCGACCATGGAAGTGAGTCTCTTCTGTTGAGGAACTTGTGGGGCAATGCCACTGGGTTGTTGCAAGTACACACTACTGATCCCGTATGTTTGGTCCTGTTGTCGCGTCTCTTCCCTCCGCCGGGTGAAAAAATTGCTGGGCATTTGGTGGTTACAGCGCTTTTCGTACAATTTCCTGGCATGATTTTTCGTTTTCATGTGGTCTATCAGCGCTTGGCATCCTCTGTCGCTGTATTTTGTCTCATCGTCGCACACCATGCACCTCGCTTTCCCAGCTACATCTAACTTTCGATAATGCTCTCCAATCGTTGTTTCCAACTCGTGCTTTTGCCAGCGCACTGTTGACAACGACATGCGATCCAACCCTATACCCCAGTGGTCGGCAACTGGCGGCCCGCGGGCCAAAACTGGCCCGTCAGGAATATCTGGCCCGCCAGATGATTTTGAAAATTTGATTTGGCACGGAGCCAAGCCAGTCAGTCACCGCAACACGAAACTCCCGTGGTCGGCTGCTGCCGGGCATTTCCGCGTTTGCGCTACTGGTCGGACACGGTTGTACCAGCCAGATTTCACTGAGCAACAGTGTGTGCAAAACGTGTGTGTGTCTCAGGAGTCACACACACACACACACACACACACACACACACACACACACACACACACACACACGCTCGCGGAATCGGAGCGCAGCCCCCGCAGTTTGGCCCGCTGTTCGATTGTTTACAAATGTTTTGGCCCGAAGCCACATCTACTTGCCGACCCCTGCTATACCCCTTACACCCCATATTTTTTTCTCATCGAATTTGGGCGATTCACGTTGGGTCTCAAAATTGATACCTCGATACGCGAATTTTCGCGTATCCGCAACCAAATAACATGCCTGCACCATGGTGTGCCAGCTTTTGTGGAAATGGGTTGGAACATTAAATAATTAATTTTGGAATAAATATTGCCAATTACAGTGTTGAAACATGTTCTACAAGCTGGAAAAAAATGCAGCTTTTTAAGCAATTGTCACTGTCTCCCACAATTTCATCACAACAAATAAGCTTAAAACATCGCAACTTTTATCACAATTTTTTAGAAAAGCTGTCGCGAATTCAGTCATTTTTGGCCAACAGAAGGTTTGTGTTTCCATGACCAAACTTTGCCCAAATTATCTGCTCTGAGCAGGTCATCAGCTCAGTTTACACAGCTGAACTGCTTTGTGAGGGTACATCTACATTAAACTCTCCAAATACACATAGACCTCTTTGATTTTTGACAGTTTAGTTTCCATTTTCCATTTTTAAACTGGTTAAATGTGATTGCATAGAGAGAAAAATTCCCCCGTTTATTTTAGCTACAATGTTAATGCAAGTGTTTGTGCTATTGGTATATTGGTTTATTGTAGTGTTCTGACTTACTAAAAAAGATGATTATATCCAAGCATAACATCTGTGAGGATGACAACCTGTGTCTTTCCTTTCCCATCAGAATGTTGCAGCATGGATAGCTGATGATCAGCTATTGCTGTCAACCTGACAGGCATTAAGACTCTGTAGACACTTGAATGGATGAAGCGGGGGGAGGTTTTGGTGATATGGACAACTGCTTCCTGGAGGTGAGGCCAGCAGTCAGGATGTCCCAACGTAGGGATATCAAACTCACTCAGAAAAAGAACAGCTGGCCTAGTGAAGTTGGGCTCCAGGACATCAAGTATCTGACTCAACTCCTCCTCCTCTCTGGACCTGTTCCCTCAGCACCGTGCAGGACCAACCACATCCTGTTATTTATTATCAGCTAGGTTATTTATTCATGAGTAGATCACTGACTAGTGCTAGGCTGTGACGTAGCAGAACCTGTTGGAGGATGTGTGTTATCTTCAGTTCCCTGACTGAGCTGCTCACATAAAGAGATTTCAGCATTTTTTCCCTTATTCACCTCCTGAACTTTTTACGAGAGTCTACTTGTAGAAACATTTTGTGGATGTAACACCCACTTAAGGAGAAACTTCTAACTGGAAAAATCTATGTTATCTTGTGTTTTCATTTATGGAAGAAGACATTAATGTTTTTTCTCCCTTTACCTTTCCTGCTTATATCCAGAGAAAGAGTAGTATTTGATGAGCATGTTGCGTAGGATTGCATGGGACAGCATTTTGATTGCTTACCCATGTTTTACACTTGCAGTATATCCTGCTAAAACTGTTCAAATGTATTAAGTGGTTTGTTTGCCTTCTAAAAGCATACAGCAGCCAGTGTATGCAAACCTTTAGAGTTCAAGGGATTATCTGTGGACCTGCACCTTTCACATATGAATTACCAAGTGTAGCTTTCCTTGTACATCACTTTGCTTTCTTTGTTTCTTTTTTTAGTTCTTATTGCAGGCTGTTGCCATCTCTCCCTGTATACAAACAGCAAGCTTTACAATATGTTTTTTGTTTGGTTTAGCTGTTACTTGTCAAGTTTTATTCATCATTATGTTTTTTTTTTTAATTAACTACAAGTGGAGCTGTAACATTTAAAGGCACTCCCATGTTTCTTACTGTAGCAAGTAGAGTCCCCACAATTCCAGCTGTATGAACCTTTTTTTTCCAAAGTTAAAATATATGTTTCATATAACATAAAATCCCATAAATTTGACATCCTTTGTTCTGTGGCTCTCAGAAGATGATAATCTTTGAAAACATATTAATCAAGCCTATGTGATTTCCTAACATACCTGGCTACTGTAGTTTTGAACAAACATTAGTTGGAGTTGGAGACTTTTTCCAGTGATGGATGAATTGATATCTGGTGCACTTGTGAGTATATAGGGCAACAGGATGGTGGGACTGACACAAAAAAATACTACAGTGGGAGTTCATGACCTCTCAAGTTTTTCAAGTTTTTTGGATAGAGGTGAACCTCTGGATTAGGGGAATCTGATATATCCACCTTTGTTGCACTTGTTAGGATGCATTCATTTTTTTGATCAGTAAATGTCAAAAGAAATTAAAAACAAAAACAGCAAATTACAAGCCTGATCCGTTATGTTCAACACATCAACAGTGACCTGAAGGGACACAGTAACAAAGTGATGGTGGTGTCTTCAACAGTCAGGGTGTGACACATCTGTACACAAGTGTAACATAAAGTAATTATGAAACACAAAAGTGTTTTCAGAGAGTCGCAAGAACAATCTTGCCGGATGCATTGTTCTATGTAATATGTGCTGTATATTTGTATGTTATGGCATGTATTATGAGGCTGTGTACAAATGGCAGACATGATGATAATGTATGTTTTTAAGGGTTCCTGTGCTTGTTCTGTTTACTTTCAAATTTTAAAAGGTTTCAGCTGCTTTTTAAGAGCATCACACCAAATTTTCTTAACATGAAATAGAAAATGTACATTTACAACTGCTAACACTGAAAATTTGTTTTAAGATTCACAAACTTGCAAAGTTGCATTTCAGCATGTATTGATTTTGTGCAAACTGCTTTTATATATTCTGTTTACGAGTTTATTAGAATGAGAATTCTTTTCATCAAACATTTCTACTCATTAACAAGAGCTGCAGGACTGTGAGAACCCTGTTTATCTGGTCAGACACCACTGCAGCAATCACAAGCTTCAACTTCTCCATCACACATCACATACGTGGTGCACAACAATAGATGTTTCTCACAGAGTTAAGTCAGTCACAGCTGTGATGTTCTAGTTTGTTTTTTCTGTATCCCCTTTGAGTTACAGTCAACTCCAGAAATATCTGGACATTAACACAATTTTCAGCTTTTGGGTTCTGTAAACCACTACAATGGATTTGAAACTGATCCAAAAAATCCAGATGTGTTTTAAGGGCAGAGCTTTAATTTGAGGGTATTAACAGCCAAATCAGGTGAACGGTGTGGGAATTACACCACATTTTATATGTGTCCTCCACCTTTCTAAGGGACCAAAAGTAATAGTACAAATGAACATAATTATAAACCACACTGTCATTTTTAACATTTGGTTGTAAATCTTTTGCAGTCAATGACAGCCTGAAGTCTGGAACCCATAGACATCACCAGATGCTGGGTTTGGTCCCTGGTGATGCTCTACCAGGCCTCTACTGCTGCTCTCTTCACTTCCTGCTTGTTCTTGGGGCTTTTTCCCTCCAGTTCTGTCTTCAGCAAGTGAAATGCAGCTCAGTTTGATTCAGGTCAGATGACTGACTTGGTCATTGCAGAGCATTCCACTCCTTTGCCTTAAAACACTTCAGAATTCACCCTGTTGCTTTTGTCAGCAGTCACATCTCTAATAAATATAAGAGAACCAGTTCCATTGGCAGCCATACATGCCCACACTATTATACTACCACCGCCATGCTTCACTGATGAGCTGGTATGCTTTGGATCTTGAACAGTTCCTTCTCTTCTCAAAACTCTTCCCATCATTCTGCTACAAGTTAATCTTTGCGTCTGCTCTCAGATGTACGTCACTTTGGATGAAAGTATTTGCTAAATGAAATTGTAGCATTGTAGAAGTTGATCCTTGTCTCATCTGTCCATAGGATTATGTTCCAGAACTGCACATGTTCTTATAGATGTTTTCTTGGCAAACTCTAATCTGGTCTTCCCATTTTTGAGGCTCACCAATAGTTGACAGCTTTTGGTGAACCCTGTGCATTCACTCTGGTGAAGTCTTCTCTTAATATTTGACTGGAGAGTGTTCTTGATCTGGCCAACTGTTGTGAAGAGGTTTTTCTTGACCAGGGAAAGGATTCTTCTGTCAACCACCACACTTGTTTTCTGGGGGCTTCCAGGTCTTTCAGTGTTGCTGAGCTCACCAGTACATTATTTCTTTTTAAGAATGTACCAAACAGTTGATTTGGCCGCATTGAATGTTTTTGTTATCTCTCTCATGGGTTTGTTTAGATTTTTCAGCCGAATGATGGCTTGTTTCACTGATAGTGATGCTCTTTGGACTTCATATTGAGAGTTAACCTCACTTCACTTGAAGTGAACTCTAGAACTTTTATCTGCTTATTGTAAATGAAATAATGAGGGAATAATACACACCTGTCCATGGAACAGCTGAGCAGCCAACTGTCCAATTAGCTTTGGTCCCTAAAAAGGAGGGGGTGGGGGGGTGGTACATATTAAATGTGTTGCAATTCCTGCTGATTGGGATGTAAATACCCTTGAATTAAAGCTGAAAATCTGCACTTAAAGCACATCTTGATTGTTTCATTTCAAATCCATTGTGGTGGTGGACAGAACCCAAATGCTGAACATTGTGTCAATGTCAAAGTATTTCTGGACCTGACTGTAGTTTAGTTTGTTTATACTAAGTATTTCAGGCTTTCTTCATTTCTCTTTCAGCTAAAAGAAGCCAAAGTAGGAACTATGTTTGCTTGCAGGCAGTTTCTGCCAGAGACCATTTTACATTTTAAATGTGTTATTACAGAAAGTGATTGTACTGTTCAGTATAGTTCTGTAGGAGATTTGTTTTGTGTGCATATTTTAAATAAAGCAATCAGGGTTTTAAATGGATTCAAATTTGAAATGTGTTTTTTGTTTTTCTTTTAACTCATTTGGTTAATTGGGGTTTCCATTTGCTCAAACTTTTGTTTATCTGTTGCTGTAAAATTACAGGAAACGGTAAGCGATGCCCACTACCTTTACTGTTTGCAGACCAATCTTATGCCTCGTATCCTTCATAGAAATTAATGAACTTTTGGTTGATTAGCATACATAAGCAAAGGTATAGGGAAACAAAGTGCTATTTTTGTCCTTAGCCACACCCTAAAGACACATTCTGAGCTAGGAAAAAAAAACTTGTGGTGACGAGTGCTGTCTCGCATGTCAGTCCAGAATCCTCTGTGGATGTCTAACAGGGTTTGGATGTGATGACTGCAAACCCCAAGGCATGTGATTTGCATAATTTTTGTACTCCTGTGCCATTGTACTGGTATGTGTCACTCATGCACTCACCCACTTGTAGAGAATATGGTTAAGAATGACCATCTGCCCAGATTACTTCTTTTTTTAAGCAAATCTCAGTAGACTGGAGTACATGGTTTATGCGCTATAGTATCCCACTATGTGTGCTTCTCAGCAGAATATTCTTGCTGGTACAGTCTGATCCCATTAGCCATTGCACATCCTCGATTCCGTCTTCGTCCTTCCCTCCAAGGATTCAAGACAAGGAGGCGAGGAAGAGATGCGAAGAGAGAGAAATCGAGGCAACAGGTATGTGACAAAATGAGACATTCTAGCCTCAGAGTCTTCACTTTAAAGCAGGGATCGACCTATTATTATTTTTGGAGGGGCTGATAAAAATGCCAATTATTGGTGATCAAGTAAGGCCGAAAACCATTATTTAGAACCAACATACATTAAATGTAATGTTTTAACAGGATGTTATAACAGGAAACCTGTCATTCATAACTAGGTTTCCTCATTAAATAAGAGTGATTCTAACTGATTATGTAAAATAGAAACAGGAGTGATTAAATTGGAATGCTGTCCTCTGTTGTATGCGTGATTGATTGAGATTTGAGTTTTTCACCCACATTCAAGTTTGCTGTTCTTCTCTATTATTTAAATCTTTCACTGTTTTGTCACTTTAATTGCCCACTAAGGTTGAAATGTTAAAGCACTGTTACACACGTGGACAAAATTGTTGGTACCCCTCAGTTAAAGAAGGAAAAACCCACAATTCTCACTGAAATCACTTGAAACTCACAAAAGTAACAATAAATAAAAATTTATTGAAAATGAAATAATCAAAAACAGCCATTACTTTTGAATTGTTGATTAACATAATTATTTAAAAAAACAAACTAATGAAACAGGCCTGGACAAAAATGATGGTACCTCTATAAAAGATTGAAAACTATTTGACCAGAGTGACATGATCAACTCAGGTGTGTCATTTAATTGACATCACAGGTGTTTCCAAACTCATAATCAGTCAGTCTGCCTATTTAAAGGGAGACAAGTAGTCACCCTGCTGTTTGGTGAAAAGGTGTGTACCACACTGAACATGGACAACAGAAAGCGAAGGAGAGAATTGTCCCAGGACATCCGAAAAAAAATTATAGACAAACATTTTAAAGGTAAAGGCTATAAGACCATCTCTAAACAGCTTGAAGTTCCTGTGACAACAGTGGCTCATATTATTCAGAAGTTCAAGACCCACGGGACAGTAGCCAACCTCCCTGGACGTGGCCGCAAGAGGAAAATTGATGACAAATTGAAGAGACGGATCGTTGGAATTGTATCCAAAGAGCCCAGAGCAACCTCCAAAGAAATTAAAGGTGAACTCCAAGGCCAAGGTACATCAGTGTCAGATCGCACCATTCGTCGTTGTTTGAGCCAAAGCGGACTTCATGGGAGACGACCAAGGAGGACACCACTGCTGAAAAAAACTCATAAAAAAGCGAGACTGGAATTTGCAAAAATGCATGTTGACAAGCCACAAAGCTTCTGGGAGAATGTCCTTTGGACAGATGAGACCAAACTGGAGCTTTTTGGTAAGGCACATCAACTCTATGTTCATAGACTCAAAAACCAAGCATACGAAGAAAAGAACACTGTCCCTACGGTGAAACATGGAGGAGGCTCAGTAATGTTTTGGGGCTGCTTTGCTGCATCTGGCACAGGGTGTCTTGAAAGTGTGCAAGGTACGATGAAATCTGAAGACTATCAAGGCATTCTGGAGAGAAATGTGCTGCCTAGTGTCAGAAAGCTTGGTCTCAGTCGCAGGTCATGGGTCTTCCAACAGGACAACGATCCAAAACACACAGCCAAAAACACCCAAGAATGGCTGAGAGAAAAGCGTTGGACTATTCTAAAGTGGCCTTCTATGAGCCCAGATCTGAATCCCATTGAACATATGTGGAAGGAGCTGAAACATGCCATTTGGAGAAGACACCCATCAAACCTGAGACAACTGGAGCTGTTTGCTCATGAGGAGTGGGCCAAAATACCTGTTGACAGCTGCAGAACGCTCATTGACAAATACAGAAATCGTTTAATTGCAGTGATTGCCTCAAAAGGTTGTGCAACAAAATATTAAGTTATGGGTACCATCATTTTTGTCCAGCCCTATTTCATTAGTTTGTTTTTTTAAATAATTATGTTAATCAACAATTCAAAAGTGATGGCTGATTTTGATTATTTAATTTTCAATAAATTTTTATTTATTGTTACTTTTGTGAGTTTCAAGTGATTTCAGTGAGAATTGTGGGTTTTTCCTTCTTTAACTGAGGGGTACCAACAATTTTGTCCACGTGTGTAATTGTTTTCTGGACTCTGTGTAAGGGTAATTTGTGGCTGACTAACTTAGCTGCAAGCTGTTAGCATAGCTTAGCCACTTTGAGAGTAGCTCCAGTTCCAGTTTGTAGTAACAGCTTATGTTTCTTGTCAAGTTGTTGCACTCTCTTCTTGAAAGCCATTTATGGGACCACAGAGTGATAACAGACAGAGAGTTGCAGCAAACCTGAAGTAACGCATTTAATTTATCAAAAATTGATTAATACCAATTCAGATAATGCCAAATATCGTCCATGATAATGAGCCAGGCTGATAATCAGTCTATCTCTAGTTTCAAGTGACATGATGTTTGGCACAGCTGCTGTATTGCCTGTCTGAATTTCTACCGCCTACAGCTGCAGTTTATGATCTCTATCAGATTAACAGAATAGTGCTCATGACAGCTTCCAGTATGTGTTTACTTATCTTTCCAATCACAACATACTATACCATCTTAAATAAACACACACACACACACACACACACACACACACACACACACACACACACACACACACACACACACACACACACACACACACACACACTATCTGGTCCATCACAATGGGAGGCTCTAGAGACAGTGGCAGTGCATCTCACCTCCTATGGAAAACAACCAATGGTGCAAGTTATCAAACACTACAGTGAGAAGATATAAAAATAGACAAACAAATGTGAGCATTTATAGAAAATGTTAACCACACCTTACATTTCCTTTTAAGATTGTCCCAGTGTTTGGACACTTTGCATGGGTGAAATTACTCCAGAAAGGGTCATCTTCTTAAGAATTTCCACCTGAGCAATACAAGACAAG
The DNA here is from genome assembly GCF_021347895.1 of Acanthochromis polyacanthus. NCBI lineage: Eukaryota > Metazoa > Chordata > Actinopteri > Pomacentridae > Acanthochromis > Acanthochromis polyacanthus. Next base: position 7,295,107 of record NC_067124.1, on the reverse strand, counting down.
TTATTGAATACCTTATGCGTCAACAAGTAAATATATGCCAACAGTCCAAACAGGTATTAACCCACATCTGAATAGCAATTGTTACATTATTAAAATACCAGTGGTCAGCACCAAAACTTAATGGTTATAGGTCATATTTGCATGGGAATAGGAAACTTGCCACAAAGGTTGAAACATGTTTCTGTCAAAAGTGTGGAAATTAGAAAGGTTGCCATACATATTTATAGAACGAAAACAATTGAAGATTACAGTATCAGCAATATACAAAAATCCTGTTATTTATTCCCAGGTTTTTTTAGTTGTGTGCCCTTTCTTAGTAGAAAGGTGACTTTTTCAGACCGATGAGTGTCAGTGTCTCATTGTCCCTGTTCAAAAGGACAAAGAAAAAATGGTGAAGGGAGTATAGTTTTGGAAAAAAAACTTTTGCAGAATTACCAATAATCAATTCACTACACCTAAATGACAACATAAAATGGGACAATAGTAGACAAAATAATATTCAAAGATGCACGAAATAAAAGCACAAAATAAAAAACGCGAAGGGGCGCCGCGCACCACTGAGTCTAATGATTTTTGACCCTCCTCGCCTACCATAGCAAAACACTAGCTTCAAAATGGAGGAAGACGAGGTTAACACCTGTTTAGCTGACGCTCCTTCGTCGAATAAATCGGTTTTGGCTTCCTATGTAAACGACGAGACAATGGTGAGAAGATTGCGAATAAAACAAAAACCGTGTGCAAAATATTTTTTTTCAAAGAACATTAATTTTGTACTGATGCAGCATTATTTTTTGTATGTATGCTTAAGGAAGAAAAGAAAGAAAATGAAATTTTTGCATAACTTTCTACTGTTGGGGATTTTCTTTAATCTTTATTTCATATCGTGAGTTGACCATTTCGTTACACCCCTAGACAATAGAGCTGTGCTCATGCACCAAAATGTTGTTGTTGATATAATAATCTGAAGTTTGCAGCTATTTCCATCTGTCAACTTAAAGTCATGACTGAGGCACTACGCAAACATTTAAGGGGATTAAGTTTGTACCTTTGATTATCTCTAGTATCTAAGGTAAGTTAACAATGCAAAAGGAACAATTACATTTTTAGAGTCCTGTTTCTGCCATGCTTTGTACAGCCCTTTTTCAACTGTCACCGTGCCAAAAAGACTTCAGCACAGGATACAGTGAAGCTACACCTCTGCATCCTCACTCATACCTCCTTCAAGCATCCTCGATCCTCCATATGCATTTTTAGGAAATGAGACGTCCTTTATTATGATGTGTCAAGTTCGGGCTGGAGGGTCAAGGCGTTGAGAAGGCTGAAATTAGTGAATTGAGATAAGACTGTTGTCTTTCGACAACCTTTGTGGCAATTTTCTTTTCCCATTTTGATGTGGGATCAGGGTCAGTTGGGCCACTCAGCATTTTGTACATGCTGTCGATCCTCAGGGCCAGTGACCCCCTGATTAACTTACTCAGCTGTTAGGGAATCACCGGACCAGCTCTCCATCCTTCGGGTCCGGTTCTACTGCCCCCTGAGATCTTACTCAGAGGGATGCTGCAGAACTGTTAAGCTGGTTGACGAGGAAAATTCGCCTAGCTGTCTCACTGCCTTCATCCAGATGCCTATCCCTGCTTCCTCTGATAATTAATTTAACCGAGTAGCCACTTCGGTATAGTTAAATTTAACCACCAGACACACCTGTTAACGGCAGCTTTTCCTCTCATAGATCTGGCACTTGGTAAGTTGCTAGGTTAATTCAGAGGTTATGGACATATAGACAACCTCTAGGATATGTTTATACTGGGCCAACCTGACCCCTATGATTAGGTAACCTTTCAGAACCTTGCTATTGTTATGCACGCAGTAATCTGACTTTTTACATCCAGAGCTAGATGTATAAGTATTCATTCAGGGATAAAAATAGCACTTGCAATTTGTTGTCTTTAATTGCAGAATAATGCTTTATTAATATATTTTAGCAGGGCAAAAGCATAGCCAATAAATCATCAGACAGTTAATCAAACATCACTATTCTTTCAATTGTTTAACACGACTCATTAGTGGAACTATGCTTTCATAAAAGAGAAGTAATATTCACCCAGATTACATAATTTGGAGGGAGAGCAGTCACGGTGTGGCCACACCCGGCTGCTCACCTGAGACCCGCCGGGGCCCAGGGGGAAGTGGACGGGGGTCCGACCAGATTTAGATCTGCATATATCCATTTTTGTTGTTTGGTCCAGTATTCCTCACATGGAAAATAGAGTTCAGTAATGTTCCTTCAGACAGCATTATTTCCAGATCACAGTTCAGTAATCCTCCAACACTGCAGGAAATGCAGTACTTTGGTCCATAATTCCATCAGAACAGTTATTCCTTTGCAGATCATGTTGAATTCCCTGTCCGAGTTACGTGGTAATCATCCCCTGTGCTCAGACTGATGTCTGGATTGCACCCAGGCAGATACCCGCAACAATCTCCCAACTTGCATCTCGATCAGATGTAATTTATAGTTTACTGTATCTTTACCCCCTCCCAACTCACACACTTGCCCCATACACTGACCGCATGATCACCTCCACTTTTAAGGAACTGAAACTGTCTGTTTTGGACTGTCCAGACAGCCCATCTTGCCCCCCCCTGATCTCTCCTGTCTGCAACTCAGCACAGGCTCCTGATCAGGAAATGGAAAAGCGGATGTCAGCCTCTAACTGTCGCTGGCATCCCATTGTGCAATCTTTTGGACAATGTGTACAGACTTATTAAAAAAACCCAATCTATTTTGAGTCTAGAGACCTTTACTGTGAACACTTGACCCTAGTTCACTTAACTCGTGACTTCTCACCTCAATACAAAGTTAAAACCCTCTTATCTTAACAGTAGTCAAATCAAAACTCTTAAAAGCATTCCCATTTCATAAAGCATAAGTTCCTCTTTTTAGTCAAATCTATCAAAAACATCAGTTTTCACAGTGAGTCACGCTTCTGACCTCTACACTGTTTCAACATTAAAGAATGTAAGAATAGACACTTGGTTAGTTCACACTCATTCATTAGGTTATGGCATAATCTGATCCTAAATCACAGGTTAGAACATCACAATGTTCCCTTATTTAGCTGTTGTTCTGTCAGAGTCTCCCCTTTGTGGCTGATTCTGGGATCTCATATCTCCATGCTTCACAACAATGCCACTATTCAGTGTTGGTTGCTTGGCTTTACCACACCTGTCAACACACTAGGGCTGAATACCGAACTTCGGTTCTTTAATGGCAACGACCGAAATGTTTCGGTAGTAATGAGTATCAAAATAAGCCTCGTCTTTCGATTCCATGTTCCGGTACTTATCACGTGATTATGATAAAGCAAACCTGTGATTGACTGTAACATTACACGTGATTGCGGCAAGCCGGAAAAAAAAAAACATGCTGTGGCGCGAATCCCCCATTCACAGACAGGTTTCACATTAGGTACGTTGACTTTACTGCAGTTGTGTAGCGTGTCGTCGAAGTGGGAAAAGATGCCTCTGAGGTCTAAAACGTGGCTCTACTTTTGTAAAATGGACAAAAGTAGAGCCCCTATTCCCCAATAGTTGCAGTATATGCCAAAGCGGGTAGTAAACTCCATCTAAGGCTAAATACCGGCACGAGACCGATAGTCGACAAGTACCTTAAGGGAAAGTTGAAAAGAACTTTGAAGAGAGAGTTCAAGAGGGCGTGAAACTGTTAAGTGGTAAACGGGTGGGGTCCGCGCAGTCTGCCCGGGGGATTCAACTCGGCGGGCCAGGGGCGGCTGCTCGGTGAGGGAGGATCCCCTCGTGGGACCTTTCCCCGGGTGTGGGCCGTCCCCCGCCGGGCGCATTTCCTCCGCGGCAGTGTGCCGCGACCGGCTCCGGGTCGGCCAGGAAGGGTCCGGGGGCGAAGGTGGCTTAGTATGTACTGAACTGTACATTGCTTGCAAATGTTCTTTTGCACTGGAAATCACTGGAAAATTAAACTCAAGATGTGAAAAGTAATGTGCAATGCAATTTTCATTCTGTTAGAGTATATATTGTAAAACTGGTATCGAAAAAAGTATCGTTTAGGAACCGGTATCGAAGTGAAGGTATCAGTATTGGTACCGGTATTGAAACTTTTAGATTGATACCCAGCCCTACAGCACACTGCTCTGTTTCAATGTTTTTTGACACCCAATGCAGACAGTGTCATGTGTGAAGCAGTTAGAATTAAGATCAGAAGCATCCAGCTCTGGAACCGGGGACACTTGGAGAAAGGATACAGGGGGAAACGGAGTGAATGTAATGCAATAACGGTATATATAGTAAATATAAAGGAAGATAGAGAAGGACTCAGTGCATCCAGAGGGGTCCCCCAGCAGCCTAAGCCTATAGCAGCAGAATTAAGGCACATTGAAGAAGTCAGTTTAGTACATGCAGGCTCCAGTCAGACCTAACTATAAGATTTGTCAAAAAGGAAGGTTTTAAGCCTGGTCTTAAAAATAGACAGGGTGTCCACCTCCTGAACCCAAACTGGAAGCTGGTTCCACAGGAGAGGTACCTGATAACTGAAGACTCTGCTTCTCATTCTACTTTTAGAAATTCTAGGAACAAGTAAGCCTGCAGTCTGAGAGTGAAGAGTTCTGCGAGGATGATATGGTACCATCAGGTCTTTCAGATTTGATAGAGACTGGTCATTAAGAGCTTTGTATGTCAGGAGAATGATTTTAAATTTTATTCTAGATTTCACAGGAAGTCAATGAAGAGAAACTAGTATAGGAGAAATATGATCTCTCTTGCTAACTTCCATCAGTAAACTGGCTGCAGCGTTTTGGATCAGCTGTAGGAGCTACTGGGACATCCTGACAGTAAGGAATTGCAATAGTTAAGCCTGGAAGTAACAAATGCATGGACTAGTGCGAGTGGTGTCACGTGGCTGGGACACTGCTGGCCGTGTCCTAATAGTTTAAAATCAAAGTATAGTTTAAAACAAGTTTTTAAAAAGGGACTGACAACACCACCTAGGTTAAAAGGAGCCTAGGACTAGAGCAGGTTAAAAAGCCACAACAACCCTTAAAATTACACCGGTTTTTATTCAAATAAAACAAGACTTAAAATCCCTGGCTCCCCAGTCCTTCTCTAGGGCTCAGTCCTCCACTAGTCCCTCTGCTGGCTCACGCACTGGACAGGGCTTCCTAGAACGAACAGACAGCAGAGGTCATTACCCCACTGTGTACAATGACCCGCTAGAGACACTCTTACAGTAAAACCATGGAATAAGTAGATAGAAAGGGTACTTAGCTGCAAAAGGGGTGCTTCATGAATACACTCCTCTATTTTCCAGCGTTGCTTCCCCTCTCTTCCGTCACCTGGTCACGTCCTGGTCACACTTGGTGTGGCGGCTTGAGTGAACCCGTCTGTGCGGCTGTAACTAATGTGAATAATTAGGAGCCTGAGGAAATGCCGCTGCACAGCTGCTGCTAATGCTGCTGACCTGAGCTGCGGGTGAGGCGTTCGAGGTCGGCTCGTAATTAATACATGCAATAAGTACTCAATAAAACCACACTAAAAAACACAAAAAAACCACAACAAGTAAATAAAACAAGCAACTGTCTGTAAAACCAACCCTGCCACATCCCCCATGATTAAATGTTAGCAGTCTCTGCAACAGTCCTTATAGTCTATAGCATTGAGGTGGCACTCCCCGAGTTAGTCTGGAAGACCATCGCACCGGTTCTTTGTGGGCATCTGCAGGTATACCAGGGGCAGGAACACAATATACTATGGGCAGTTCAGTAAGTCCCTCTCCAGTGGGCTGTGAGGTTGTAGTTTGTTACTGTGGCAGGGGACCTGTACACAGTTTAAGAGCGTTCCTGTGCAAAACTCTGTCCTTTCCTCCACTCTCGGATCTCACTATATACTAGGCCTGAGTCTCTCACGGTTGCCAGTATAGTGTGAGGTTCAGGGTCACACCCACCATGCAGCTTCCCCCAGCCCTGTCTATTTTGGCTTCTAACCCACACTCGCTCACCTGCCAATAAGGGGGTAGCATTAGCCTTCCGGTCATAACAACGTTTTGCCTGTTCAGCAGCTTTGGCCATTTTTTTGCGTGCCAAGTCATAAACATGTCAACTTTTGGTGATGATCCTGAACCCAGCCTACCAACCCATGATTGGGCTTCTCTTGTGCAACACCTAACCCAATGTCTACAAGAAGTCTAAGGTGTCGGCAGATAAGATGGAGCACACCCTGTGACAGTATGTACCGTGTTATAAGCTTATAATAACTCTGGTAAATACTCGGGCCACCTACTCTGTTTCTCAGCCTCTAGCGTATGGAGCATATTAAGCAGTTTGGTTCATCCTCTCTGCCCGCCTGTTACCTGCAGGGTGCTATAAGATAGTCCTACTTTTAGCCACCCTGTACAGGTTGCAGAGCTGTTTCATCAGATCAGATTCAAAATTTAGGCCCTGGTCAGAATGGAAACGGGCAGGTCATCCGAATAATGTCTGAATTATTTGAGACCAGATGGCATGTACTGTGGTTTTGGCTGTCTGATCACAGGTGGGCACAGCCCAGGAATAGCAGGTAAACATGTTTGTCATAACTAGGATGTTCTGGTATGAGTTGCTAGGCCTACTAAGGGAGAGAAAATCAAGAGCCATTACCTCCAGTGGGTAAGTAACAGGAACCGGGTTCATTGGAGCTCTTGGTTCTGCCCTATCCTTCTGCATGCTGCAGACAATACACCCAGACTGGAAAGCCCACACCTCATTCTCCATATTGGTCCAAAAGAAGCCCTGCCTCAAGGTGGTTAAGGTCCTTTCCACGCCAGCGTGCGCTGTGGCTTCATGGTGTTGCCTCCACACGTCTTGACGCCTGGGACCTGGACACTCCATTTGGAACATTTGCTCCTGGGTGTTAGGGTCAATAATTCTACGACACAGGACCTCTTTTTGGACACAGAGTCTCTTATACTGCTTCAACAGTCTCTGCGCCAACAGTGAGGGTGCTCCATTCAGGCCCATGGGGACGTGACCCCTGTTCCACATACCTCTTGACAGCCTAGATGTCAGGATCAGCCTGCTGTTCAATTACCCAGCTATTGCTCGGCACTGCTGCTGACACAACCACACCTGTGGTGCTAGTGGACGGCCATTCTGATGAAGGGCGAGTCACAGGGAACTGAGAGAGGGCGTCTGCGTTGATGTTCTCTCTACCAGCACGGTACTGGACCTTAAAGTTGAATGAAACCAGCTGGGCCACCCAGCATTGTTCCACTCTACCCAACTTAGCAGACTAAATGAGAAACAGGGTTATTGTCTGTGTATACAATAAACTCCGCTCCAGTCAAGTAATCTTTGAATTTCTCTGCAATTGCCCACTTTGACGCCAGGAGCTCCAATTTAAATGAGCTGTAATTAGCATCGCTGCATTCCATAGGGTGCAGGCTCCAACTGGCGTCAGCAATTACTCGCTCCTTAACTTCCTGGACTTGAGCCAACACTGCCCCCAACCCTTGGTGACTGGCATCTGTATAGAGAATTAAGGGCTTGGAAAAAACAGCATAGGCTAAAACAAGAGCTTTTGTCAGTACTTTCTTCAGATTATCAAAGGTAGTTTGGGCCTCGGTAGACCAACCTAAGGGGCGAGAGCCTAAGCGTTTGTCATTTGGAATGCCAACCAAAAGAGAATTCAGTGGCTGTGTGACTTTAGCAAACCCAGGAACAAAACGTCTATAATACCCGGCCAATCCTATAAAGGCCTTCAGTTCTTTGACCGTGGTGGGAACCGGTCAATCAACCACAGCAGAGACTTTCTCTGGGTCTGGCATAACTCCCTTCTGGTCCACTACATGCCCCAAAAACTTCACTTGTCAGTGGAACAGTTTAGAGTTGTCAGGTCGAAGCTTCAGGCTGTGGCTCCATAGGCACTCAAATACTTCTTCCGGGTGTTTAAGTTGGTTGGCAAAATCAGGAGAGTAGACAATATCATCCAAGTAGATGAGCAGGGAGTCTGATCTGGCCACTGAGGCACTGCTGCATTAAACGCTGAAACATCGCCCCCAGCCCACCACCTCCCTTCGGGCTGGTAGGGTGATTCCCTGGCGGCGAGCTGGCCAGACATAGCCCAGGAAACCATCCTCTGAGGTCACCTCAGTCCTGCGGCACACGCTAAAGCAGCCCTCTAGGCATTCTGAAACTTTGGGTTCTGACAGGAGAAAGACACTGAACCATCGGGGTTATGGAACATAACATCCCAACATGCTCACACTACATTCATGCCTATAATTAGGGGATTGGATGAGAATTCATCCTCCACTACAAAAACTCCACGTCATTTTATCTCATGGCCTTCAATATTAAAATCCATTATGGCGTAGCCTAAACAAGGGATGCGGAGGCCATTTGCAGCTTTGAGTTTGATCATAGCTGGGAGCTTCTTAACCTCACACTCTGGAAAATGCTGACTGAAAACATTGTGCTGCATCAGCATGGTCTGTGAGCCTGTGTCCAACAGTCCCGTCATGTTGTGTGATTGGTCCTTTGTCCCCGATTGACCCAGTTTTGGATTGTGGGCGTGGCTATGTGGCTACACACCGGTGCGCAATTCAATGAATGGCCTATGCCTATTCACAAAAGTGTGACAAGCAGGTCAAAGATATGTCTGTCGACTGTGTCTCCATTTTTCTCCGTTTTGCCGGTTTATTCCAACTCTTACACGCAGAATGACTGTCCCAACAGGTTATGGGCCCAGTAAAGAGTTTGGAAGCCGATGGAATCGTTTATTGTTTGACGGAGATGAAAAGAATTATGAGCTCTGGGAAACGAAGTTCCTGGCACATTTGCGTCTGCTGGACCTGAAGACCACCATCCTGGGTGGAGCCCCCGCTGCAGGCTCAGATGGTGTTGCAGCAGATGCAAATAAAAATGAGGAGGCATATGCAGTCTTGATCCAGTTGTTGGACGATAAAAGTTTGTCTCTTGTAATGAGAGATGCTGCTGATGACGGGAGAAAAGCGCTCCAGATCCTGCGTGACCATTACGCAGGGAAGGGAAAGCCGCGCGTAATAAGTCTGTACACGGAGCTGACATCTCTTCAAAAGGGTATGAATGAGAGCGTCACAGACTATATTATTCGTGCGGAGACTGCCATCACAGCGCTGCGTAATGCAGGAGAGACACTTAGTGACGGTCTACTGACCGCAATGATTTTAAAAGGTCTGCCTGATGTGTTCAAACCATTCTCTGTTCACATTACACAGAGTGATTCAACGTTGTCATTTGCTGATTTTAAGACTAAACTGAGGAGCTATGAAAGCACGGAGAAGTGTGGTGCGTCTGGCTCAGGAGAGGACAGTGTGATGAAGGTGAAAGGAAGAGACAGGAGAGATAATTGGAGTGCAAAACTCACCTGTTTCACCTGCGGTCTGAAGGGCCACAAAGCCGCGGAGTGCACTTCCATTGGAGAGCGTAGAGACCAGAGACAGTGGTGTAGCCTTTGTAAAAGCGCCACGCACAAGGACGCAAATTGTCGGCGGAGGAAACGGGACAAGGTGAAGCAAGCGGTGGATGAGGAAGACCACACGTTCGCCTTTAAGGTCCAGCTGGATGCCGCCGCCCCGGTCAACGCTGAGAGGATGAGGGGCCTCATGGTCGACTCGGGAGCGACAAGGCATATCATCACTGATATGGAGAAGTTTGAGGAGTTTGATCCAAACTTCCAAGCGCAAAGTCACATTCTGGAGTTGGCTGATGGAGAGCGCGCTAGCGGGATTGCGCTAAAGAAAGGTACTGCCAAAGTGCGCATGAGAGACAATAAAGGCCGTGATGTGGATCTGATGTTGAAGGAGGCGCTCTACGTCCCATCCTTTTCTCAGGACATCTTCTCGGTTAAAGCAGCAACGGCCCAAGGAGCAACTGTCATCTTCAAAGAGGGACAGAATCGTCTTATCCACAAAAACGGTACAATTTTTGATATTAACACACGTGACAGACTATTTTATTTAGATACTCTTGAAAATGAAACTGATCAATGTAGTGTGTGTTATGACATTCAGACATGGCATGAAATATTGGGGCATTGTAATTATGACGATGTGTTAAAGCTGGAAAGTGTAACAAACGGTATGAAGATAAAAGGGAAAACTGAGAGGTCTAATCTGAAATGTGAAGTATGCATAAAAGGTAAATTTGCTCAGAGTAGAAATACAGATCCAGATGAAAAAGCTAAAAATGTACTGGAGCTTGTTCATACTGATTTGGCTGGGCCAATAGAGCCAGCAAGTAAAGAAGGCTTTAGATTTGCTCTTGCATTTACAGATGATTATTCTGGAGTCATTTTCACTTACTTTTTAAAATCTAAGAGTGATACTGTCAAAGCTACAGAGAGGTTTATTGCTGATGTTGCACCATATGCAAAAATTAAATGTTTAAGATCAGACAATGGAACTGAGTATACCTCAGCTGTGTTTCAGTCACTGCTAAGGCAAAATGCCATCAGACATGAAACCTCAGCCCCGTGGTCGCCCCATCAGAATGGGACAGCAGAAAGGGCCTGGAGAACTCTATTTGAAATGGCTCGATGTATGTTGATAGAAAGTAAATTACCAAAACAGTTGTGGCCATATGCAGTACAAACTGCTGCTATAATCAGAAATAGATGTTTCAACAGGCGACTAGGACAAACCCCATACTTTGTGTTAACAGGGAAGATCCCTGATATGACCAAAATGAGAGCGTTTGGTTCAGAGTGTTTTGCTTACAAATATGATCAGAAAAAGTTGGACACACGCTGTGAAAAAGGAATATTTGTAGGTTATGACAAAAACAGTCCTGCATTTCTAGTGTTTTATCCAAGCACTGGTAAAGTGATGAAAAATAGGCTGGTAAAATTTGTGACAAAAACAACTAATGAATGTGACACTCAGACAGATGAAGACATATATGACTATTCTAAATATAGACAAAGTGTACGGGAGCCACCAAAACCGGATGTGACTAATATGATTCCTGAAGAACTAAAAACAGAGGAGAGTGAATTGAATATCAACTCACAAAGTGAGAATGAGAGTAGTCAAAGTGCTCGTTATCCAAAAAGAGAGAGGAGACCCCCAAAATTCTACAGAGATTATGATTATGAAGTGAAATTTGATGAAGATAGATCATTGATGGATATTGACTATTGTTATCGTGTGACATGTGATGTTCCCCTGACATTGCAAGAAGCTGTTAACTCTCCCAAATCAGAGAAGTGGGTTAAAGCAATGCAGGAAGAAATGGACTCTCTAATTGAGAATGATACCTACACACTAACATCCTTACCTGAGGGCAAACATGCAGTGGGGGGCAGATGGGTTTTTGCTGTTAAAGAAAATCCAGTTGAGACCCTATACAAAGCCAGATATGTTGCGAAAGGTTATAGTCAATTGGCTGGGATTGATTATAATGAAACTTTCTCACCTACAGCAGATATGACTTCTGTACGTGCCCTAATGCAGCTTGCAGCTCAATATGATTTAGAACTCCATCAGATGGACATTAAAACAGCTTATCTGCATGCTCCTATAGATTGTGAAATTTATATGGAACAACCTGAAGGATTCGAGATAAAATCAAAAACAGGAGAGAAACTGGTGTGTAAACTTAACAAATCGCTTTATGGTCTAAAGCAGTCAGGACGAAATTGGAATAAAATGCTTCATGATGTACTTATTGAAAATAATTTTGTTCAGAATACAGCAGATAATTGTGTTTACACTAAACAATCTGAAAGTGAAAGAATTGTTTTAATAATTTGGGTTGATGACATTATTCTTGCAGCGAGTCATTGCCAAATCCTTGAAAACGTGAAGGAAATGTTGGGTGCAAAATTCAAAATTAAAGATCTTGGGAAATTGAGGCATTTCCTTGGCATCGATTTTGCCCAGAAAAGGGGGGAAATAAAAATGAATCAAAAGAGATGCATTACCAAAATTCTGGACCGATTTGACATGACTCATTGCAAACCCAGATTGACACCATGTGAAGTGAAAATGAAATTTGGCAGTGAAGGTGAGCCTGCTGATCCAAAGAAATATCGTGAGATGGTTGGCAGTTTAATCTATGTGATGACCTCAACCCGACCAGATTTAAGTTTTGTTGTGAGTAAATTGTCACAATATCTTGCTCAACCAAAACAAGAACATTGGGTTGCAGCTAAACATGTGTTGAGATATTTAAAAGGCACTGTGGATCAGGAGTTGTGTTACAGGAAACATGATAATCTATCACTTTTTGCTTACTGTGATGCTGATTGGGGAGCAGATCAGAATGATAGACGTAGTGTGACTGGTTACTGCTTTAGTTTGGCAGAAAATGGACCTGTCATTTCCTGGAAGTCAAAGAAACAGCCCACTGTGGCTTTGTCCACTTGTGAAGCTGAATATATGGCTTTATCAGCTACTGCACAGGAGAGTCTTTATTTAACTAATTTGTTGACTGGAATGGACAATGGAGTGGACTATACACCTGTTACTATTTTTGAAGACAATCAAGGTGCTATTTCCTTATCAAAAAACCCTGTGTGTCGCCAACGATGCAAGCACATCGATATCCGATATCATTTTGTCCGCTCTGTGATTTGTGATGGGAAAATTACAATTAAATATTGTCCGACAGATAGAATGGTGGCAGATATTTTTACAAAAGCTGTTACAAAAATAAGAATCGACAGATTTGTGATTTTTTTATTTGGTATTTGATGTAAATTATGTATGGTAATGTGATGCACTGTGTTATTGTTTATACTTGGTCAGTTGGGAACAAGTGGGGGTGTTGTGTGATTGGTCCTTTGTCCCCGATTGACCCAGTTTTGGATTGTGGGCGTGGCTATGTGGCTACACACCGGTGCGCAATTCAATAAATGGCCTATGCCTATTCACAAAAGTGTGACAAGCAGGTCAAAGATATGTCTGTCGACTGTGTCTCCATTTTTCTCCGTTTTGCCGGTTTATTCCAACTCTTACACGCAGAATGACTGTCCCAACACGTCATGTTAACTCCCCCTATCCTCACCTCGACATGTGGACATTCCCTGATTAGTGCCTCAGCTGGCTCTTCTAACCTTCACTCTTGTCCTAACCCCACCGCCCAAGCCTCAGTAGCGGGGTAAGTTAGTTTAAAGGTGTTGGTTGACCACGATCCCTGCAAAAACGAGCAATATGACCTACTTGGTGGAAGCGCCTGCAAAATAGGCTTCCCATCCGCTGACCACAAGTTCAAAGGCGCTCTCGGTTGCCGTCCAGGCTCGTGATGGCTGTGACTGGGCTGCTCTAGGGGCCTTCACGGCTGGAGCTCCCGAAGAAGTTCCTGTGTCCAGCCCTTCAGCTGGTCCTTAAGCTCCATCATGATTTCCTGTTTAAACTCTACTTTCTAATCCAGTTTCTGTGGGTGAAAAGAACAGTTATTCGCCCTCCCTACAGCTGTGTAGGTTAACTTCCGGCCATGGGTGCCCACATCCATCCTCTTCCAGCAGTAAGGCCTTGCTGCAGCTTGCCATAGAGCACCCTCAACCTGAGAACATATGATTGCACAGCCTCATCTGGTTTTTGCTGACACCCATAGAACTGGGCTCTAACCCTAGACACTGAAATCCGCCGTTGGTAAAGGCTATCAAGCACTACAAAAATTTTGCAGTGGTATTACGCTCCTCTTCTTGTGCTAACACACTGATCTGTCTTTTAGCCACTCCTGTTAATGCACTCATTACAACATGCACCTTCTGCTGTTCAGTCTGCCCAGCATATGGTACAAGCCTTAACAACTGTTCCCTCCAGTCCCCATATTTAAGGTCAGAATCTGGCTCCCCAAGCTTTGGCACCCATGGCGCACCTGGAAAAACAGACATCATCATCATTTCGATAAAAGAGAGTACAAAATACAATTAAAAAAATAAAAACCCCTGGGTTTTACACTGCTCAAACCACGATCCTACTGACAACGCCAGAAAATGTGAGTGGCATCACATGGCTGGGACACTGCTGGCCGTGTCCTAATAGTCCAAAAATCAAAGTATAGTTCAAAACAAATTTTAAAAAGGGGCCGACAACGCCACTTAGGTTAAAAGGAGCCTAGGACTGCATCAAAATTGCAGGTTCTTTTAAGATCAGGGGAGAGCACGTTAAAAAGCCACAACAACCCTTAAAATTACACCAATTTTTATTCAAATAAAACAAAAGGTAAAATCCCGGGCTCCCCAGTCCTTCACCAGGGCTCAGTCCTCCACTAGTCCCTCTGCTGGCTAACGATCCTCAGGGCCAGTGACCCCCCCAAATTAACTTATTCAGCTGTCAGGGAATCACCGGACCAGCTCTCCATCCTACGGGTCCGGTTCTACCGCCCACTGAGATCTATCTCAGAGGGATGCTGAAAAACTGTTAAGCTGGTATTCGAAGAAAATTCGCCTAGCTTCTCACTGCCTACATCCAGACGCCTAATCCTGCTTCCTCTGATAATTAATTTAACTGAGCAGCCACTTTGGTATAGTTAAATTTAATCACCAGTCACGCCTGTTAACGGCAGCTTTTCCTCTTATGGATCTTGCACTTGGTAAGTTGCTAGGTTAAATTCAGAGGTTATGGACATTTAGACAACCCCTAGGATATGTTTATACAGGGCCAACCCCGGGCCCGTTGATTAGGTAACCTTTCAGAACCTCCACTGTTATGCACACAGTAACCTGACTTTTTACATTCAGAGCTAGATGTATAAGTATTTATTCAGGGATAAAAATAGCACTTGCAATGTGTTGTCTTTAACTGTAGAATAATGCTTTATTAAAATATATCTCAGCAGGGCATAAGCATAAGCCAATAAATCAGACAAATAATTAGATAATATTCAAATCACTCATCATAATTTTTAACTGGTACTATGCTTTCATAAAAAAAGAGTAATAATCACCCAGACTACGTAATTTGGAGGGGGAGAGCAGACAGTGTGGCCACACCCGGACACTCACCTGAGACCTGACAGGAGCCCAGGGATAAGCTGGAGAGAGTGTTTAGTCCAGATTCAGATCTGCATGTATCCAATTTTGCTGCTTGGGCCAATGAACTTTGTTGTAATCCACTCTGGTGTTATTCCTTTGGAAATAATAGAGTCCAGCAGGGACGGCTGGTATAAATGGGCTAACAGGGCTAAGCCCTCCCAGGCCAACACTAAAAAGATCAGAAAATTATTTTTCAAATAACTTACAACAGATTGTTTTAAGTTTAGGTGAAAACAAAGGTAGCAACAGCACCAATCAGTCAAAAGAAAAACATAGAATATCTCTAAATGGGCTTATTTTTTACAGCCCCAGCAGATGCAGTCTGCTTTCATTCATTTCGTTCTTGTAAGTGATTGACAGGTGTCATGTCCCGCCCTCGTGATTTACTAATCATTTGGGCTAACTTCAGGCAGCCCACAGACCACCAACTTTTGACCAATAGCAGCGAGTTAACACAGCGGTGGCTTTCATTCATTTCATTTTTGTAAGTGATTGACAGGTGTCATGTCCCACCCTTGTGATTTACTGATCATTTGGGCTAACTTCAGGCAGCCCACAGGCCACTGACTTTTGACCAATAGCAGCGAGTTAACACAGCGTTAACACAGTTTCATTCATTTCGTTCTTGTAAGTGATTGACAGGTGTCATGTCCCGCCCCCGTGATTTACTGATCATTTGGGCTAACTTCGGTCAGCCCACAGGCCTTTGCATAGCAAGAAAAGGTTACGCTATGGCAGGCGTTAGCATGAACGAGGTGGATTATTTGCTTTTATGTTCATTTTCCTCAATGTCTTTGGAGGAAAAGCTGGAAGTTAAGAGACTGAGATCACATTGGCCGTCGATGTGAGCTTCTTTTCAAATAAGGTAGGCCCATTTTGACCTGTTAAAGGACTGTGACACCTTATTTTTGCTGAGGTCATCTGTTGTACTGAAGGCGTGTTTTGCACTACATGTCCCCAAACAGTTGTAATAAGACAGTTGCAGCAGGCTATCTGTGGGCAGTCGTTGCAGTTGGAACATGTTTTGTAGTGGTGTGTGTGTGTGAGAGAGTGAGTGAGTGAGTGAGAGAGAGTGTTGATGTAGAGCACTAAAAAAGTATAGTGTACCTGTAATTGATGTAACTGTGTGTATCATAGGTGATGTTGCTTTTGCAGCTGTGTTAACCATTTAATCGGTATTATGCATGTGTTAGCCCGGCCAACAAATTTCACCACCAGCCGCCACTGGAGTCCAGTAATGTTCCATCAGTCAGTGTCATCCAGATCCGTTCTGTAATCCTCCAACAATGCAGAAAGAGCAGTTCTTTTAATCCATAATTCCATCAGAACAGTTATTCTTTGCAGATCAAGTTGATCCAAAGTTACGTGGTAATCCTCCCTTGTGCTCAGAACTGATGTCTGGACTGCAGCAGGTGGCTACCCCGCAACAGATCCCACAAATTCCTTCCAACAGGTGCATTTTATACATCACAACTCTCTTGACTTTGCATATGGGGTGACATCTTATTCTCATTTACATACGTATTGACAGCACACTTTAATTTACATATGTGAGTTACAGCAAACATCCTCCCCCTCCACACTTGTGCACTTCCCCATGCACCGACCTCATGGCCCCTGCGTGCACTGGAGGAACCAAAACCCCCCAGCTTGCTCTGTCGAGCCCTTTCACCCAGTCTCAACTTTCTATTAATGTATCCATTCCATCCACTGCTCAGCACTGACCTCCGGTCGGGAAATGGGAGAAGCTGATGTCGGCGTCTAAGAGTCGCTGCCACCCACACTGCACATTTCTGCACAATGCACACAGACTTACGAGAAATTCCCCAAAAATATATACAGAGCCAATGACCCTCTATGGGCAACATTTAATACTAGCCTATCTTAGCTCCAGATTACTTACTAGTTTAGAAATCCCTTATCTTCCCAGGGTGATCAGACTCTTCTGTAAGCATCTACATTTCACAGTAATCAAAACCTTGAAAGCATTCTCATTTATATAGTAATAGTAAACCTTAACCTCCTGACCCCTCTGGTAACCAAGGCCCTCACTGCTCCCAGTGAGGTGCAGCCCTCAAGTGGTCACTTCTAATACAAAGGTTTAGGAATATGCTTTTGAAAAACACAATCACTCCTCTCCTCCTGAATCATATCAGACCAGTATTCACCGTTCAACATCAAAGAATGTAAAAAGGACATATTCAAAGAAACAACCAACTTATAAAAATGTATAAAGAAAAGACATTTTCCCAAAAATAATCAACCCTTCATTCTTCTGAATGAGGCACTCTTCTGATTTTTACACTGTTTCAAAATTAAAGAATATAAAAAGTAAAAAGTACCGTATTTTCACGACTATAAGGCGCACATAAAAGTCTTAGATTTTCTTCAAATTGTGTGGCGCGCCCTATGGTGCAGTGCGTCCTGTGTGTTGTTGTTGTAAGGCGGACGTAGTAGAGAACACCATGAGAACGTTAAAGGGGGAAGTGTGGGTGTGGATTGTATATAAAAGAACAGGTATGTGCGTTATGCAGAACATCGTTGTTTTAACAACCCTGAAAATGGCAAAGAGACACGCTTATGAAGCACAGTTTAAACTGAAGGCCATCAGCTACGCGGAGGAACATGGAAATCGAGCAGCCGCTAGAGAATTTAAGATTAATGAATCGATGGTTCGCAAGTGGAGGAAGCTGGAATACGAGCTCCGACAGGTCAAGAAGACGCAGCTGAGTTTCCGCGGACATAAGGCGAGGTGGCCCGAGTTGGAGGAAAGACTCGAGCAGTGGATCATCGAGCAAAGAACGAGTGGGAGAAGCGTTTCGACGGTCACCATTCGACTAAAAGCAGTAAAGCTAGCAGAAGAAATGAAAATTGAACATTTCCAAGGAGGTCCGTCTTGGTGCTTTCGTTTCATGAAACGGTGCCATTTTTCCATCCGGACCAGGACTACGGTAGCGCAGCAACTTCCAGCGGATTATAATGAAAAGCTGGCCATCTTCCGCTCCTACTGCAGCAAACACATCGCCGACAAACACATCCAGCCCAGCCACATCACTAACATGGACGAGGTGCCGCTCACTTTCGACATCCCGGTGAGTCACACTGTGGAGAAGAAGGGGACCAGCACGGTAGCGATACGCACAACGGGGTATGAAAAGTCTTCTTTTACTGTTGTGCTTAGCTGCCATGCTAATGGACAGAAACTGCCGCCTATGGTGATTTTTAAGAGAAAGACTTTGCCTAAAGAAAACTTTCCAGCAGGAGTCATCATTAAGGCAAATGAAAAGGGCTGGATGGATGAGGAAATGATGAAAGAGTGGCTGAGGGAGGTGTATGTAAGGAGACCAGGTGGTTTTTTCCACGCATCACCATCACTGTTGATCTGTGACTCTATGCGTGCCCATCTCACAGCCGATGTGAAAAAACAAGTGAAGCAAATGAACTCCGAGCTTGCTGTCATTCCGGGAGGCCTGACAAAGGAACTTCAACCGCTGGACATCGGTGTGAACCGGCCGTTCAAAGTAAGGCTGCGAGCGGCGTGGGAGCGATGGATGACCGATGGAGACCACAGTTTCACTAAGAGTGGAAGGCAGCGCCGGGCGAGTTACGCCACAATTTGTGAATGGATTGTAGATGCTTGGGCTAACGTGTCTGCTGGCACTGTTGTTCGAGCTTTCGCAAAAGCCGGCATCATTTCCGAGGCGCCGCACGGCACGGAAAGTGACTCTGACAGTGAAGAAAGTGAACCTGGCATGTTTGATGGAGGTTTAGCGCAGCTGTTCAATTCAGAAACAGAGGATGAGGACTTCCATGGGTTTAATTGATGACGATTACCGGTAATTACCATGCCCGTGCCTATTGATTATTAAAAAATGTTAGTACTTTGTAATCAATACTTAAATAAAGCACAACCAAACTAAGTTTTGCTCCCGCTCCATTTTTAAATACGTACACTTGTATGCTTGTGTGTGTGTTGTTGTTGTAAGCCGGACGTAGTAGAGGACACCATGAGAATGTTAAAGGGGGAAGTGTGGGCGTGGATTGTATATAAAACCCTCGCCTTATAATCAGGTGCGCCTTATGTGTGTGTTAAATACAGTAATGGCACACATAACTGAGACTGCGCCTTTTGGTACGGTGCGCCTTTTGGTCGTGAAAATACGGTAAGCATTTGGTTAGTTCACACATTCATTAGGTTATGGCATATAGCATTGTAAATCACAGGTTATAATATCATACCGTGCTCTCTCATTTTGCTGCCACTCCTTCATAATCCCATCCTCATGGCTGACTAGGGGATCCCATATCCATGAATACTAACACGCGCCAGACAGGGCTTCCTAGAACGAACAGATAGCGGAGGTCATTACCCCACTGTGTACAATGGCCCGCAAGAGACACCCTTACTATAAAACCACGGAATAAGTAGATAGAAAGGGTACTTAGCTGCAAGAGGGGTGCTTCGTGAATACACCCCTCTATTTTCCAGCATTGCCTCCCCTGTCTTCCGTCACCTGGTCACGTCCTGGTCACACTTGGTGTGGCGGCTGTAGCTGCGGCTATCCATAGATATGAAGAGTAGACACGACACACCCTCAGCGCGGTGTTCCTATGGTAGGGTGACCATATTCTGTTTCTCTGAAAAGAAGACACATTTCCAGCTCATGCGCAAAAATTTTCAGCCCCCCCCATTTTTAGGGGTTTTCCGTGGGTCAGGGGCTTTCTGTGCTTCAAACTCAGTTAAACAGATATTCTGAATTCCCCAGAAAAGAACACTTTACCCTGATATACAGAAAAATAGCCCAAAACACTCACAAACAGTTGCTTTATAAATAATATATTTATTAATTTAAAGCAATTCTCCTAAACAATATAATCAGTCACATACAAATATGGCATGCTCTAGTCTTTAATAGTTATTGACTCAAGTTGTGTAGGAACACATGTATTCAGATGTTTTAACAAAATAAGAAATAATCACCTCTCTTAAGTCTGACACTTACACCTTAGTTAGGAAAAGTGAGGTAGAGTACCATTCTTCAAAATAACCTCCCAATTATCAATTATGCAAAAATAGAAATAATGCCTCAAAATATTAAACAAAAAGAAAAAAGAGAGGTAGCCTATTCTTCAATGTTCAGTTAGCCCATTCTTCAAAATAATGTGTCTAATGGCAAATGAAAAAAATATAGAAATAATGCCTCAAGTCAACAGTCCTTTTTTCCTTCTTTTTCCTTTTCTTATTAGCTACAGAGACATAAGTCCCAGCTTTGCAGACTGTACATTCTGCCTCCCATTTGACACGACCTGGACGAAAACAAGGGTACTTTTTTTGCATTTCATCAGTGAAATGACATTTGCGTTTCGGCATTTTCTTTCGGTTCGAGTGTTCTCTCGCAGTGTGCCTACCTGCCTGTCAGCCTGCGAGGAGTGAGTGAGTGTGGAGCGTTCCGGGGTTCGGCTCAAACTCCGCCTCTCAGAGCGTGTTTCCAAAGGAACCATTCAACGTGAATGATAAATACACTGGTCTGTGACGTGCTCAAGCTAGGCAAGATCAAAAACCCAGACATTTGAAGGACTTTATAAACGCCGGCCGGACAGGCCGGACAGCCTCTTAAAAGAGGACGTATGGTCACCCTAGCCTACGGAGACCAGTGTTGCCAACTTAGCGACTTTCCCGCTAAATCTAGCGACTTTTCAAAGCTCCTAGCGGCTTTTTTTTGTCAAAAGCGACTAGCGACAAATCTAGCGACTTTTTCTGCCGTTTTGGAGACTCTGACAGGAAAACTTGGATCATTCTACAGTTACTGTTTTCAACAAGCATCAGGTGCTGCTGTGAGCTCCTCCCCGTCTCAAAGCACAGGCTGTCAGTCCAGTAACCCTGCAGCAGTCCCAGTGTCTGATTAGAGGACACATCACTCCGCGGCCAGACAGCAGATGAATCGCGCATGTGCAGCACTACAGATCCCATCCAGACTTACGAAGCCATATAAACAAAAATGTTTCTTCACTGTCATGCCAAAATAAACAACAGCATTTAGCCTCTGGTAAAAAAACATATTTTGGGTGTTTTATATTCACTTTTTGGGCTCTTCCATAACGTTATTCCTCTCTCCTACAACATTGATTACAATTACATGCAAACTGGAAAATATGCAAATTAGGCGATGACGTCATTTAGCGACTTCTAGTGACTTTTAGGACAGCCAACAGCGACTTTCCTTACTGAGGAGTTGGCAGCAGTGACGGAGACACAAGGCTAGTCGGGTCAAAATTTCAGTTTTTTCCATTGGTGTGTACGAGGCGAAAACAAAAAAAGGAACAATGCCGGCTCATTGCGCTGCATTTAATTGCACACTACGGCGAACGTTGGGGACAAGGAAACTTGGAATAACTTTCCATAGATAAGAATTTTTTTGGGTTCTTTTCCTAACCAGTTAGCCGCTAGCAAAACACTAATGCAAGCTAACAGCTGGACAACCAAACACCAGACGATTATTAGTCGCTGTAGTATAGTTGTACAAGAGTCATTCCACGAAACCGGTGCCTTTTTAACTTTGAAAATGTAAAATTTAAACTATATTTAATTTTTATTTTTTAAGTAGCCAGGAATCACAGAAGGTCTAAAATGACAGGAAACTATATTGTGCCATCTCAGGCTGTGTTATTTAATATTTGTTAATTATGTCAAATCCTGTTACTGTGGAAAGGTAACAGGGTTGACAGTAACAGGGTTGAGCATTTTAAACTAATTTGCTTGTAGCTAGCTAAAATAAATGCTAGTTAAAGTGCAAGCTATGTACTTTGAAAGACAATTACTTGTAGATATTGATTATATTTTGAAAAATAGAAAATTGATTATGTTTATATGTTAAAAACTGGTAACAGGATTGACGTATGCTTGTCCCCCCTGGTTAAACCTTGAAAAAACTTCAAAATACCAAATCAGAGATGAGAGAAACTTACTTGTCAATGAGCTGTTAGCGTCCTGGTTCCGAGATGATGCAACCTCCTTTAAATCCTGTCAAATCTGGAATGTACCATTATTTTTATAGGGTTTTTTAGTTAGGGTAACAGGGTTGACACGAAATCAGGGGACGCCAATAAATTGGTAATTTATAATGGTTAATATATATTATTATTACCAAAAACACTGTTTTACAATAAGATCATACTTTAAACTACATGTAAATGTAAAAATTTTAACATTTTGCCTACATTTTACAAATGAAAAGTCCTGTACACATACAACAGTAACAGTGAGGGACAGGCCAAAAAACCTCACCCTCTTCAGCATGAAAGTAATTTAAATTAATTAAAATAACATTTCACTGACTTTAATTTGATGTTATATTAAGGAGAGAAGACAGGGTAATGTTATATTTTTAAATGAAATACTAATTTGTTGTTATCATAATTGTATGACTGATTATTTCTTGGGGAGGCAAAAGGCACCGATTTCATGGAATGACCCACAAGCAGTAGTAGTAATACTAAAAGTACACGCAGCAGTAATAGTAATACCAAAAGTTCAAGCAGCAGTAGTAGTATAAATAGCTGTTAGAGTAGTAGAAGTAGTGTCAGCATTTGTAATAGTATTACAAGTTGTAGTAGCAGTGACAGTATCAGCAGCAGTAGCTGGTGTATTACCACTACTATTACTAGTAGTCGCATTACTATTAATACCACCAATACTACCAATAGTAGTTATAAAGCCTAACTCATATATATCCAGATTAGCATCTATGTTATTCCTCCAAACCGATTTTATGATTGGGATTACAGGCAATTTTTTAGGACTGCTCTCACATAATTGAAATGTTACTAAACAATGTTATACTGATCAAATTAAATAACTTTGGTCTCCAGTATATTGACTACTTCTGTTCTTTGTCCTTAATTTAGTAGCATGATTTATTTTTAGATATGTTGTTGTGTACAGACTTATTTACTTCTTTGTCTATTGTTCTTACTTCATGTAGGTTTCCCAAATACTTTCGGCTGAGGAGGAAGTGGGAAGCAGCTCTGAGGAGAGAGGGGTTTGCTGCAAGTGATGAGTCGGTGCTCTGCAGCAAACATTTTAAACCTGATGAGTTTTAAACATTTTAACATTTGATGAGTACCTGGGTATTGTAAATGTAAATAAACTGTATTCTGTTCCAGTCTGCCTCTATCTTGTTCTAGTCTATCTCCTTCTTAGATGTATATTGTTTCTTCCCTGTTAAAAGGGTGTTTTTCCTTGCCACTGTCGCCTTTGGGCTTGCTCTGGGGGTCAGGCATATGGGTTCTGTAAAGCGTCTTGAGACGATTTGACTGTAATTGACGCTATATAAATAAAATTGAATTGAATTGAATTGAATTATATAACAGCCTACAGAGAGAGAGAGAGAAAGAACTAATTAAATAATAATTAATTAATATTAATACTTAAGTTGTTTATTGTAAAAGTTAATAAACTATCCTATCCAGAATATGATAACTAAAATTCCAGATTACATTTGTAGGAAGGCTTTTTCAGTGTTTTTTTTTAATCACATTCCCTTTAATAGTACATGTTTTGATGTTGACAATAAAGTAAACCACACAAAAATCGGTTGAGAAATGAGCAAATTATGATTTATTTTCAATGTACATGCATTGCTTTGAATAGATAGGTCCTGGCCCCTCTCTTGTTCAACATCTACACTCACGACCTGCTAGCACTTACCGCTAAGAAATTTGCTTACGCAGATGACTTGGCAATTGTCCACTCAACTGGGGATTGGCAGGCATTAGAGGGGGCACTCACACAGGACATGGCGTCACTATCGAACTACCTCCAGAAATGGAAGTTGAAGCTCAGTGTAACAAAAACAGTAACGGCAGCCTTCCACCTGTACAACAGGGAGGCAAAACGTGAGCTTAACGGAACTGTTGATGGACGCTCTTTGCCATTTTCTGCTGAGCCTACATATCTCGGCATTAAATTGGACAGAGCACTCACGTACCGTCAACACCTAGAGTCACTGCACAAAAAGCTTACAACACGCGTCAGGCTTTTGAGGCGATTGGCTGGTTCAAGGTGGGGCGCTAACGGTAAGACACTCCGCACAGCCATCCTAGCACTGGTCCATTCTGCCGCTGAGTACTGCACACCAGCCTGGTGTCGCAGTGCTCACACTCGTCTCGTAGATAAGTCGATCAACGATGCTTTGCGATTAGTGACTGGATGCCTTTGTCCCATACCAACGGACGACTTACATATACTTTCCGGCGTCCATCCATCTGAGCTTCGCCGCAAGAGAGCCACTTTGTCTCTGGCTCGCCGAGCGCTGGAACCTGGTCTTCTTTTGCATGACCGTCTCCATTCTCCTCCATCTAGAGGACACCGGCAGCTCAAGTCGAGACACCCATTTGTCCCTGCTGCACTGGAACTGCTGAATGATGCAAATCAGTTAGGCAGTAACGCAGCTAGCTGGGCAGACGGCAAATGGAACACGAAATGGAAAGAAAGTTCTTCCAGACTTTGTGGATTCATTGCAGAGGCCAGCACATCACCACCTGGAATATCTTTTCCGAGACCCGCCTGGGTCAGGCTTAACCACCTTTGAACTGGTGTTGGCCTCTTCCGCTCAACTATGTATAAACGGGGCATGGCCTCCACTGCGGCATGTGAGTGTGGTGCAGAGGAGCAGACTGCAGACCATGTGATAACATCTTGCCCCATATACTGCCATCCAAATGGGGTTCATGGTCTGACTAGTGCAGATGAGACCTTAGTCAGTTGGCTGACTAACATCTGCCCAGAGATATAACGGTTTACACCTTCTGCTGCAAGATCTTTCTCCAAACGAAGAAGAAGAAGAAGAAGAATAGATAGGTTTCACTGACATCACACTTCCGGGTCAGTAAGTAGCTCAGCGCCATTTTGAGTGGCCAACTTTGTTGAGTCCGTGACCGGAGTTTATATTTTAGCCTAATATTTGTTGGCTATGGCTGCCACTCAGCTGAAAAAGTATATCGACACACTTGATAGCACTTCAAAAGACCGATATCAGAGGAAGTTGGAGTTAATTGATGGAATCGATCCTTATCAAGTTACACAGACTGGACAAGCACCCACAACGGCCTGCCTGAAGTGAAGTAATTTGAGGAAGTTTCAGCCGTTTGCGCTCATAATATGAGGAAGTAGCACTTCAGACACAGATTTTTTTGCAGAGATTTTGAACACAGTTTGGTGTAGAATTCATCCAAAAACAGCATTAATTCAGGTCGCCGATATAACTAACAATGAACCTAATGATTTTTTTCTATTAATTAGCGTATCATTGGTCTATCTAAATTAAATTAACTGGAATAAACAGTGGAGTCTGGCTAGGTTCACGCTAATGTGAGCTAACCTCCCAGTATGGTGTCCTGTTGGGGCAACGCGAATCCTCACTTTGAGAAGCAGCTATTTTGAAAAGATCTTTAGGTCAAAGCAAATAACGGTTGAAACACCTAATTTCCACAATTGTCGAAGTTATACATTTGTTATCTTTCATTCGGCATACATTACAACTCCCGAAATGTATTTTTTTTTCAATAAAATAATCAAATTTGAGTAAGACTTTTGGCTGTTTGCGAGATTTCAATTGTGTTTTCAAAGCAATTCAGATTCAGATTCAGATTAACTTTATTGTCCTATCAGGAAATTTGTCTTGGACGAAGTGCTACATCAGATCACTGCAATTTCAACAGCCACACAATCAATTCTTACTTCCATATAACCCATCAGTACATTTTCAATCCAACCCTACAGTCTCATCACCACTGTCTACCGTACTCAAGATACGAACCCACAGAGCATACTTTAAACATCATCCAAACCATATAAAAGCATAAATACATCATGATGTGAAAAACATTCTAATAATTAAAATTCAAAAATACTAAATATTGTAAAATGTAATTGTCTAAATAAACACAATCAAGTATATTAAATAGCAATCTTAAAACCTGTTAATTTGATGTTGCTCCTTGTTCATCAGTCCAACAGATGTTGGAATAAAAGAGAATTTATAACGGTTTGTTTTATATCTAATAGCTCTAAAACGCCTTCCTGATGGTAATAGCTCATATTCTGAGAAAAGGATATGGGATGGATCATTAACAATTTTGTGAGCCAGTTGAACAACACATTTCTCATATTTCGATTGAAGACATTGATATTCTTCATTTCCTAATACTTTCATTGCTATTTTAACCAGTCTCTCAATCTTAGATTTTAACTGAACAGTAAGAGATCCAAACCAGGCAGCCATCCCGTATCTGATCAAACTTTCCAATATTGCATTATAAAAAATAGTCATGATCTTTGAACTTACTCCGAATAATCTGAGCCTTCTAAGGTAATAGAGACTTTGTGCCAACTTCGAACACAGGCAGTCAACATGTTCATTCCATTTAAGCGACTTATCGATAAAAATGCCTAAATACTTATAGGAGCAGACCTGTTCAATTGAGCAATCATCTATTACTACCGGTTCATGCATACAAACACATTTAGGATCAAATATCATCTCTTTTGTTTTCCCCGTATTCAAAGTAAGATGATGGTTGTCACACCAAGCCTTAAAGGCTTTGATTTCATTGTGGTAGATTGATGGGCACTCACCTACATGTAAAAGACTTAAAATGGCAGTATCATCAGAAAATTT
Source organism: Acanthochromis polyacanthus (assembly GCF_021347895.1). Lineage (NCBI taxonomy): Eukaryota > Metazoa > Chordata > Actinopteri > Pomacentridae > Acanthochromis > Acanthochromis polyacanthus. Next base: position 7,268,405 of record NC_067124.1, on the reverse strand, counting down.
CACAATGAAGTTGTTAGATTGAGTGCTTCTGTAATCATTTGTGTACAAAGTAAAAAGAAGAGGAGAACTAACAGCTCCTTGAGGAACCCCAGTACTACAGTTCTTAACTGTAGAAAGAACACCATTCACATACACCTGTTGTGACCTATTAGTCAACAAAGAAAATAGCCATTTAATTATTAAAAGATTAATTTCTAATTTCAAACGTTTTTGTACCAGCAGATGGGGACAAACTGTGTCAAATGCAGAACTAAAATCAGCAAATAAAATCCTTGCGTACGCATTTTGTTCCTCTAGGTGTTTACTAATTAAGTGGGTGACAGTTAACACTGCATCCTCCGTACTGCGTCCTTTCCTGTATGCGAATTGAAGAGGATCGAGATTAGAAGATAGCCCTTGTTTAATAACATTTACAGTAATTTTCTCTAAACATTTCATTACTGTGCATGTTAATGTAATAGGTCTAAAATCCTTGTTCTCAATGGGACATGATACTTTAGGTATTGGAATAATTATCGATTTCTTCCATAACTCGGGGACTGTATGACTCTGCATGGACTTTTGGAAAATTGGGTACCAAGCCTCAGTTAATTCAGCTGAACAACATTTGAATAAAGAAGCTGGAAAACCATCTGGGCCCATCGATTTTTTGTTCCGGACATTTTTAAAAGTTAATTGGACCTGCATAGGATCAATTTCCACTTTCTTATAATCTTCCCCAATCAACCTTAAAACCTCACTCATAGTTGGGACAAAAGACTGTTGTGTGTCAAATCTTAGAAAAAAGTTATTCAAATTGTTAGCCATTTCAATATCATTCATACTGCTAACCTTTTTCTTCGCAGAGGTCATATAAGTTATTGATTTAACCATATCCCACAGTTTTTTATTATTTGACTGATTTAGACTCTGTTCAATTGCTATCCTGTGTTTTTCTCTGGTCCTTCTCAACAACGTATTTATTTATTTTTGTGCTACCAACACCCCGATCCGATCATTATTTTTGAGAGCTAACCTTTTTTTATTGATACAGTTTTTAAGTTCTTTAGTTATATAGGACTTGTTTTTTGGATAATGTATGACCTTCTTTTTAGGGATAAAATTATCAACACAAAATTTAATATAGTCCGTAGTTGTGTCTGTAGCCTCATTCAATTCCATGTCCTGAAATAAACTCCAATTCATGCATAAAAAACATCCTTTCAGAGTCTCAATGCTGTCCTCAGTCCACTGCAGCACAGTTCTCTGTTGAGACTTACTAGACTTTAGCACTGTTTTATATGTTGGTATCAGATGGACAGCATGATGATCTGAATTAGAAAGGGGAGGAAGAACATTGGCTTTTTAAGCATTCTTAATGTTCCCATAACGCTTGTCCAGTACTTTCTCTTTTCTTGTACTCCTCTTCACATACTGATAAAACCCTGGTAATGCATGCTCCAGATTAAAATGATTAAAATCACCAAGAATAAAAAGTGGAGCTGCTGGGGTTCGCTGGAGTTGCTGATGAACACAGTCAGCCACACGATTTGCTGCTCTTGCTGCATTTCCATTAGGGGGATATAAACAGCGCAGATTCTAACGTTCCCAAATTCTCTTGGTAAATAAAATGAACGCATTGAAAGACAGAGCACCTCAACATCAGGGTCACAGCCGCTTTCTTTGATATTAATTTGTTTACACCATTTATCGTTTACATACACACATAAACCCACACCCCCAGTTTTTCCTGAGGTGACCTCTCTGTCTGTGCATACACAGGAAAAGTCTTCAAGCTGGATCATGGTGTCTGGATGTCTTTCTTTAACCATGTCTCTGTCATTACCATGATACTTGATTCTCTATACTGAAAGCAGTGCTGGGTATTTAATCGTAATTCATCCATCTTACTGTACAGTGATCGCACGTTACTCAGAATCATGGAGGGCAATGGTGGTTTACATCCCCTCGGTCTCATACACTGACGCACTCCACCCCGACTGCCCCTCTTTCGCCGAGGGGGCTGTGGGGGTCTCCTGGCCGTCGGTTTCCTTCTGATCTCAGCAGGGATCCGATCCGATGGCGTTCCACCTCCATTCCGGAGGGTTAACAGAAACTCCCTGGAGTACACCCGGAGCAGTTCATTCTCCGACACTCCACGTGAAGAAAAAATAGTTTTCCACACATAAGAGTTCACCCACCGCTAAAAGAAGTCCAAGCAAAAGAGTGTTCAAAAGAGTCCAAGATATGAGTCTCCTCATATTTGCTTTCTTCCATCTGCGGGCGCATCAGCACCAAAAACCTGCCAATAGTCTGCTAACAGCTAGCTTCCCGGTTAGCCGCTAGTTAGCCTCCACACAGCTCCGCAAAGTCTCAGCTCGAGCACAACGTGAACAGTGGAAAAACAAGCCCGTCCAGATCAAAAAACAAAAATTTAATTTCCACACCTTTAAACTCAGTTGTCATCATTCATGCAATTAGCAAACAAACAACTTGCAGCAGTGACACATCATTAGGGTGACCATATTCTGTTTCTCTGAAAAGAGGACACTTCCAGCTCGCGCGAAAAATTTTCAGTCCCCCCCCCCCCCCCCCCCCCCCCCGTGGGTCAGGGGGCTTTCTGTGCTTCAAACTCAGTTAAACAGATATTCTGAATTCCCCAGAAAATAACTTTACCTGGATATACAGGAAAAATAGTCCAAAACACTCACAAACAGTTGCTTTATAAATAGTATATTTATTAAATTAAAGCAATTCTCCTAAACAATATAACCAGTCACATACAAATATGGCATGCTCTAATAGTTATTGACTCAAGTTGTGTAGGAACACATGTATTCAGATGTTTAACAAAATAAGAAATAATCATCTCTCTTAAGTCTGACACTTACACCTTAGTTAGGAAAAGTGAGGTAGAGTACCATTCTTCAAAATAACCTCCCAATTATCAATTATGTAAAAATAGAAATAATGCCTCAAAATATTAAGCAAAAAGAAAAAAGAGAGGTAGCCTATTTTTCAATGTTCAGTTAGGCCATTCTTCAAAATAATGTGTCTAATGGCAAATGAAAAAAATATAGAAATAATGCCTCAAGTCAACAGTCCTTTTTTCCTTCTTTTTCCTTTTCTTATTAGCTACAGAGACATAAGTCCCAGCTTTGCAGACTGTACATTCTGCCTCCCATTTGACACGACCCGGACGAAAACAGGAGTACTTTTATCGCATTTCATCAGTGAAATGACATTTGCGTTTCGGCGTTTTCTTTCGGTTCGAGTGCTCTCTCGCAGTGTGCCTACCTGCCTGTCAGCCTGCGAGGAAGCGAATCTCCAGCGCCGTGGCGCGCACTGGCGCTTCAGAGACGCGGCGCTGGCGCTCCGCAGTGTGTGCAGTGGAAATTTTCTGATAGAAGAGAATGGGTTCTAAGTGCTGCAGTACGATTCAAGAGCGCGGCGCTGTGCGGCGCTGTGCGGCGCTGCGCGGCGGTTTCACGTTATGTGGAATTTAGGGGATCAAAAATCCGGACATTTGAAGGACTTTATAAACGCCGGCCGGACAGGCCGGACAGCCTCTGAAAAGAGGACATGTCCGGGCAAAAGAGGACGTATGGTCACCCTACACATCATCCATGTCGCCAGCAGAGCAGCGCCACTTCAGAGTTCTTGTTTAACTTGCACTAAAAGTTTATTTTACCACAATAAAGTGTATTTATGGAAGACGAATTGAATAATAGAATACAAAGTAAAAGTGAAAATGACAATTTCTTAATAATACGGGTTAAAAAACAGATACTAATTGCCAAGTGTGGTGCCTCAGCCGGCTGAGTTTCCTTGTCTGTTCACCCTCGGCTCCGTTTAACTGGTCCTTCTGCCCTGTTATGGCAGCCGTGGACACAACAGGTGTGAACCATTCTTGTCCCCAGTCACACTGCAAACTATATTTATCTTGCTCAATACTTATCTTGCTCGCTGACTCCTGACCACAACAATTTCAACACTGACCACACAATATGGCGGACCCGGAAGTGTGACGTGATGTGAAACGTCATGTGAAACCTATCTATGGGAACTTTGCCCCTGTCAAGATGGCCGCCACATAGGCACGTCGATTAGTCGACTGCTACAGCGGGCTGGCGCATCTACTCTTCATATCTATGCAGCTATCCTCCCCTTCTGTGACTGCTCCGGTCCGTCACGCTTGCTCCTGCCGTCATCCTCCTCGGCCGTTGTCTCCCGGGGCCGTCGTCTCCCGGGGCCCTCGTCCTTCTCCTCCCTGGACCGTCTCCTTGGTCGTCCTCCCTTGGACTGCGGTCTGCTGCTGCTTAAAAGCATGAGTGAACCCGTCTGCCCGCCTGTAACTAATGCGAATAATTATCAGCATGAGGAAATGCCGCTGCACAGCTGCTGCTAATGCTGCTGATCTGAGCTGCGGGTGAGACATTCGAGGTCAGCTTGTAATTAAAATACTTGCAATAAGTACTCACTAAAACCACACTAAAACACAAAAAAACACCACAAGTAAATAAAACAAGCAACTGTTTGTAAAACCGACCCTATCACACTAGTTCTTCTGCATCACTCTGAGACAGGATGTTCCTAATTTTTGAAATATTTTTTAGGTGAAAAAAGGAGGTCCTTCAGATTTGTTTTATGTGTGGGTTAAAGGACCTGTCCTGGTCAAAGATAACTCCGAGATTGATGCTAGAGGTACGGACCCGTACCTGTAGCATCTGTACTAGAGGTACGGACCCGATTTTGTTTGTATATATACAGCTGTTATATAACTTTAACCATGACATAGATCTACTGAAATGCATCTTATACTCTATTATAAACCTTTCTACACCGCAGCGATCTCATTCATCTTTATTACTTTTTAAATAACTGGCCAAAGACAGCGGGTGTAACTATAGTGAATGCAGTAGAGACACATGTATATAGAGCACAAGCCAGTTCATATTGACATGTGACCATCTTAAGGGTAAATATTACCAGATCTTTCCAAACTACCGCCCACCCGAAAGATGGCCCATGGACTATCTTCAGTGTGAGAAATTATCAAATTTTTTAACTGGCCAAACTGTGCCCAAACAACTGTATTTCACTTTAAATAGGGCTTTTTATGTACATTAGTGCAAAAATTAACAGGGCCAACCCATTTAATACCAAATATTTAAAATAATGACCTATATATCAGCCAGTTTTATGTCAGATATGAACACTGAACACTGCTGAACAGGCCAAATCTGCCATGACACCTCCCGTGTAAACACCATGGCACAATCTGGCAAATGGAAAGTGCCGTATCCGTAGGCCACAGGTTACGCGTATGGGTCCGTATCTGTAGACACTACGTAACTCCGAAGTTCCTCACTGGAGGCCAATGTAACGCCATCCAGAGTAACTATATACTTTGAAAGCAAGTTTCTGAGTTGTTCGGGGCCAAATACAGTGACTTCAGTCTTGTCTGACTTTAGTAGTAGGAAATTACAGGTCATCCAGGTCTTTGTCCTTAAGACAATTTTGCAATCTTGCTAGCTGATTATTTTATCTGGCTTCATAGATAAATACAACTGAGTGTCATCAGCATAACAATGGAAATTAATACAGTGCTTCCTAATATTTTTTTCCAAAAGGAAGCATGTATAATGTGAAAAGTATCGGTCCTAAGACAGAACCCTGGGGATCTCCATGATTAACCTTACTATGCTCAGAAGAGTCATTGTTGACGTGCACAAACTGGAAGCTGTCTGATACATTTAATTAAAACCAGTCTAGTCCTGTCCCTTTAATGCCAATAGAATGTTTCTGGCTGCTGTAATAAAAGCTTATGGTCGATTGTGTCAAATGCCGCACGAAGGTCCAACAAAACAAGCAGTGGCGTGCACAGACATTTTGGGGGGCAGGTGCTCAGTGGAAAAAAAGGGCACTTTGTGCAGCGTATAGAACATTAGGCTACAACAAGGCAGAAAGCTACATTTTGGTTTTGTCATTTAGCAAATAAGTCACAGCAAGTGTTGCCTCTACCTAATGTAGGCTAATACTAAACCTACACAAACTAAATATTCAGTTATAGTATACTGATCATATGCTGTACCAATTCACCAAATAACATTGTTTGTGTAGTCATCGTCGTCACGTTATGTTGATTAATTGATTGCTGTGTTATTTTATCTGATTCCATTTTGTTGTTTTTCACAGGAAAGAACAGTGGGGTCAATTCATTTTAGTTCAGGGCCACAGAAAGCCCAATTTCCCAATTTGATCTCAAGTGGGCCTCAGTAGTTAAAACACAGCATAATAACAAATAAATCACCACAACTCCAACTTTTTCCCCTTTGCTTTAGTTAAAAAAAAATACATTCTGAAAATGTTCACACTTAATGAACTATCTTTTCACTAAACATTGTAAACATACTGAAAAAAAACTCAATTTCAACAGTATTATTCCTCAGTTTATCATTTACACATTACAACTGACAGGTCACAGAGTGTTTACAAAGACACAAAACATTCAGTCACAGCTATCTGGAGCTGAACAATCTAGTATTTTATTTCATGATCAAAACAACGTGTTAGGTTCTAGAAATTATTTAAAATTTACAGTTTTACAAATTTAATGCCTTCTCTGCAATTCTCTGTAATATTTTACCCTTTGCAAAGTCGTCCCACGGGCCGAAATGGATCATCTGGCGGCCGTTTTTGGCATAATATTGATGACTAATTCTAAAGCCTCCAATTATTGACTCCAACAGGTGACCTCCCATCATTTTAAAAACAGTTTTTCTGTTTACACGATCGCTTTCATGCTGCTTCTCGGTAGCTTGTTGTTATTTTCCTCCTGATTTGGGCTCGTTTTGCCCAGAGGCGTCCTAAAACTTGAATGCATTTAAGCATTTTCATTTCAAAGTGAAGTTTTATTGGAAAAAGCGACAGTCCCTGGTGTTTGCTGCTCAGCTTTTCAACAATAACAACATTTGTTGTATTGTTCCGAGATGTAATTACTTTCAGACAGATGTGATTAATATTTCACTGCAAATTTTCCTCTGTATTTTTTTATTAATGTTAATATGTGGATAATTCATCAGTCAGACTTAAAGAGACATTAGTGGAAAAAGTAGAAATAAACTTTCACACTAACTCACCGGAAATATGCATTTTTTTCTTCACTGACACAAGCTGCATGGTGTATTTGCACTGTTGAGCTATTTATATTCTAATGTGGGGTATTGACAAGGAGGAAGGCTTTGATTTACACAGAGATTTCCGGTATTAAAAATTTCCAGAATTACTTAAAAGTCAGCTGAGTTGGGCTGCAGCAAGACATTAAATCACAAACTCCCAAATGAGACGCTTCATGCGTTCCCTGTTTGCTAACTTTGTTTTCAGGATCATATAGGTTTTGGAGGTATAAGGGGGATATTTATGCTCAAATATTAGAAAATACACATTTATCTCACCCCAAATTAAAGCAGAAAAGAAAACCACTTATATTTAGAGCATCATCAGTTAAAAAAGAGCAATATATCATACAGGGTTGGGTCTTTTGCTCTGAAAATTTAAACTATAAGCATCAAACTCAGTCTGCATTATAATAGACATAACATTGTAATATTTTGTTTTTCTACAATACATATATGAATATATATATATATATATATATATATATATATATATATATATATTATTAATGTATATTAATATATTTTTTAGGAATTTTAAAATTTTTTACATTTTTTTAGACAGATTAGATAGATAGATAGATAGATAGATAGATAGACAGACAGACAGACAGACAGACAGACAGAGAGGTGTGGGGCGACAGTGAGGGCATGGAGCTTACAGAGGAAGGAGGAGGCAGATAGGAGGAGAGTTGCAGGAGGGAGAAAAGGAGAGAGTGGAAGATGAGTAGAATAGAATAGAATAGAAACACTTTATTCATCCCCGAAGGGAAATTCAGTCCGGGGTGAGTCAGAGGAAGCTCATCCAGCTCATTACTTCCTGAACAGCCAGCTCCAGCAGCCCACTTTCTTCTTTCTTTTCTTCTTTTCATGCTCATTTTCTTTCACCTCCAGGTCTTGAATCTCCTCCTGCAGCTTCATCTTGTCTTCTTGCAGCTCTTTATTTCTGTCTTCTGTTTCTATTTTCTGCTGCTTCAGTTTTTGGTTCTCGTGCTGCAGTTTCTCATACTTCACTTCCATTTCTGCCTGTCTTTGATTCTGTCCTTCTAGTTTTTTTCTTTTCTGCCTCCAGTTCATCAGTCTTTCCCTGGATCTCTAGATTTTTTTGCTCCAGGATCTGGCTCAAATCTAGTTTACACTTCATGTCTTTTTCACTTTGTTTTCTCCTCTTTCACCTTCTGATAATACTCCTTCATTTTCTCTTTCACCTTGACCAGTTCTTTCTTTTTCTCGTGCAGAATCTTCCTGTTCCTCCACTTCTGTCTTTTTATTGTTAACTTAAACATTCTGAGCTTCTAGAACTTTTCGAATGTAGAACTTATCTAGCTTTAACTAGATTTAGATCTAGATTTAACTTTTTTTTAAGTCTGAATTTCAAAGCTAAGGAAAAAACACTGATTCTGTGAAGCATGCCACACTATCAAATTAAAAGGTCGGAGACATTAAAAGAAACTGATCAAGGGTTTTGAAATTCAATGGCCTTTCAAAATAAAATGTATTTATTTAAATTCATACATTGTGTGCAATTTAAGCAGGACATATCAGCTGGCAGAAGCTGAAAAGTGTATGAAAAGTGCTACACAAATAAAGTTTGTTTGATTGATTGATTAAATAAGATAAAATTTTATTAATCATAAAGGGAATTATTGTGCTGCAGTCTGTACTACTTGTACTGCATGTCTCTGGCTAGGTATCATTAAAGGTATCAAAAAAGTTATCTTATCTATTTATTGGTATTTATACAAGTCTAGAGACCAGTCCATTGTCTGACGCTATGGGAAGGTCATCAGTGACTTTCACCAGAGCTGTTTCTGTGCTATGATGCACTCTGAAGCCTGACTGAAACTCTTCAAACAGCTATTCCTTTGTAAATGTTCACTTAATTAACAGTTCTCTCAAGAATTTTAGAGAGAAATGGGAGGTTGGATATAGGTCAATAGTTAGCTAAAACATCTGGATCAAAGTAGGCTTTTTCTCTGACGCAGCAGTCATGGGTTCCAATCCAGCACATGGCCATTTACAGCATGTCATTCCCCACTCTTCTACCCATGTTTCCTGTCTCTCTCTCCACTTTCCTATATAATAATGGCCAAAAAAAGGACTGACGTGCGTATGCGTGGAATGCAAAAATTAAGGTCTACTGTACAATTCTGGCATTTGTCCTCCAAGCAGACTTCAAAGTAGTAATATTTAAAAAAAAACGTATTAATCTGGTGTCCACAGCTGTCTGTGTGCTCATGCGTTAGAATAATTAGGGCTTAATCCCAGCCTAACATTAGCCGAGGGCGAGATCATGGTTCCTGCATCTCTATGTACTGACCAATGTGGACTTTGAACACAGACACAGTTCAGTTGATATTACAATTTACACACTATGGGTATGCACTGGTCTACAGTTTGTTTCATTCCTGTCCCCAGTAGTGTGTAGACATAGCACAGGATTTCAGTACAATTTAGAACTTCACACTGTGTTTGGTCCAAGCCACTAGAAAGCATGCTGGGTTTTAAATGTGTGGAAATCTCTTTACACAGCATCTCCTTCAAACCAGCATTTGTTGTGACACCTCCTTGTTTTCCTGTTGCATGCAGTCAGCCTGACCACAAATTTTGAGGTGCACATTGACATCTGCACAGCGTTCCATGCAGACCCTGCCATACTTAAGTACATGGTGAAAATTACATCACACAGGCCCTTGTGAAGACATCCGTCCATCCTCTACACACCACTTAATGCCACTGTGCAACGCTTTTGTGAAAACACAAATGACAAATTAGCTCTCAAGTTTCAATGGATCAATCTGAGCCACTTTGTTTTCCATTTCTAAAGTCAGTGCTCTGTAGAAAAAGATTATTTTCCACAACACATATAGAACAGGCAGCTAGCAGACAATCACTCAGTCTGACAAGTGTTTTGTATTAAAGTCTCATGCAACAAATTTCTTGTGTTTATATATTAAACTATTTGACATAACACCTGTCTTCTTAAATAAAATGACATTTTTTTTCATTTGTGATTACCTGTACGATGTCTGTAAGATACTTTCACACATGACACTGGGTCATTCCAGGTGAAATGACCAGATTTTCCTTGGGGGTGTTGCTGCACCATTTTCAAATTAGTCCTAAATTTGTATGCCATTAGATAGTCACAAAAGTACTTTCTGTGCAAAATTGTAGGCCTGTAGCTCAAATAGTTTCTGAGTTGTGGGGGTCTGAAATTTTCAGAATTTGGGCTATAAAAAGCCTCGCCAGCGTTTTTTGCATCTTTAAGTGGTTATTTCTCAGCCTCTAGACATACCAGAGAGCTGTGAGTTGGTAAACAAGGCCTCTGCATGTAGCTAGTGCCCCACAAACATCCTCAGGTGTTTCCCGACACTCTGCAGGCCGCGGACACTTGCTAAAAATGCTAAAAATTAAGAGATACCTACTCACAAATGGGATTTGGGACCTTAAAAGTACGAAAGTACTAGAAATACTGCACAGAAGTATTCTAACACCCCTGGGTTCCATTCTACACAACCTTGTGTGATAACTCAGCAAACTGGAGCTTTCTAGGTACCTCAGTTTGGAAAATATGAGCTCCCAAAGTTGGACGAGATTTTTAATTGGCTATTTTTGGTGGCAAAAATCTCAGTGTGGGACATCGTACTCAAAATGGCATGTGTAATGTCAAAATAGTTTTTTGTTCTTTCAAAAAGAACAAAACATACATAATACTACCATTGGAATGACTACTAATACTTGTATCCCAATTTAAAATGCTGAAAAGCAAAAAACGATTTTGACATTCCCCATGCCATTTTGAGTAAGAAAATCTCAGTAACTACAAATATAACCCTGCTGATTTTTGTACAGTGATAGAAGACAGATGGAACTGTCTTGTAGAAAACCTTGGGGTCTCTGGTACCTGTCCCACACTGAGATTTTTGCCACCAAAAATAGCCAATTAAAAATCTCGTCCAACTTTGGGAGCTCATATTTTCCAAACTGAGGTACCTAGAAAGCTCCAGTTTGCTAAGTTATCACACAAGTTTGTGTAGAATGGAACTCAGGGGTGTTAGAATACTTCTGTGCAGTATTTCTAGTACTTTTAAGGTCCCAAACCCCATTCGTGAGTAGGTATCTCTTAATTTTTAGCATTTTTAGCTAGCCCCCATGGCCTGCAGAGTGTAGGGAAACACCTGGTGATGTTTGTGGGGCACTAGCTACATGCAGAGGCCTTGTTTACCAACTCACAGCTCTCTGGTATGTCTAGAGGCTGAGAAATAACCACTTAAAGATGGGGAAAAAAACGCTGGCGAGGCTTTTTATAGCCCAAATTCTGAAAATTTCAGACCCCCACAACTCAGAAACTATTTGAGCTACAGGCCTACAATTTTCCATAGAAAGTACTTTTGTAACTATCTAATGGCATACAAATTTAGGACTAATTTGAAAATGGTGCGGCAACCACCATCTGGTGAAACCACATGGAATGACCCCACTGCTTACTGTAACTTTCACTGCTGCTAAAGCAGGTCACCACTTCATTAGTAATTACTAATTTTAAGGCAAATAAGGCACGTTTGTTTTTCCTTTTTATTTATGAAACACCACACTTCCCTCTTACAAAAGAAACTTAACCCTGCATAAGACAGTTAAGTGTCAATCAGACACAAACTTGTTCACCAACAATCCTATGGTTACATAAACCATGCTTTTTATAACAGAAAGCAGGTATGGATATAATGTAAAGTCATGACTTTTCTGTCTATAAACTTAACCAACTGAAGAGGAGTGCACACATCCCTTTCCCAGTTAAAAGCTGCAATACCAACTTACTCAGGAAACTTACAAACAGGGAATGTCAGGCTTAAACATACAGTAATAATTCATTCAGTAAACACGACATCAGTGCATGACTGAGGTCAAATCTAAGCTGTCACTCATACAGTGATATAATAATACATTAACACACAGCCACACACACACAGACACACAATTTCAAACAGCATCCACTTCTGTGATGTGTTACGACAAAGTGGGAGACTACTCAAGTGTGTGGTGTTCTGTGATTGTCATTCACATTGTCCATGGAGTGGGATCAGCACCACATCACTGAAACTGGCCAATTACATGATCACATGTTGTGCTGTTTTTGGTGAATATACACACAGACATTCCCATACTGAAGCAAATATGAGCGTGTATGTGCCACTGTGTAGTAGTGTAGGTTGAGCTGTGGTCGATGATCAATGATCAGTGAAGTGTTTTGCTAGAAGTGTTGCAGGTCCTGTATGCATAAAAAGTCTCAGAACAGAATTAGCTGTCCACCATCTGAGGATCACATGTGTTGTCACAATCACAGTTTCCATTATGTTCAATACCATCAAAAACCTTAAACATCTGATTTGAAAAACCTTTGATACTGTGACCAAATCTGTGATGCAAGTTCACAACAGAGGTGTGAACATTTGAGCAGTAAAAAAACAAAGCACAAAACTAAAGAAACACAACAGCAAGTGATTTCACGGTTGCACAAGCTAGGAATGAAGAGGAAGAAAATATGTGAGTAATTTGGCGCAACGTGTTGAACTGCACTCCCACCAACCTTGCTAACTCATTTTCACATGCCATCCCAGAATCCTCTTCTATGCTTCTACAAAGTATTTAACCATTCTTAGATCACTGTGAATCTCATTTAGTAGATTTATTATAAGAATCTACGAGACAGTATGTCAAGTCATATGGCAAGACTGTGAATGACATCATAAAAATTACTTGAAGGGGAAAACACTTGAAGAACTGACCATCAGAGAGCTCTGACCTCCCCATTTCAGCATGCTAAGCTAGCAGAAGGCCACTGATAAGGGACAGCTGCAAGCCATGGTGTCAGCAACATATTATCAGTCTCTCTTTAAGTTCTCATACACAAGAGAACTTAAAGAGAGGGACCGGATCAGAGTGCTTCAAGACATCAGGAAGTAATTCACACAACCAGCTTATGCCAGTGGTTTGCAGACAATGTTACAGAGAACCACAGCATGGTTCCCTCCTGTCAGGGCAGAATGCTCTAGATATATTCATTCACTGTTAGTCAAAAACTGTTGGCATCAGTTTGGCTTTCACAATAAATATATTGGTTTGTAGGTTTAAGTGTGGAACGGCTAAATATCAACCTTATGACCACTCCGGAAGAAAAAAACTCTGGAATTCTCTGGAAAACCTCTGAAATTCTGACAACACAAACCCCAGTGTAACACTGTGGCTACACTGAATGAGACATATGGGGACCACAGCATGGCAGTGCTGTGGAATCTATCTTTTTAGTGGCTAACCTTGTAGTACATTTATGGTCTTGGGTTGTGGCAAAATGAGACATTCTCAGTTTTTAGACTCAACACATCCCTCTGAAATTTCACATGCTGCCAGAATACATTGACAGACACAGTGGACTTTGTAAGGGAAAAGTTACTAAGTAAACATTAGTTGATACACTGACAGGGTGATCGCACTTGGAAGTGGAACCGTTACTGAGTGAACGGTTTATAAGGGTAGCATGTAAAAACATTAATAGAGGACTGGTCTATTTTGACATTTGCATTGCACACTACTTAAATGCTGCTGACATGTGGTTTTGTCATTTTTAATTTATTGATTATGATGGAAGCATAGTGTAGCAGTGTGTATGTATACACTATGCATGCAGAGTAGCCACAGACTAGAAGTAAACCTATTTTCTACTGTTCTGAAATATTTTATGCATACAGTACAGAGGCAGGGCAGGGTGTGAGCACAAAACAATGAACCCTGGAGTTTCAAATTTGGCAGCTGGAGTCAGAGAGCTTGCTGGGGATTTCAATCATTGATAAGAGCCAAGATCATGCTGGAAAAAACAAAAGTGGAAAACATATGTGTTAGCATTCAGACAGTAAACTGTTATGTGAAAAGCCTGGACATGTCATTCAACTGTGTGTGTAGATGCTGCTTGCTGTCACCTGTACAAATAAATGAAAAAGCAGAGCAGGTGGTAACCCAGTTTAATCATGGCCTCCTTCATGTGGGACTTCAGTTGACCTCGGTTATGGATCTCAGTTGGGTCAAACACACCCATATTTCCCATTGGGACCTTCACATACCTGCAGGGACAATAGGACAAGAAGAGAGTAAACCCAGAAGCCTCAGTACACTATAGTCAGCATGACAGCGCTCCTAACTAGCTCCACTAGCTCCTACTGCTAAGTGACATGGGTAAAACTTCACAGTCTGTCATTATATGTTGCACTGATGAAGGGACTTCTGGTTGGCTCCAAGAAAGTTCTGTCAAATTGTCAGACGACTCCTAAAGGAAAAACAAGCCTTTGGTCAGGTTTTGGAAGGCAGGAGGGAGACTGACTGGGGATAATGTCAGATAATCGAAAGCACTCAAAGACACTCGTTGTGGAGAGGCAGAGTGTAAGGACTTAGGGATGGTACTGTAATGATTTTAACGGTACTACTACTTTTACTGATATTGCTTATCTTCCATAAATACATGCATCCAAAATGACCCTTGTGTATTGACTCTTTACAGCCTTTCAAAAGTTCCCATTTGAGATCTGGAGACCACAAAGGTCATAACAAATGATTCCATTATTCCATTAGTTCCTGATAATGACATAAGCATGCTAATTACACAATTTGTCCAAATGGAAGTCTCAGTAAACAAGTTGTTATGATCATTGTAACAAGTAGTAATTTAGGTGAAATTAACCTTTCAACCCTTAACTTGTTAGTTAAAAAGCACTACTTAGGTAGAATTACAAGTACTTGGAAATGAAGTAGTACTTTTTGTGAAATACCACTTGAAGAAAATTTTAAATTCTAAGTATATTTTGAGGGCTGCACAGTGGGCGGTGGTGGTTAGCACTGTTGCCTCACAGCTAGAAGATCCCCGGTTCACGTCCCTGCCTTCCTGGGATCTTTCTGCATGGAGTTTGCATGTTCTCCCTGTGCACGTGTGGGTTTTCTGTCTTCCTCCCACAGTCCAAAAATACGCTGAGGTTAATTGGTGATTCTAAATTGTCTGTAGGTGTGAATGTGAGTGTGATTTTTTCACCCTAAGTCAGCTTGGATAGACTACAGCCCCCCACTACCCTACAGAGGATTAAGTGGTTTATAGATGACGGATGGATGGTAGTATATTTTGAGCATAATCAACCTTTAAAACTGTAAGTCGTGCACTTGAACCTTGAGGTGTGGTGACGGTCCTGAGAATGCAGCCCACCAAGTCTGCACACACATACCTAAGCCACTAAATCCTCCTGCTCTGTGTTCTGAAAGTGAAACTAAAATTCTGAACGACAATTCAGATAATGCTTTTAATTCCAGACTGACATGATGAACACAGCCACAGTTTACGGTGGTTGCTCCAACAGAAAGAGTTTTGGATTCAGAAAGCATAAGTGCATAATCAAAGACACCTGCACACAGATACATCTTAAGATGATGAGATAGGATGTACAACACAACACTCTTCTCACTTTCTAAAGTATCAAACTGAACTAGTAACATCTCAGGTCTCGCCCACATCTGTGGCTGAGATTTTGCATCAAATTTAGAAATTTTCTGTGGCAAGGTAGCCTGAAATGCTAAAGAATTCAAAAGTTGTGAAAGGGTTAGACCACCTCTTCATTCATGTAAGGTTGTTGCTAGAGGTACGGACCCGTACCTGTAGCCTGTGGACTACGGATACGGCACTTGCCATTTGCCAATCAGATACGCGAGATCTGGTCACGTGACTCCCGGTAGACGCTAGCGGTACGGACCCGTAGCATCGGTACTACAGGTACGGACCCTAAACCTGACCCTAACACTAGCCCTAACCTTAACCTTTTCTTACCTTTCAACAGTTTGCAGTGGTTAGCAGCTTCTTGACTCGCGAGACTCGCGTACGGGTCCGTATCTGTCTGGCAAATGGAAAGTGCCATATCCGTAGCCCACAGGCTACGGGTACGGGTCCGTATCTGTAGACACTACCTTCATGTAAGGTTACTTGAGGGGTCCGTTTGCTCATCCAGTCCATGTGTGCTTTGTGGGCTGCAGGCGTCCCTGCACAACTACGTAGTATTGGGGTTGTAGGCAGCTCAAAAATGGAAGCCGTTCTGTTTGTGGGCAGAGGAAATGCTTTTCTGCTTTTCAAAGTGGATAAATATGGGATAATTTACCTGGCATATTCCTCATTTATGTGTTTATTGCATCACAATAGGTCATACTAACTTTACACTCGCTACCTCCTTTACAGACATTTGGAGAATTGAAGAATTGTTCACAACACTGTATAATGGCCAAATTGCTTTTAAAAATAAAAAAACAACTTAAATTGTGTTTTTAGGTCTGATTGAAAGCAAACCCAAAAATGTGCCTCCTGGAACAGACACATGGCTACATACATGAAGTATCACTGACTTTTGTTCTCCAGTAAGGTACAATAGAGCGTGAGACGTGTGGGTGGACTGGGGCAGCATTAGCAGCAATGTGACCATTAAACAAGAACACCACTGCGATGAAGATGGACCTGAGCCAGTCAGCAGAGCTTGCACATAAACAGCCGATCTACGGTGCCTTTTGGTCAGAAAGAGGAGGCATCTCCAACTGAGCTGTAGCAAGGACTGGTAAAGAAAGTTGTGTGTGTGTGTGTGGGTGTGTGTGTGTGTGTCTGAGTGTGTATTGTAACTTCTGCAACATCTCCTACGTTACCCTTGAAAAATATTTCCTAATGCATACCCAGAGCAGGTAGTCTGTATATTGTATATTGGTTACCAACCAATCACATTGAGCTGTGCACAAGACATTGAAACTGCATGCTGAGGACCACAGCTAGAGAGAGGCAGCTGTGTCACAGCCAAAGTAGGGAATATTAAAAATAATTTGTATTATCAAAATTGAATGAAAAATCATCAACACCAATGGTCAGAAAAATGCTGACCATCAACCCCTAAATAATAGTTATCTGTCTGAAAGAGCGTCTATATGAGCATACCTATAAATGTCCCAGATTGCTACAGGCAGGTTGAGGAGAAAGATGAACCAGTGCATGGAGATCAGCATCAGCATAGTGGAGAGACACTGGCCAACCATCTCTGGAATTACCCACTGGACACAGAGAATGTCAAATATATATAATCCAAACATCAAAATCACACATCAGAACACTAACAACTTTTAGTTTCTTTAAAAACAGATGGTAGAACTAACCATTGCAAACAAAAGATCAATTTAAAATGGAAATTCAAACTGGTAAAACAACAGTCCTAATTTAAAAAAGAAGTCAAAATCAATTAAGTGAATGTATAAGTCAACAATGATTCAGACAAAGGAGACGTACTTTGTTCAGCTTGGAGCAGCAGGCCCTTGCATTGATGTAGTCACATTCTAGGTCAGACAGGGTGATAATCTGAGCGTTAAGTGAAGGTGTCATGGACTCATGAGGTTCACACATTAGTTTAAAGATCAAAACCTTGT
Organism: Acanthochromis polyacanthus; assembly: GCF_021347895.1. Taxonomy (NCBI): domain Eukaryota; kingdom Metazoa; phylum Chordata; class Actinopteri; family Pomacentridae; genus Acanthochromis; species Acanthochromis polyacanthus. The sequence continues at coordinate 7,250,766 of NC_067124.1, read as the reverse complement.
TTTTATTCCCCACCTGAAACTGAAATTGTGATTTACAAAAGTATTCAGTCCCTGTACCATTTTAGTTACGTTTGAGATGTGTCTAGAATTCTTGCATAAATCTCAAACTAGTTGCACATTTTTGTAGGTACCCATCAGCTTTGAAATTTCAATACATTTGCAAAAATACATGAAACATATTCTCTTGCTGTATGTTATTAGGTCTAGACTAGAAGCAAAATTGTCAAAAATTAAATTTTACAACATAAACTGTAAAAGGGGCTGAAAACTTTCTGAAGCTATTGTATGTTACCAAATTATGAATTTTGAAAAAACAAAACAATCAAATTTACATGATTTAAAAAAATTCTATTCAGGGGTTATTCCACGAAGTTTTACACTTAATGCAATATTATCTTCATTGTGCAAAAAATACAAAGTATAATATATAAGCTATTTGTCATCAGTTATTGCCAGTAGCTAGAATAGTATAACACTAGGTAACTTTAGTCACTGTGTAATGCTACAACGGCAAACACACTTGTGTATCAGCACACACGTCAATATATGGCTCTAAAGAGTCAGATCAGTAATGTTAACAGAGGTACAGAGAGTTATGGCTTTTCATCTGTCTGGTTGTGATGATTTTAAAATTTTCATGTAAAGTTGAGTCCTGACTTTATGTTCCTGTGATCATACTTTGTCATACAGTTATTCAGCTGTTACAAGCTGGTTAAGGGTAACTTGGTTCAGATAGTTTGACCCTGAGGCTGTATAAAGGCGGCTAACAGGTTAGCTAGTTGACGTTAATGTGCTAATGTAGAGAAGACTTAATAAGAGCTTTCGGCCAGCTTACGGCTTTGTCGAATAACCTTTAAAGTCCACCAGGAACACTCAAATAAAAGGATACAAAGTAAACTGAGAGGAAAATCAGTGCACAACAGTCCACAAGCGATAGAATGAACACTGCCGCTTCCATTTTTCTTCTTCTGGCAGAGATTTGTTTTCCCCTTTCCGGTCACTTGTAGCGCATGCGCTTACGGAGTGTGCTAGTGTTAGTGCAGTACTGCAGCCTAGCGGCGTGGGGTGTATCTGAAAACTGTCACAACCACACAGCTGTACACAAGAAATTACATACAGTACCTCAATGAAAAACAAAGTAGAAGAAGAAAGTAACTAATGATTTTTTAAATTAATCTTTGAAACTGTTCATATGTATTACTTTTGAACTCAAAAGCTATAATGTAGCTACAACATTTAAACAACATGCAACAGAGTTTAGCTAGCTAATTTAGAACGTTTCATACAAGAAGATTGTTTAACACAAATAATCAAGGGAGGAACAGTGTGTAGTGGATAGCACCGTTGCCTCAAAACATGTCGCAGCCTTCATGGGGTCTTTCTGCATGCACTCTGCATGTTCTCCCTGTACATGTGTGGGTTTTCTCTTGGTTCTTCGGCTTCCTCCCTCAGTCCAAAAGCATGCTGAAGTGAATTGATTATCCTAAGTCGCCTGTAGGTGTGAATGTGAGTGTGATTGTTTGTCTCTATATGTAGCCCTGTGATTGATAGCCTGTTACCTGTCCAGGTCACAGGTGTCCCCTGTCTTCACTCTAAGTCATCTGGGATAGACTCCAGCTCCCCCACGACCCTAATAGAGATTAAGCAGTGAATAGATAATGGATGGATGGATGGATATAAATAATCAAGTAGTACAAATAATTTTCATGGTGATGTGGAGTATGAATTGAGTAATCTCAGACTAGGTCTCATTCTTTTGGCTGTTAGACAATTTTAGTTTCATTCTTTCAGCTGCTTTGTGACATAAAAACATTTTGGGAGCAAGTAAAGATCAATTGCAAAAATATAATTCCAACTGATAATTAGGCTTATTGAAAATCTTTTGAGGTCAAAAACCAGGGTATGAGGCTGCAGTGTTTGTTTGTTTTTTTATCAGATGTTGTTTTAGGATTATACTGCTCTACAAAGACAAAAAGAACAATGAAACGAAGTTGAAATTGCTTGCAGCTCAAAAAATTCATATCTTCCCTCTGTGCACCAAGCTGCACTGGATCTTCTAATGCTCATGACATTTTTCAAGTCACTTAATTAGTCCAAAAAAGTACAATATTTTACGATGACAGGTGGTGCGGTAGTGCAAAAGTAGCATCAGTCTATGGTTTCTAAATTTTAATTTAATTTTTAAATTTGGGTTTATTGAAGAATTATTGAAAACCCACATCTTGTGAAAAGTAATTGCCCCCTGAACCTAATAGCTGGTCAGGCCATCCTTGGCAGCAACAACTGCTGTTAAATATTTTGATACCTTGTGATCAGTCATTTACATTGTCATGGAGGTTCACTCTTCTCTGCAGAATAGTTTTAGTTCAGTCACATTTGATGGTTTTCCAGCATGAACGACACTTGTACGGTCTTGTCACAGCATCTCAATTGGATTCAAGTCCAGACTTTGATGTGGTCACTCCAAAATCTTTATTTTGCTCAGAGGTGGACTTGCTTGTGTGTTCTGAGTCATTGTCATGCTGCATGACCTTTTTGTGCTTGAGCTAAAGGTCATGATGGCAAATAATCTCCAGGAGTTTCTGATAGAAAGCAGAATTCATGACTCCATCAATTAATATGACAAGTTGTCCAGGTCCTGTGGAAACAAAGCAGCTCCAAATCATCACACCACATTCCACGTTGGGTACGGTGTTCTTCTTGTGGAATGCAATATTAGCTTTATGCCAAGTCTAGCAGAACCCATATCCTCCAAAAAGTTCCAACTTTGACACATCAGTCCACTGGATGTTATACAAAAAGTCTTGGGGCTCATCTAGATAATTTTTTGCAAATTATGGACAAACCTTTGCGTTATTTTTGGTAAGGAGTGGTTGGCACCTTGCAACTCTGCAATTTTAGCCCATGAATCACCAAATGAATTTGGTCATTTTGTAGATTGGTGGATGGGGGGGATTCTTTTTCACATCAAGAAAAATGGGCTGAACAGTATTTTTCCTTAAATAAAATCATCTAAAAACTGCATTTTGTCTTTTGTTGATCCTGGTCTTACACTGAAATTAGTTTGATGATCTGAAACATTTAAGTGTGACAAATAATAAAAAAAAGAATTCAGTAGGGTGGCAAATGCTTTTGCTCGGTACTGTAAGTCAACCCAACTTACCAGTAGATCTGACAATCTGTATGAGAACTGTGCTACAGAAAATCACTAAGACTATGAAGAAAAAATCTCATAATGCATGTGTGTAGTTTGTATACAACAAATCAATTTATTAATTCTTGTCACACGATGTAAGTGTGCATCCACACACCAAAGCAAGACATTTTTACAGACAGCCTGACCTAGCTTCACTGTCAGGCTTCTGATCCAGTCATTGTTAAGAACCACAGATTGTGACTGCATACTGTCTTTTAGGCTTTAGTGTTAAAGTACAATTTCTACTGAGGGCTACAAGAACACAGCAAATGAATTCCCAAACAGGAAAAATTAATACACTACCGAAACCTACAAAGTGATAGACAATCATACAAACCAAAAATATTAGAAAAGTATACATGATTGAATGTGTTTGATGAACTTTCTTCATTACAAATATTTCCCATCTCACATAAATATAGATTATTTTCCTATTCATTTGTCCGCCATTTACTGTTGCCGTTCTAGACACGCATCAAAAACTGTCAAATCATGGAGCCAGAAGCAAGTTAAACACTTTAATCTTAAGACGTCAGTCACAAAATAAGAACACGAAAACAAATCAAAGTGTAAATATTCAGATGAGATAAATCTAAAAATAAAACACCCCGTAGAGTGAAAAAAGGAGTAGTAGTAACGGACTGGAAATATAACTAATTTATATCTGCCAGAAAATATCTTGCATATCACACCTACCCACAGCCATTTAAATATTCTCTTCACTATTACTTACATGTATATATAATATACAAAACCGTGTAGGTCACTCAACATATCCTATCACATCAAGGAAATGATTGCAGGCAGAAAAAAAAGTAAGACAAGGCTAGTTCAGAATGACAATCTTGAAAATAGAACAAAATTTTAACTAGCAAAAGTGTTGCATACGCTGAATCAGGTAACAGAAACACCGCCCCCTAAAAGAACATTTCAAATAAGCAGCAAAAACACTGGATACAACCAACACCGTTACAGAGTTCAAACTAACACAGGCCAGTTGACTAGCTACATGATCTAGGATGCAGTTGCCTTTAGTCTGAGCTGAGGTTGGAGAAAAGAAAGAGGAGCTCCTTCAAAGCTCTCAGAACACAATAGAACACCTTGAGTCTTGGGTGCTCTTCAAGACCTTTGAAATAACAAGGAGTAGTATCCCAGTAAGCATGTGCAGCTGCTTCAGAACATAATGTATGTAACCCCACTGCCTGCCACCATACCCTTAGTCTGAATAAAAAGATTTTACGCAGGATTGAATTTTAGCCACAACAAATTCAAAAGCAAAAACACTGTTCTTTGTGTTCATTTTGGGCTATGCTTTTTACTACTTCCTCTTTCTTTCTTTGTGCAGGAAGACTGAGGAGGTAATTTCACATCCAAAAAGGGATACGGATGCCAATTTGGAGATACAGTTCCTAATTGCAACACAAATATCAATTAACATGATCTAAAATTATATCAACATTTTGTTACAGGAAGCCAAAGGAACATAAACTGCAGCACTAAAACATTATTTCTTCTTTCATTGGCTGTTCATGGCATTGGCATCTTACCAGTGGGATGGAAACCAGCAAAGCTGAGCTCTCCATTCAGGTTCTCACAGTCTCAAACATCATCAAGGAGCCAAATGTGGGCCCACTTTTCATCTCTATATTCACAAATTTGTCTCCAAAGTAGGTGTAGTTGTGAAGGCATAGTAGAAGTAAATGTCTGGGGAGGAGTTGGCCCAGATCTGAGAGGAAGTTCCAGGAGAGTATACAGGCCAGCAGGCTGCAGTCTCTCAGAAAGAAGATAGGGCTGTGGAGGTGAGGTGGAATTAAAGCTGGAAACCCTCCATTGGTCCTTCCTGTTGCTGGAAGACGAACTGGCCTTGATTCTGGTCCACCTGTGGAGCCAGGCTGGCGTCGTCCTCCTCCACGCCAAAGTAGTGTTCAATCAGGTCGAAGGCTTTCTGGTAGATCTCCTGGTTTTCATGGCTCTGCAGGAACTCAATCTTGTCTAGGCCTGCATAGGGGGGATCCACAGATACAAAGCTTAGTGCATTTCACAACTATGCTTCACGCATTGATAGAAGTATGATGTGACTTTCAAAGTTTGAATGAAATATTTCTGATGAGAAATGATATTCCTTTCATGGCATTTTGCTGGCTGCATTAAACACAGCTCTTTTCTAGCTAATGAAGCATAACATGCATCACATTAGTTTCTTACATGATTTCAAATGTAATTATCCACAACAAGAAAAGACGTATTATTAATGAATTGGACAGTGCTATGACTGCGTCATAATTTTACTGTGACTGTGATTTCCCTGTGCTGTTCACCTGTTATATGTTCTCTTCAGTAATTGGACCTGAGGCTGATGGCATCTACTGATGCTGGTGTCATGCCAAAAACCGATCGTTTACCAAAAAGGCCTTTTAGATTGAAGGTAGGAGGCGTGATCACTTCTTGGCAGACAGATAACTGCACTGTGTGTGTAGTGGAATGGTCCTTTAAAACTATTTTACTAGGTAAAAAGGAGTGAGTGGCATAACATCCTAACAATAAGATCCCCATGAATGAAGTCATATCATTTGGACACCAAAAAAAGTTTTCAGACTGAAGGTTGGTGGGGTAATCACTTTTGGCAGGTGGTAAACTGTACTCTGTGTGTTGTATTGGCGGATAAAAGCTTCTTCATCAGACAAACGTCTCCCTGGGCTAAAATCTTTAAAATAGGACACGCAAACATTCCAATACATAAATAACAAGGTCTAGGGCATAGAGAGAGTAAAACAATGTAGAGATGTAAATGCTAAATATATCATTTCTTTATTTTACATGTAACCCAGCCATAAATCTTGTTAGTTTGTTTTTTAAATACAGACAAGTCAACTAGACATCCCAAACACATAGCAAGCACAGTAAACTATATTAGTGTTGCTGTGTAAAGGCCATGACTATGCCTTAAACTGCTAATTCTTCTTAGTCAAAAGTAATTATCTGCATACAGGAAACATCAGTTTCCCAGAGATACACCTTTGCTATTACCATGCACACACAGTTTTGCGTACTGGTGTGTGTTAAGTCAAACCTTGTGGCTGTTAGACAAGATAAAGTCACTACAAGAGATTGGATGTCTCAAGCTACAACTGGTGGGATCGCTCTTGAAAGCAGCGTGCACTCCCGCGGATGGCAGTTACTTTTTGGAAGACGATCAGTTTCTAGAATGACACCAGCTTTGCTTCACCTTCATGGGCTGCCAAAAGTATCATGCTGTGCTGAGTTGCCAAATGATCTGTCATTTTAGCAGCATGAGATTAATCTTTGTTGTAAAAAAAAGAAAAAAAGAAAGTGAACATATTCAACAAAGCAGCTCTGTAGGGATGAGAAGCCCTTTTGCTGGCAGCTGTATATGAGTCAGGCAGGTGGGTCAGTCTGTGTCAATCCAGACGGAATGGAGGATATGTGTTGCTACACCCTCTCAGATTTTGTTCAGTTTAACTATTTGTTATTTGGAACACACTATACAGTTCTGTAAATTATTTTGGCTGAATTAGAAGTGTTCTGATCTGACAGTTTTTGTATTTACACTAAAATAACTGTTTTACCTGGGAAGTAATTCAAAAGGTTTATTTTTTTCCAGAAGTATAACTCCCACAACCATGAAATCTGATACAGACACAGAGAAAATCGCTTCCAGCAAATGACTAAATAGTTACAATGGAGTCCTTGAAATGACTGACCCTTGAAAGTGGAAGAAAGTGCAAACTTTTCAGTCAAGGGTTGTATTCAGGCTCATGACTGTACATGAACCATTCAATCGTTTGGATCTACAGGAAACAATTTTGTCTACGTTTTCACCAAATATAATGGCTGTGAAAGTTAGAATTTTAGAAATACTGGATCCTCAAAATGACCTACCAGTTACAATGTTTTAAGAGGGTGAAAATACAAAAATTTCCAGATTTGAAAATACAAATTCTCAAAACTCTGCCAAAATAAGGTAGTTGTTAACATTATAAATTGATTGATTGATGTGGTTTTGACTGCTGAACATGATGCCTACTCTATATGATAAGAAATGATAGGCCATAAACATAATTAAGACTGAATATCATTAATGAGCCCCTCCACATGTGCATGAGAATGGCCCTGACATCATTCAGGCCTAGATTTAAAATCCTGGCAGGAAAGGCTACAGCTCAATTACCTCACTAAGCAACAGAAAGTAGTGGAGTTGGATATAAGAGAGAAAGAAACTGTTAGTCTTCAATGGTTCAGGTTTCCTGAGATTTATATATTGTAAAGTAGGTTGAGATTGTTCACTCTAGATGTGACACAGTTAAAGAAAAAGGGGAAAAGATGCTGCTAAACTACATTTTCTCAAGTTTTGAACTTTATTCTAAAATGCAGTTTTTCAAAAGCTATTTTATTTTCTCTTGTGTTTAAATGCGGCCCTTCTTTTACACTGTATTCCAAAAGTTTGTTCTCCCCACTGAACAACATATTGGATTGTTTGTCACCAAAATGAGTTACACCTGGTCAATCAGGCACCGTCTGGTTGTTTGTCTGCTCAAACTGTCAGGTCCCAGTACATGAATGTCTTGCTTGACCAAAATGCATTACACACAACCAAACTTTGAAAACGTTACCATGGCTAAGAGTAAGGGTGGAAAATTCCTCTTTCAGAGTCTAAGATTCGTGCACAGGCCATTGCTCTTTGAAATGCAGGAAAAACGCATCAGCAGGAAGGTCAAGCCCTTGGCAGAAGTATCCACTGGGTGCAGAAGTGGTGGCAAAGATATAACAAAGGAGGATCCTTCAAGACTTGCCTTGCTCAGGACGTCCATCTGACCTAACTGAGCCAAGGATGGAGAAAGGCTGAGGGTCAAAGACAGCAGTCATGCAGGTGACTCAGTCTGAAAAATCTTGGAGAAGATGTGTCTACAAGCAGTGTGCATCGTTATTTAACAGAAACACTGGGGCTAAAAGCTTACAAGAGGCAACGCACCCCACGACTCACCCAACTGCAAAAGGAAAAGAAACTGGTTTTTGCAAAGAAGTACATAACTCTGACTCCAAAAGACAAGGAGAACCTGATTTTCTCTGATGAATTCCCTCTCTACTTATTTCTGACAAACAACAGCCAAAACTACCGTATCCATACAGATAATTGTAAAAAAGTACCATCTTCTGAGCAAGTGAAATTCAGTACCCGCAGTATGGTTTGGGGGACTATCTCTGCTTCAGGTCTCTCAGAGCTGCACACTGTGCCTCAAGGTTCCACTGTTAATGCATAACATTATACCAACAACACTCTAGAAAAGGTACTACTTTCAGTTTTGGTCAGGATTAAAAATCAGGGCCTGTGACTGAACAGAAAATGTTTACAGACATTCAGAATTGGTATTTATGCAAGATAGTTAAAGAAAGTGAGAGGAGGAAACATTGGTTATTGAATAACTTGATCATATTACATATTCAGTCTCTGAGCTTTGTTTTTCTGGGGAGAACGAACTTTTGTGACACAGTGTACCTAATGGGTGAAGAACATTATATATAACAGTATTATTCAACTTATCTGTATACTTAAAGGTTAAGAGACAATAAATATTGTCAAGTTTTTTTTTTTTTTTTAAACATACAGATTTTTTTCTATTTGACAGTCAGTTATTGGTTACATGCAGACGTTGATACAACTACCAGGTTACATCAACATATATCACACTCACTCAAGTTAGACATTATGATGTTCTGGACCTCAGCTTTAACACATTTTCTCTGACTGGACCTCTTTGAATGTTAGTTGAATACCCCTGTATATAAGTACGATACAGCGCGGATGTCTGACCGTGTTCCACTGGGATGGTCATACCTGTTGGATGGTCATACCTGTCACTTTTGATGCTGTAATGCGCATGCTAAATGTGGAATCTGATTACTCGATTAATCGGCAGAATAATCAATAGAATTCTCGATTGTTAAAAAAAATAAAAAATCGATAGCTGCAGCCTTAGTGATGAATAAATCAATTCTGTTTGAACTGTTAAGAGCAGATGTATTTCAATACCATGCTTTGGTTCCACATCTGCCAGGCATATTTACAGAGAATGTTAGGCAGAATCACACAGCTGTCATCAGAGTGTAAGACGATTTTTGTCTGAGAGCAGAATGTGGGCGGTAATACTGACAGTAAAAAATTTGGTAGTTTGTGAAATACTTAAATATTGAATGCATCAACAAATGTATTGTAGTCACAAAATTATTAATTGACAAGGTAATAAGTAAGCAAGCATGCTGATGTGTTGCAGAACTGTACCATAAGCCTCTTCAATAAGAGCACAGTATGGGTTGATGCCTGTTCCATTCTGTTTGGCCTCCTGTTCTCCCAGTCTGAGGATGTTCTCCAAACCATTCAGTGACACCTGCACGATCTTAGAGTCCATTACTGTCAGCAGATCACACATGGGTTTGATGGCATTCAGAGACACCAGATATCTGTTCACACAAAGCAAAATGTCAATCATACAAAGCACTTCAGTTTAATATTAATAAACTGCTATAAAACCTTTAGTTAGGGAAGTCTTTAATTTTAAATTATGGCAATCATACAGTTGTCATATTTTTATGAAAATCTGCAAAATAATTACAAATTATGAAGATTTATAAATATTTAAAACACAGAAACTTTTGAAATGCAAAATGAAGAACATTTCAGATTTTTCACCATTTCTAGGTCAGCAAGCAAACTGAAGCAGATTAGTGGCATAGACCATGTTAAGGGTCAGACTTTCTGGAGTTGTATCCTTCAGTTGAAACAGCATTCAGTTTACCCTCGTGGATTTGACCAGCTCTCAGAGACTTGGTCAACTAAAGCAGCTTACAGCAATTATTCTACCTGTTAAAAATATGGCTGCTACGCTCACTGAGTGGCATTGTGACAGTGGGAACATCACATTGGAACCAAGTTCAGTGTCAGGTCATGCAATTATAAGGCTTTCATGCACTAATTAAAAGACCAAAAAAGATCAAGGAACAAGGAACGCTGACTGTCATGGACTTTATTCTATAGCCACCTATAGAGAATTGCCAGGGCAAAATACGAGTGAGAACACTGGGAGTTGAATTCTACACAAATGGTTTTATTTGTAAGGAAACATTTTGCATTAAATTAGAAGTGTAATGACTCAGGGTCTGCCAGTGTTGATCTTGGTCTGGCTCCTGCTATCTAACGTAATGGCTATGTGGGAGTTGAAGTAAGCATGCTGCATTGTTAAAATCCCTAGCAATGTTCCCCCATAATCCACTGAGAGTCCTCGTTCCTCTCACAATCTATGTCAACAGAAACAGGAAGAAGAACAGAAACAGATTTGAAGAGGCTGATAAACACACCGTATTTGTGCAGGTGTGCCCCCAGAGGTGGCATTAGTAATAGCCCACGCTGCCTCCTTCCTCGTGCGAAACTCAGCCTTCTGAAGGATCTCAATCAGTACTGGGAATATGTTGGCATCAATCACATTCTGACAAGAGAATGAATGCTGTCAGCAATACAGTACAGCAGTCCTTCTTGTCATGAAAATCTAGGTGAATCAGCCACTACCTGAATCTGAGCTCTGTTTCCAGCTGTAATGTTGGACACAGTCCAACACGCCTCCTTTTTGATGGACTCCTTGGGACTGCTCAGCAGGTGGAGTAAACAGGGCAGTGCTGAACAGTTCAAGATTACCTACGTTGACAAATGTACAAGAAGACTTTAGAGGACAACATTTATATTTTATACTGATTATAATCCCCTATAAACAAACTGACAAAGAAAGTGAGTTAATCAGCATCTAATGTGAGTAATAGAACCTCTACCTGAGTCTGGATGTCATCTCCTGTTACTATGTTGCCCACTGCACGCAAGGCAGGAGAAACAACCTTATAGTCACTGTGCCTGTAAGAACAAGGAGACAAAGGAACGTTCATACAGTACAAGGTTTTAAAAATACAGGGAAATCTAGTGCTTGTAAAAATTTTGAGCTAAACTCCAGTTTCTTAGAATTTGCCAGTTTCAAACGCAAAACACTGCTAAACTCAAAGTATTCCATGAAAGATATGAAGTCTGTCTAGCAATAAACATTTTCAATATTAGCACCTGCATGAGTAGGTCAAAGGTGCAAGCTGCTCACTCATGGAGTGCACCAAATGTGAGGCATGTGTGTCTGTTCTACTAACTCTAGCATATCAATAAAGGTAAATACAGGTACACAGCTAGCATAGCTAGGTCAGTTGTTAGAAAGTTAGAAAGGTAGCTAGCCCAGCTGTATAGCCCACCATTTTTCTAAGGTAACATGGCAGAGACATCTGAAAATATTAACTCCGGAAATTCAAGTCTGTGGGCATTTCAGTCAGAAATAACTGACAAACCAACTGCATATCAGGCTGAGCTGACTTACAAGATACATTTTTCTTCTTGCTGTATTCAGTCCCCACATCTCATCCTTTCACGTTTTACCACAAAATATTGGAATTAGTTTATTCTAATATTTTGGGGTAAAAGAAAGAAAATTGTAGGTGCAATTTTCTTGTGGAAAAAGTTGAATATTTTCCATCAATTATTAAAGAAAGTGAAATTGAATATATTCTAAATTCATTACAACAACAGTGAAACATTTCAAGCCTTATAACTTATAGCTCATGAAAATCTAAATTCCACTACCTCAAAATATTAAAACATTTAATTCTGAATTTGAGTAAATTACTATTCAAACATTTTAAATATCATGTATTTCTCAGTCAGGTTTGGTACTCGCAACTAAAATCATGGCAAATACTGCTAATTGAATGCTGTCCAGGTTTATGCAGATTCTATGAATATGAACCTCCCATGAAAGTTTCAGGCAATTAAAATAATTCCTTTTGAGAAATGAGAGTCAAAAGTTTAAAAGTGGGGTTTTAAGCTCTGAGGCTATATTTTGTAAGATCTGTGACAGTCAATTTATTTTTTCCACAAGAAAATACACCTTCAGTATGACGGAACCATATTAATACTACATAAACTCAACATTTAGCGGCAAAATGTGAAACTTTGTACAGATATGAACTTCTAAAACTGAAGACTTCTCACACAAGTAGAAAATGTATTTAATGTTTGGACTGGATTACCACCAAACATTCTGCAACAATTATTAATTATCCTTAAGGTTTTTGTGGATGTTCAGTAGTACTACAAGCAGTAGTAAAATTGTATGTCAGACATACAATTGCACAATTCATCTTAGGTGTCAACAAATCTCAACAATTTTTCTTTTCTTTTCTTTTTTAGAAAAATTCTGTTCAACCAGTTTTGATTAGCCCAAACAAAAAAAAAAGCAAAAATATGTTGCCTGTCAACCACTTTCACCATGTCTTTTTGCACACTGAAATTTGAGGCTATGTTAGAACGACAATATCTCAGGATCTATTAAAGATAAAAGCCTCAGGTGTCCCTGTAGCTCAACAGGTTAAGCAGGTGACCCACAAACAGGGTCTATAGTCCCCCATGCAATGGTCATGGGTTTGAGTCCAACCCATGACTGCATGTCTTTCCTCCACTCTTCTACCCATGTTTCCTGTCTCTCTCCACTATGCACTATGAGAAAGACCAAAATAAGATAAAACCCTGAAATATTCAATTATTTCTCTTAATTATGGATCAACTGATTATCAGGATGGCCTCTTATACGTCATTATTAGATTATTGGCATAGTTACTTTTTATTAACTGATCATCACAAATTAAGTGTGCTTCTTTGGCTCTGATGCAGTTGGGCCTCCCTCTCTCTTCAGTCACAAAACAAGCAGTGGTTAAAACAAATGTTTAGTATTACAAGAGACTATATGAGGAGATGCTCAGTCATCAAAATCTTTAGAATTCATCATTAAAATAACTTTAATTAAAGCAGTCGCTGCTGGACTATGGAGGAGCTTTGTTTGAACATTGGGAATGAACTTGGCCTTAAAGACCAGTGTCACAAGATGGACTATGTGAAGAAAGTCAAAGTGTGAGTCCATGTATATATTCCGATCAGGCATAATATTGTGACCATAAGTCAGGGACCCCTGTGCACTAAAATAACTTTTTTTGACCAAGTACTTGTATTCTATATAAAAGTATTCTATGTTTTGTTTAGTATTATAAAACCACATCCACCCATCCATCTACACACCGCTTAATCCTCATTAGGGTCATGAGACGGCTGGAGTCTATTCCAGCTGATTTAGGGTGAAGACAGGGGACACTTGGACAGGTCACCTGTCTATCACAGGACTACATATAGAGACAAACAATCACACGTACATTTACACCTACGGACAATTAAGAGTCACCAATTAACCTCAGCATGTTTTTGAACTCTAGAAGGAACCCGGGGAACCCGGGGAACCCGAACTGAATATTTGTCATTAATTGGGGCCAAATATTCGGAGCCCAGAAATTGCTATTCGGGCCAGCCCTAGTATGCACAGGAAGAACATGCAACTCCACAGATAAAGCTCCCAGGCCCAGGCCAGGATGCGAACCAGGGATCTTCTAGCTGTGAGGCAACAGTCGCTAACAACAGATCCACTGTGCAGCCCATAAAACTACTTATAATTCAGAAAAAAAAATCACTAGATGATTAAATCTGATACTTTTTTTGTTATTGTGTGCTTAAAGATGGGACTTTTTTTCTAGAAAGGCTTCAATTTTTCATATTTCAACTTACCTATAATGGTACGACGAGACAAGTGAAAACCTTTTATCTTGTCTGAGATATTGTCATTCAAACATAGGACAGACAGGCAAATGATGTATCAATCTAAAATTTCATAGATTACATTTTAAATATGCGTAGATTAGACATGGATGAACAGAAGGCCCCTGAAGATTTGAGACAGAATAACCCCTTGTTTTTTTGACCTCTCAAGATTCAAATAATGGGTCAGTCTCTTACATGAGCAGCTCCACCAGTCTGCGGCACACACCGGAGTCAATGACCGTCTGGATTTTTTCATTAGGGCCATCAGACAGGTAGGACAGAGCCCAGCAAGCATCAGCCAGCACATCTGGATCACTGCTGAATAGAAGCCTGGACAGAACGCTGAGACAAGGAGACACCTGACACAATGGCAACAAAGACATGGGGACAGTTTAATATTACAGTAAAGCAGGATGAAAAAACAAGAATGAATGCTGCAAGCATGAACAAGATGGTGTGGCCGTTCCCAGAAAGCATCTCGACTACTCTGTGAAGGCCATGTGTTTAAGTTTTCGGTTTTGGTATTATTTTCACTTCTGCACTGGCTGTTTTTTCAGGTTCAATAACAAATGATGGTAGCATACTTCTACACATAGGGAGCCTTGTTACAAGTGAGTTTTCTAACTTTTGTCATGAAGGTCAGAAAGCTGTACTATGAAGCAAGATTATTGGCTTATTTTACATTACAGATACCACTGAATAAAATCATGCAGTTACAGTGTCACAAACTGAACCAACATGCATTCAGCTGCTGAGACAGAAATCACATTATGTTTTTATTTTTGGTCCTGATTTGCTTTCAAGTCCATTTATACTGCTGTTACTGGATGTGATAGAACTTATTTACAAAATGGATTATTCTACTGCTGTTTATTCCAGCAAATATTCAGTAACTATTTTGATTTGGATGAAAATAAAAATGATATCCTGCATTATGGGACAGTGTCAGACCTGAATAAACTTCAATACAATATCCTGTTTAATATAAAACATTTGCAGTTTAACATCTTCAATATGCATCTGTTGCATTAGGAATAGTAGTACAGTCCTCAGAAGTGGCCAGCTGAGATCGTGTGCAACGCTGAAGGAAACAACAGCTACCACAGTGACACCGCTCGGAACACACACTTTGTATGAAGGAATACCAAGCACTGTCATATGTTGACATGAGCACTGAAGGATATTAAGTGGAGGTACAGGTGCAAGGTAGAATCGCAATTCAAAAACGTGGCTCCTGAAGCTTGTGGCAAAGACTGCAGACTATCACAGACTACAGGAAAAGAAGAGCCCCCATCTTGGTGAGAGCAGATACTGCTCTTCAGGCTAATAACCTGAATGTCTGGTACACACAGTTTGAAGGTATCGCAAACACAGATTGTAGCATCAGCACTAACAGGCAAACCACCACAGCTAAGAGTTCATTTACAGCTGGAACACAATATGTACTAGTTGTTTCAGAGTGCAATGCAAGGAGTACACTGAGGAACATGGACATCAGGAAGGCAGCCAGTCTATATGGTGTAACTGAAAGAGGGAGCTGAAGTCCTACACCAACCCACTATTTACAGTGTTCACAAAAGTGTTCAACCTGTCCCTAAGTCAGTATGTAGCCTAAGGGGCGCCATCAATTTTCCTACAGTTAAAAATGCTTCTCCGGCCTGCTTAGATGACGATCACCCAGAAGCTCTCACCTCTGAAGTAATTAAGTGTTTCAAGAGACTAATTGGGGAACCACATCTGTTCCTTACTCCACTTTGTTTTGCTTACCGGCCATGCCATTTCCACCTTGACAGGTGGAGAGCAGACCATGTGAAATCGCTGTTAATTGTAGTTTAGCCGTCAGTACCATCGCACCTGTCAAACTCTACACCAAGCAGTCCAGTCTGAGTCTGTGCACCTCCCTGTGTCACTGGATTCAAAATTTACTGTCCAGCAGAACCCAAGAGCTCAGGGTGGGCAGACACATGTACAGTTCCTTCACTCTGAACACAGGAGTCCCCCAAGGGTGTCCTCAACACCCTGCTCTTCTCCCTGTACATTGCAGGATTGTGCGTCTACAAACAATATTAACATCATTGTGAAGATTTGCAGACGACACAGTCGTGGTCGGATGCATCAGTAACAATGATGAGCGGCTGTACACAGAGGAAGCTGACAGCCTGTCACACTGGTGCTGGACTAACAACTTAATACTGATTATCAGCAAAACCAAAGAGCTGATTGTTGACTTGGAGAGGAGCCTGCAGAGGTGTTACACTTCACAGAGGATAAATGGATCATCTGTGGAAAGGGTGTGCAGCTTTAAGTACCTAGGAGTGCATGTCTGAGGATTTTTCATGGTTCAAACATCTTGACATATTATCACCTCAGACAGCTGAGGAAATTCAGAAGTTCTGTGACGATAGTAAGAACTGTTTACAATAGAGTGGTGCACTGTCTGGGAACATCACCCAGCACTGCTCACAACCAGAGAGCCCTGCAGAGGGTGCTGAGGTCAACAGAGCATACCATGAGTACAGTCCTCCCTATCCTCAAAGACATCTACACAAGGAGGAGCATGGTCAGGACAAGCAAGATTAAGGAGGACCCTTACCATCCCAGCAGCAAATTGTTGGAGTGGCTATGCTCTGGCCGACAAGGCAAACGCAGAAGAACATTGTTTATTATGTGTTATTATTATTTCACAGCCTTGAGTAACCGTTACTTTGTATTGTACTGCTCATTCTATGAGCATGTGACAAATAAAAATTATTGAATGTCTTGAAGCAGAAATAAGGAAAATAGGCTCCAACAATTATGGTATGACTCACCTTGGTAAAATCCGGTGGTGGATTTTTCCCTCGGCACAGGTTGGACAGAGCCCACACTGCATTGCGGGTTGTTGTTAGACGGTTGGATTTGGCAAGTAGCCTAGACAAGACAATACATAGTCCAGTTGTGACCACATGTGTGAAAGATTGAGACAGACAGACACAGGAATGACACTTACTGCTGTAGAAACGGCAGGATGCCACAGTTGAGCACATAGTCTCTGCACTCAGCGTTATCTCCTGCTATGTTCCCCAACGCCCACACTGCCTGAAACGCACATAGTGAACATGCTTCAGCCATTTACACACTGCCGTCCCACAGGCGTTAAGCACCACAGCATATCACCTGCTCAGCTTTGCCTAGAAGAATGACATTCATCAACAGAGTCTCGCCTGGACACACGTGCTCAACCAGTCTGTGACTATGAGGGTTCTTCAGGTCAATATACGACTTCCTATCTCTCAAAACCTCTTACCCTAACCTTAAAACTACTAAACATATACACTGTCAATGTAATTACACATATAGCTGCATAAAATGTAATAACTAAAAAATGATGGTTAATTTCCATATAAAAATGTTAATCCCTTCATGGTTTTGTATATCGTCAAACTGTCCCTCTCAAAGTGGTGTTTGACTAATGGGTTGTGGGCTGTTTGTTGATTTCTGCTATCTACTGCTTGCCCTTGTTGTTGTCTGACATCATTTCTTTTGAGCATTACCAGACTACTATGCTAAATATGCAATACAAGCAAAGTAGGTACAACAAACAAAAACTTGAATAAATGTTCAATAAATGTTTTACCTTTAAAGACCCCGTCCAATGAAAATCAAGTTTTCATTCTTATAAACATGTCCATGTGCTTGACAACATATCATGATGAATTGGCAGTCAACGCTAAGGCTGAGCATTTCTACTTTGGAAATAAACTGTATCAATAATAGCTTCAAAAACAGAGGTTCAGGGTTCAGAGAGGAGTTTTCAGGGCTCAAAGAATGCCAAGACAGGCCCAGGAAGTTTTACATATAATTAGTCATCTGTCACCTGTTCCTGGACATCCTCATATTCAGAGTTCAGCAGCTCGATGAAAATGGGAACAGCTCCAGTTTCAATCACCACTTTTGTGTGCAGGAAGGTACCAGAGGCGATGTTCGTCAGTGCCCACGCTGCCTCGAACTGTGGGAAATACACACATAACGCACATAAAAATGGCATTTAAGTCAACCCATAGTCTAAGATTACTGCATGCAAAGTTGAAAACATGGCAATTTTTGACCTTGCATACTTAGTACTTTACAATTAATTACAAATCAACAAGCAAAATAGAACAAATCATGTTGTCTACAAAAAAGCAACATTTCAAAGACTAGATTTACTATGAGTGAGACAAATTATACTTGTTAGGGACATCTAAGAGGTACCACATCTCTGAAATTTAAATCTGGGCTCACATCACATGTTAAACTCAAAATATGTGTTCAGTGACCTGACTTCAGAAGAAGCAGAAGCAGCGGCACTCCATATTAGTAAAACACAGCCGTTATCTTCTAGTGAAATGTGTAGACATCGAAATGACTGGACCTATGCTTGGTATGTTTTATTATGTATACAGGCCCTGTGCTGTATTGTGAAGCTCTCACCTGTAGTGAGCAGTTTTCACTCCTCTTCAGAAACTCCACAAAACGAGTCACAACACCAGGTGTGGAAATGACCTCATCTATGGGTGGGTTGGGCTCTGCACCAAACAACAGAAAATCTGCTCTGAATGTTGCCCGATTCAAACAATGATCATTAAAGACCAGTGTCTTTAAAGGAATACACTAGTTTAGATCAACAAATGTGCAAAACAACAGTTGCATCTGTAGCGGTCATGACATCTTCATACAAAAAATCATTTTTCAAACGGCGCGTTCATCTGCAATGTACACAAGTTTCAAAAGTTGGCACTCCTATCTTTTGGTTTCATCTCTGCTGTATTTTGCTTGGAACAGCAGATCCTTCAATAAATCTGTGATAGACTATAATGCAAACTTCAGGTCAAATAAATTATGTTTTGCAGCACAAACCTTTGGAGAGTAATTTTCTGAATTTCTGTGTAGCAATTAGTTGTTGATCTGGGTCTTCAGAGAGGATCATCTGAATCATATCTGGTGTTATGACCCCATCCTGCACAATTCAACATTAGATAAATATTCAGAATTATAATCATTTCCTTTCAGCATATCACAATTCAAATGCTCTTAGAAGAAACTATCCCTCTGCAGCTGCTTTTGGCTCCATTTTTTTTGCTTTAGAAAATATAGCAAATAATGGTAATAATTTCACTTCAATCAGATGAACAATTATCAGTCTCTCCATGAATTTGCGATGTTGTGATCACAACAATTTACGCGAGTTTTGTGCGACCTTGCAATTTTGTCCAATCACCACAACTTTTCCGCAATTTTGGCCCACCTCCCATGAGTTCCACCGATCACAGCAGTCCCCAGCGCAAACACAATGCACGTACATCACTGAATTCACTTCCTTGTTTATGGTTCGAAGATCCAGACATGTCTGATTCTACTGCCTCTCATTTACCAAGAAAAACACTGCTAAAGACTGTGCAAAAGAATTCCCTGATGTTCTTCACCAAAGTGGAGGTAAACTGTTCTGCATCCGTGCAATATTGTGGTGGAATACAAATGAAAATTATCGATTGACAAACACTTTTCTACCATGAAACATATTAGGAGAACGGCTGAAAGGAGCGGACCACAGACTAGACAAATCCCTGTGACAGAAGTTGTTGCGTCCAGATCTGTTGGAGCTGTGAAAGAATGAAAGTAAGTTAGATTCATTACTCTGCCAAGGAACATGACAGAATTATGTGACGATTGGCGTCCTGAATCCTTCCATTGTTTGCAACATTACTCAAAAACAGACAAATGGATTTGGATGAAACTTTCAGGGAAGGTCAGAAATGATACAAGGACCAAGTGATTAGATTTTGACAGTGATGCAACTTATAGTCTAGATCCATGGATTTGTTAAAGATTTCCCATTGAGGTAGTGGCACGGCATCTGATAGCAGCATAGTAACCATGGCAACATCAGCTGCCTGCTGACAATCACATGATTGCGATCCCACTACAAACCCACCACTGTGGACTTATCAGAAATAATACAAGGAACAACTGATTAAATTCTGGGTTTTTTTGAGTCCCATCAATTCCCGCCACCCACTACATATTTAGGTCACGCAATTCGGGGTCTGTACATAACATACACATGCATAACACACGCCTGTGCTCAGCACAAGGTCAGGGAATGAACAGTCTTGGCTGAGTACTGCGCTCTCTGAGTGCTTTTCTTGTTAACTGATGTGACAAACTGTGAGCTTGTGTGTGAACATGTGTGCCAGGATGTGAAATTAACTTTTTAAGCCACTAACAGATATGCCCAAATATGATTCATTCAATAGTAAATGATCATTTAGCGCCTTAAATCTACCAACCACTTCATGTTAAACCAGTATCTGGCTGCTGCTACTGGTAATTTCCCACCATGGTGTGCCAGCTTCTATAAATGGGTTGGAGTGTTAAATAATTAGTTTAGGAATAAATATTGTCAATTAAAATGTTGAAACATTTTCTAACAGATGAAAAAAATGCAGCTTTTTAGCAACTGTCACTGTCTCCTGCAATTTCATTGCAACAAATATACTTAAAACATTGCAACTTACATCGCAATTTTTTAGAAAAGCTGCTGCGTATTAAGGCATTTCAGGCCGCAACAATCTGGAAAAACGCCTGCGAAATCCTGAAGGGACTGATTTATACAGAGGAATAAATTCTGCTGTGAGAGCAGGAAGTGATGGTACAATGGGTTAGGATGATACTTTCATCAGGGAGACTGGGGTTGTCATCCCGGGTGAAGCCACAAAGACAGCTTGACTATCTCGGTATGTTTGAAGCACATGGACGTGTGGTGGGAGGGGCTTTAAATGAAAACAGAAGAGCTGCAAGAGGATAGCTGTATGTTGTCAAATTCATTTTTATTTGGCCTTTTCCAGATATCTGCCAATTGCAATTTTAAAGAAAGTACAGAACAAGAAAGCAACACTTACACCTGTGACAGGCACCGTGGAGCTGATGTCTGGATCCTGGATTGGACATTCCAGCATTGATTCATCAGCTGAAGGTACACATACATTCCTCCTCTTGAACAGCTGTGGAGAATCAAAGTCACGTGATTCATTTCAATTCAATTCTTCAATTTAATTTTTTTCCTACTTTGGTCTGATAAACCGATTGTGACAAACACAAAAGCCCATGTACAAAAACTGCATAAAGGTTTAACCATAACTGAGAGACTGTTGGAGAAAGCAAAGATCAGTATGATATACTACTGTACCACGAAATAAGTACACAAATATTATATAGCTAAAAACTGTAGTGACCCAAATAGCCACCCATGTGAGATACCAACAGTGAGGACAACAACTATGGCTTGTTTTGTATGTAATATTCATATATCGTGTTAAAAAGTTTCATTGCCTTTTTTGATGACCTTAAGGGCTTTTGTATGAGAAGGAAATCCATTTTTACACTTTCATCTTCATATATTTTGGTTTGTGTATGTTACATTTTCCAAGAGTATGAGTATGATTAACCAGAAAGAAATCAGAAAGAACCTGAAAGAAACCAAGAGTTTTAAAAATGAGCAACCATAAAAACATTAGTTGGGTAAATCAACCCATAAAGCTTCTGCATACACACATTGGAAAGATAAATGATTGTTGTGGAAGCATGGAGTGACTGACCATAAATTTGTGAAAATTTTGGCATAAGACATCGTTATGTGTTACAATTACTAATCAAATTTAATTAAAGGCACTAATTCTCACACGTCTGCATTGTTAGAAAACTTTGGAGGTGCGATATGGAAATTAGCCACTTGACTAGAGTCGCACGAAGGGGGTGAGGCTATTAAAATGGTGTAATTAGTCCATGCGAACCTCGCACATGTGCCAAGCATAAAACAAGCTTTATCAGGACTGTCTTTTAAAAATTACTTTCAGTTTCAGAGCACTTTGAAACAAGGTCAGATTTAGTGATTTGGTGACTACATGCAAAGTCTGTCTTTGGACTTGATTTTCACAATTTCTATAACTTAATGTTTGTCAAAACCTAGGATGCGTTTGGTCCACCGTTTTGCCTAGCTCCCCATCAACACTTTCTCTCTTCTCATTTCTCTATTTTGAGCCTCCTCGACTACTCTCTGTTCTTGCCTGTGACCCAGAAATCGATTACAGTACACCATCTTGAAGGCTCTCTCAATTCCTAAAATTAATCACGAGGAGAATGGAAGCTTACCAAAAGAGCAATATATATCACTATTTATTTATATGGTACTCTTTTGGCGTGTGTGTGTTGAATATGAAAAATTTAAATGTATCGTATCTGTACATCCCATTACAGTTCTCAGATGTAAAAGTAATTATACACTTAAAGTTGTCATTCCCAATGTTGTGCTTACATGACAGAGGTCATAAAACAATAACTAAATTATAGACAGATGATGCAGCTGTGCCACAGGTCATATTGCCGCTGCATTGCCGTGATAGCTGTTCTGGGCTTTGGGGTCCTTCATGCTTGCATGTGCATGTTTGTTCAGGTCCCACCAGCTCCTGTTGAGTTCCACTGTTGAGCAGTGATAGGGCCCACCAGAATGTGCTGAGACTCTCTCCAGAGTCTAACCTCACACTAAACCCACTTTCCTTTTCTCTAGTATCTTCTTCTGGCCTATTCCACTCTATACTGTCATGACACCCACAACTATGGTGTTCAGTACTGTTTGGTTATTTATTTTTTGTCTGTTTGGTTTTTCTGTTTTGTGTGTGTGTGTGTGTGTGTGTGTGTGTGTGTGTGTGTGTGTGTGTGTGTGTGTGTGTGTGTGTGTGTGTGTGTGTGTGTGTGTGTTGGCTTGTCACACGCATGCACTAAATAAAATATTTGGCTGCAAGACTAAAATATGCATTAATCTCATAAAATGTTGACACCCCTTCCGTGGAGTTAAACAATGAGAATAAATGCAGACAGAGAAAAAAAAAAAGTAAGGATGTCTCATTGACATGACAGGGGAGGAGTTCAACAGAGGAACCAAGAACGTCCAAACAGAGAAATGAGAAGAAGGGAGAGTCGTGGTTTGGACTGCTCTGCTATTAATTACTTCGCCAAGGAATGAAGCAAAGTTATGTGATGATCGACATACATTTGTCTGTGAATCTGTCTCTCTGCGCACAACACTACATGAAAAAGGACTAATAGATTTGGATGACATTTTCAGAGAAGGTCAGAAATGACACAAGGATCACAAGGTGATTCCATTTTGGCATTGATGTGGCTTCTAGCCTGGATTTATGGATTTGTTAAAGATTTCTGTATCATTGCAAGATAGCAGCATGGCGTCACTGTAACCATGACAACAAGTGAACACTACATCAGCTGCCTGATGACGATCACATGATTGTGATCCTACTACAAATCCGCCACTGTGGACTTATCCAGACTTATCTGTTGGAAATGGTACTAGGAACAATTGATTAAATTGTGGGGGTGTTTCTGAGTCCCATCAATTCCCGCTGCTCGCTACATATTTAGGTCACACGATTTGGTATCCGTACATAACATACACATGCATAATACATCATGTGCTCAGCGCAAGATCATTTTGTTTGTGGGTACATCTATATTAAATGAACACATTCTATGTTGCCGTGATTTCCGATCAATAACTAACATAAAAATGCTGCATTTCTACAAAAATATGCTGCATTTCTCAACACCATATGGGGAATGAACAATCTTGGCGGAGCACTTTGCTCTCTGAATGTTTTTCTAGTATAATGACGCAAACTGCACGGTTCCTCTGAAAAGCTGATCATATGTCAAATTAAGACTGTCTACAATACAAGACCAGACTGTTAAACTCTTACTCACCCCAAATAGTGTTGCCTTTAACAAAATCTGAAACTTTATCATGCTTTCCAAACATACAACAGAAGTAATGTATAATGATCTATAAAGTGGTTCAAGGTTAGATAGTTTTTACCTGTTCCTCTCTTTTCTGTTTGCGTAGCTGAATGCCCTCCTCCTCTCTCCTACGTCGCATCTCTTGAGGATTCAACGCTTTGTTTTTATAGCTCTTCATCCTGTACTTGTCCTTCCCTGGACTCGCCATCATGTCTGAAGAATTAGGCAGAATGGCAGGCTTTAATGGCCAAGGTGCATTCATTCATCAAATTTAATCATACACAAAAAGAATCTTTGATTCTGCAACTACATGTCATTCCACAGAACTTCAGAAGGGTCAGTTCATGCTTTCCATGCCAAAACTTCACATCATTCTAAACTTAACCTATTTTTAAATAGGGTAAATTGGCTATGTATATGTGCCTGTGTAAAATATTACAAAGAACAAACATAAACAGAATACAGACTTTTACAGGAAGGTAAGGGAGACTGATTGAAAACAGAGGAACAAAGTAGTGGAATTTGTGAGTGGCTTTGCTGTTATTAGAAAACCCTTAATTTCTAAGAGTTAAGGCACAAAAACGTATCTTAAAGAGGCACAAATTTACCAACTAAAGACTTCCCATCTGCTGTTTTTGTGAACGTATAAAGAATCCATATAATATTACAATATAACAATGCATCTCCAAAGTCACATTCCTATCTTATATCATAACTTATACTACCGGACACTATTGTTCTCAGACCAGGGAGCTTTGTTCACACTAGGACAACCTGCATGTCAAGGTTATAACGTTGACAATTTGACATGAGACTGGTCGTTTTGGGTCTTCAAAGTTGGCTTAAAATCCATCTGAAACTGTGGCCAGAGCAGCAAATCCTTAAACCCAAATCTTAAAAGTGCAGTTTAATGACAGTCCGCCAGATCATGACCAGGATCTCTTAGGCTGAACCCTACATGAAGACATTTTCAAATACACGCGACTCACTTTTGTACTGATTTTCATTGTTTTCTGTAACAGTGACAATAAAGAGCTATTCATCTGTTGCCCAGTGTACACAGAGAGGGTTCTGAACATGCTTAACTGTCACCACAGTCATGTCAATCAGTTATTACGATGAATGATAATATAAATGTTCATGATAGTTTAAGTTCTCTCCTCAATTTGCCTTTATTTCAAAAATAGGCACTATGCTATTAAAACAAACAAAACCTGTTGTCATGATGAACAAATCTCTCCCACAAATGATTTCAGGGTACCAGATTCTTGACAGACGGCACAACTTGGAATTTTTACAGTGCTTAATCAAGCCACTTTAATCTTTACCTCCAAGAAATCTATCGACATGGTGTCACTTTAAAGGGAGCTGAAAATCCAGACCTCAGCAAATCGTAGTGAGATAACTTAGAATTGTGTTCACCTTTCAAGTTTACATGGAAGGTTAGAAATGCACATAATGAAAGTCAACTATGTATTCCTACACTAATATTTGAAGAAGGTTTTTCTATTACTTAGTCGGATATCAGCTATGCTCCAGGGACTGGAATGAAGGTCGTGCCAAACTTCTTTCCAAAAAGTAGTTAGCCTTCAAGCAAAGGCTGCAGAGACATCTACCAGCGCAGGACCTGGAGTGAACCCGCTCAAACCAACAACAAAAGCACAAGCGATTCGTATTAGGTAGAACTTGGCTTTACTCAATTTCTGTAGCAAACATTTACCCGTGCAACAGAACAAATGCACTTCGAGAAACGTTAATCCTAGTCAGTTAAACTAGCTACATGGGTAGCTCAATGGCAAAGGCTGCGTTTTGTTACATATTTCACGTGTAATTTTGGTTACAAAGACAACAAGATTAGATTCCGTAATACATTCCCATCACCCTGATTCTTAGCCAGAATCGAACGTACCTGAAAATGCGTACAGGTGACTGCGAGCCCTGTTGCTCTCCCTCAGTCTTTTAAGCCAATATGGCGTCCCACTAAAACTTTCCCAGCAGACCTCTCGCATCAACAGTATCTCACGCCACTTCCGGTAGCTGCCATCCGTAGTAAGCTGCGCAGAACAGATCCCATAGACGTGTATACATAGATATGAAGATACGCCAGCGCGCTGTAGCAGCCGGCTAATCGACGTGCCCATAGATATATATATCTATGGACGTGCCTACGTGGCGGCCATCTTGGAGGGGGCAAAGTTCCCATTCAAAGCAATGCGTGCACATTGAAAACAAACCATAATTTGCTCATTTCTTAACCGATTTTCGTGTGGTCTACTTTATTGTCAACGTCAAAACATGTGCTATTGATAGAGAATATTTGATCGGGAAAAAAACAAACAAACACAGAAAAAGGCTTCCTACAAATGTAGCCTGCAATTTTAGTTATCTTATTATTTAGGTCCAGAGGCCAGGGAATCTTTTCAGTTCAACCATTGCATATATAAATGTAAATACTTAGATGTGTAGAAAATGTTCTGAGATCAACCGATTTAATTGCAAATGTAATGTTATCTCTTATTAATATTAATTTATTATTATTTATTATATATATATATATATATATATATATATATATATATATATATATATATACACATCTGTCTAGGCTGTTATATACATATAACAAGGAACTAGACTAGAACAGGATAGAGTTTATTTACATTTAGAATAAACAACACAATTACAATAAACAACAGAATTATTATTAATATTAATTATTATTTATTTATATCTCTCTCTAGGCTGTTATATATTTACAGCAAACCCCTCTCTCCTCAGAGCTGTTTCCCACTTCTTCCTCAACCCATAGTCTTTGGGAAACCTACATGGAGTAAAGAAAAAGTAGACAGAGAAGTCAATAAGTATGTACACAACAACATATTTAAAAAGAAATCATGCTAATAAATTAAGTACAAAGAACTGAATTAGCCAATATACTGGAGACCAGAGTTATTTAATTTAGTATAAACTTGTTTAGTAACATTTCAATTATTTGAGAGCAGTCCTAAAGAATTGCCTGTAATCCCAATCATAAAATGGGTTTGGAGGAATAACATAGATCTAATCTGGATATATATGAATTAGGCTTTATAACTACTATTGGTAGTATTGGTGGTATTAATAGTAATGCGACTACTATCTGTCTGCTTATCTGTCTGTCTTGTAAAGTGTCTTTGAGTGTCCTAAAAAGCGCTATATAAATTTGATGCATTAATATTATTATTATTACTACTAGTAGTAGTGGTAATACACCAACTACTGCTGCTGATACTGTCACTGCTACTACAACTTGTAATACTATTACACATGCTGATACTACGTCTACGACTCTAACAGCTACTTATACTACTACTACTGCTTGTACTTTTAGTATTACTACTACTGCTTGTACAACTATACTACAGCTACTAATAGTCATCTGGCATTTGGTTGTCCAGCTGTTAGCCCGTGTTGATGTTTTGCTAGTGGCTAACTAGTTAGCTCTCATAGACTCTTAACAAGATTTAATAATGAAAAATGAGCCAAAAACTATTCTTACCAAAGGAAAGTTATTCCAACTTTCCTTGTCTCCATCATTCGACGTAGTGTGCAATTAAATGCAGCGCAATGAGCCGGCATTGTTCTTGTTTTAGTTTTCGCCCTGTACACACCAATGGAAAATACTGAAATTTTGCCCCCATTAGCTTAGTGTCTCCGTAGGCACGCCACTCTGAGGGGCGTGTCGTATCTACTCTTCATATCTATGTGTGTATACATAGATATGAAGAGTAGATCCACACTTTATCCCAATCAAAATTGGATCTCAAAACTGAAATATCTTCCATCCACAACCTGTCTACTCTATGAGGTTTGTAAGAAAGTTGTAATAATAACTTATAAACTTGAAACAAAACCACTTGTGCTACCAACATGATAAAACAGATTATGAAGAGGGTGTAGTGTAAGAGGACTCTGCAAAGGGACACCACTGTCCTTTAAAGCAGATCTTAAAGCTGCTGTCCGGAGTTTCCGTTTGTTTTCAATTTATGTATCATTTTTTAACAAAGCTTAAATGTGTTAGTCTAGTTTGATACTATAATATAAAGTTAGTATAACGCGATATGAAAATTTATTCCTGAGCTCCGCCTTCCTCTCATAGACCCCCATGTTATTCCAAAAAGCGCCGGTTGCTGCCGACCAATCAAGTTTGAGCTTCAGCTTTGTCATGCTGTCAATCAACGGTTACGCGCACAGCAAGCAAGCCCATGCAGAGGTGGGCGAGCTACGCACTACGCAACCGCGCACACATTTGTTTTGCTTGTGGAGGAGAGAGCATCAGGGATCAGCAACTTCCAGAAAAGTTACCAATCCCACGGCTTGTCAGGCCAAGAGACTGCAGGACGTTTTTTGGCTCGGGGTGCTCGCGTCGCTCCCCGACCACGGCCTCCATAGCCCGCCTGACGGCTTCGTTTAGATGCCGTGGTCGGGGTGCTCGCCTCGCTCCCCGACCACGGCCTCCATAGCCCGCCTGACGGCTTCGTTTAGATGCCCGACCTCTGGAGGAAGATGTTGGGGCGTCTGGGACATACTCTTCGTCAGAGGAGTCATGCAATTCTGAACTCTAGATAGAAATAAATAAACAATGTAACACATATACATGCGTAAATGCACTAAGTTTGATAAACAACGTCATCGAGAGGGATACACGAGTGTAATCACATATTGAAACTTTACTCGTTCGTCCTAGCAGATTCATGTTATTTTGGTATTAGGACAAGTTAGACTCAATACAGCATTCTAACGTAATTCCTTTATTATTTACTAAATGTACTAAATGTAGAAGAGGGGAAAACAGCAAAACAGGCAAGATGCTGCAGCACTCCAGGCACTCCTGTCAGGTACTGCGCGTGTGCACAAATAAAGGGGCGAAATCAGAGGGAGGGAGGGTGGGACCACCAGTGTTTTGGGAGACGCTGCGATTCAAACTCCGGACAGCAGCTTTAATTGTAAAAAAAAAAGAAAAAAGAGGACCGTGGGATGCTAAACTTAACGCATAACTCCTGAAATTGACTAACCTCTTTGTGCTATCTATTGTTATTTTCTGTGCTTGGTACTCTGCGATGGTTGTTGACTTGCTCTGCTGGCTGTATAGTAATTTGCCCCACAGGGACAATAAAGATTCCTTGAACCTTGAAATGTATGAAGACCCCTTTCCCCATAGATATCACCAAGTGTAGTTATATTATTTCTTTCCCTGACAGGGAACTGAATAGGTTGACCACCAATTAACAATTTGTCATTGTTGAATATTGGACAGTGTGGACTCCACCCAGAAGAACAACCAGACAGTTTCTCCACCTTCCTCCACATAGAAATCAAATATGAAATAATAGGACCAAATTTCAAACGACACTGGTTGAGAGAAATGTTAGAGTATAAAATGTTGGCAAAAGAGTATGGAGCTAACATCCGCTCTTCCAAAGCTCGCCAAGACACCTGAACATCAGATTGCAGCCAAGTTAATAGAGGCCTCAGAGTAAAGGCCCAATTATAAAATTTAAAGTTTGGAAATGACAAACCACGATCCTGCCTATCTCGCTGTATTGTGGTTAACGTGATACGAGGTCGTTTGCCTCGCCAGATAAATTTTGTCATTGCTAACTGTAATTTATTTCAGTATTGTGGGGGTGGAGGAAGAGGGAGCATCGAACTAACAAAATTGATTCTGGACACAACATTCATTTTAAGAATAGCTATTCTACCACGCAGTGAATTAGGTAGGTTGGACCACCGATCGAGGTCTGCCACTACATTGCTGAGTGTTTTATTAAAATTGTTTTTAGATATAGTCTGAGTAGAAGGATATATGTCTATTCCCAAATAAGTAAAATTTTTAATAATTGGAATAGAAGCAGGGACCGGAGCATTACATGCAGCCTGGTTTAATGGTAGTAAGACTGATTTCTGCCATTTTATTTTAAAACCAGAAAGTTTGCCGTAAACTTCAAAAATCATCAAAACATGTGGGATACTCTGCACTGGATTGTTTAAATACAGTAAAACATCGTCAGCATACAGTGAGATGTGATGATTAGTTCCATTAACAGTGATTGCCGAGATTGTAGAGGAACTGCGGATGGCTTGAGGGAGTGGTTCAAGGGAAAGAGCAAATAACAAGGGACTGAGAGGGCAGCCTTGTCTCGATCCTCTCAAAATAGACAAAGGAGGGGAGCTACTTTTGCCTGTAAGTACTACAGCTGTTGGGTTTTTATACATCACTTTGATCATATTAATAAACGTCCTGCCAAATCCCATAAACTCCAGTACAGACCATAGAAAAGGTCATTCTAGGCGGTCGAAAGCCTTCATTGCGTCTAGCGAGAGGACAGCAGCAGGTGAACTAATACTTTGGGCCCCATTGATGACGTGTAATAATCTTCTAGTATTGTCCGTGGCCAGTCTAGAATGAATGAACCCTGTCTGGTCACAGTGTACCAGTTCTGTCATGTAACCCTGCAGTCGTCTAGCCAGCAACTTTGCATAAATCTTTAAATCTGCCTTCAAAAGTGAAAGAGGTCTGTAGCTAGTACACTGTACAGAATCCTTTCCCTTTTTAAGAAGTAGCGAAATAATTGCTGAGTTGACATCCCTAGAAAATGAACCCTCTTTGATTGAGAATTGAATCATGTCCAGTCATAGCGGGCCGATCAGAGACCAGAAAGTGAGATAAAATTCCGGGGGGATGCCATCTGGTCCAGGTAATCTACCTTTGCGCATGTCTCTAGCGGCTGCCTCACATTCCTGCAGCGTGATGGGGGAATCTAATTTGATAGAATCATCATCAGTAAGGCGGGGAAGGTTAACACTACTTAGGAAATTATTCAAAGTAGTTTAAATCAATCCACTGGACTTGAAGAAAGTTCCTTGAAGATGTTTCACCTCTCATCCAAGAGGCTTCTTCAGTTCTGGTGGTGGCTGGTCTTGCCTCAGCTTTTAAACCTCTGTGAGGTGTGTCCAGGGCTATTATTCCAACGACCGATACCAAAACTCATCTGACTACTCAACGATGGTCGTTGTATCGGTGGGGATCGTTGAAATGCACAGATGTCACTGAGCCCTCGTGTGCTAATGGTGGTCATTAGCATGAGTCTGCTGAGTAGTTCTTTTGGGGAGTTTTGAAAGGACCTGATTGTAAGTTGGTGAAAGATGATGTCACAGACCACCACCCCTGTTCAGAGATGGCTTCTCTACTTTGACATGGATGGCTTCTTTCACTCCCCTCTCAAACCATCTGTCCTCCCTGTCCAAAATCTGAACATTGGTGTCCTGAAACGAGTGTCCTTCTTCCTTAAGGTGAAGGAAGACTGCCGAATCCTTTCCTGAGGAACTGACTCTCCTGTGTTGGGCCATGCGCTTGTTAAGTGGCTGTTTGGTTTCCCCTATGTAGAGATCTGAGCATTCCTCGCTGCATTTAACTGCATACACCAGGTTGCTCTTCTGGCTGTGTGGTGTGGGGTCTTTTGGGTGGACCGTGAGAGGTGAAACATCTTCAAGGAACTTTCTTCAAGTCCAGTGGATTGATTTAAACTACTTTGGATAACCATGACCTGGATGAATGAGAACCTACACAGACATTAGGAAATTATTGCACGTTTGTTGATTGAAATTATTTTCCGAATTATATAACTCCTGGTAAAAAGTGGCAAAAGAAGCGTTTACTTTCTTGGGGTCCGATTGTATGGTACCATTATTGTCTTTAATGCAGAAAATATCAGCGAAATGCTCGTTAAATCGAAGTTTCATCGCTAGTAGATGACTGGGTTTTGAAGAGTTAAATAGTTCTGTCTTGTTTTATGCATGAGAAATTCTGAGCGAGGCCTCAGGAGTGAGTTAATCTCTTTTTTAAACAGATCCTTTTGTAAAGCAGTAGCATCATCAAAATTAAGTTGTAAAGCAGTATCAAGAG
Organism: Acanthochromis polyacanthus; assembly: GCF_021347895.1. NCBI lineage: Eukaryota > Metazoa > Chordata > Actinopteri > Pomacentridae > Acanthochromis > Acanthochromis polyacanthus. The sequence goes on along the minus strand of NC_067124.1, from coordinate 7,219,059 downwards.
CAGCATATTTTGATTCCAACGCTTCTAGTTTAGCTGCATGTTCTTTGTTCCGTGTTGAAGCATATAACGTGGTATTACTCCTAATAAAGGCCTTTACTGCCTCCCAAAGAATCCTTGGATCTGAAACTGAGCCGACATCGAACTCCAGAAATTCAGTAAGGTTGCTTTCAAACTGAGCTATGAATTTTTCGTCTCTTAATCATGATGAATTAAAACGCCACCTCGGAGCTTTGTTGGGCAAAGGGCGAAGAGTGACAGAACAAAATACAAGTTTGTGATCTGACCACGTAAGTGAAATATAGTGTGCATTTTGAATATTTTGGAACAAATCCCTCGAAGCAAGTAAAAAATCTAGTCTCGAAAAAGATTTATGTCTCCCCGAGAAGAACGAAAAATCTTTTAAGAAAGGGTTCAACATTCACCATATGTCAACCAAACCAGTATCAGATGCCAATTTGCGGAGTGCTTCAGATGCTAGGCGTTGGTCCCTGCTCTCAATGCCACCTGTTCTATCCATGTTCTTATATTATAATCTTGTATCAGTTTTAAGGTCCAATGTGCAGAATGTGGGGCAATATATCGGCTGAAACGAAATATAGTATTTATATCTGTGTTTATTGATATATAATCATGTTTTTGTTAGGTAATGCCTAAAGAAGATGTAAGTCCTTTTCTACGGAGTTATCCATGTTGCACCACCAAGGCCACAACAAATAAACCAGATTCTGGCTCTAGAGAGGGCTTTTCATGTTTTTAGGAGCTCCTGTATGCACTTGAAACACTGAAAACATTGGGTGAGATGAAGGGTATTCTGTTGGTTGCAATTAGCAACTTCACCTCTAGATGTCACTGCATCTTCAGACTGACTCACTGGATGTAGAGTGTAGATGTAAACCTCCCAATGGTTCTCATAACTTTCTGTTCCCTCTCTGCTATTTACATGTTAATGTTTTTAAAATCCCTTTAACTACAGGAAGCAACAAGTACATTCTCCAAGCAGCAACCTGCATGCTGAAAAGTTCAAGTTTTGCCAGAAGTTTGGATCGTGTAAATAAAGCAGCCCGACTACTTTTTTTTTTTCCTGTAAATTGCTCTCTTCTTTGTAGGCAAACGTTCAAAAACTGTCATTGCATATTGTTGTTTGCCACATCCAAGACAATAGTGACTGATTTAAATACAAACACACCACAGCGTTGCCAGACCATTCTACACAATCTAGCCCTACAGGACAGTTCTGCAATGTGATACAACATTGTGCACATTCAACCTTGAAGTATGTGAACTGTACTTTTTGTTTTTCCAGCCTCCCTCCTCTGTACAGCCTTTGACAATTTGTTTAACAGCTTCAGTTGGAGATATTATGTGTCAGTTGCCATTATAACAAACTTCCTTCAAGTTGTGGACCTGGGTAATGCAGGTCATTTTTACAAAGTTTTTTCACAGTTCAAACAAGGAAACTAACTATTGTGTGTACAGCTTAATCACAGTGTCTGCACAGGCAAAACCTAAATCTGAAACGGAATGTAGACACTGAGCGTTACTGTTTGAACAATCAATGTAATAGGACACAGCAGGTCAACAAAACACACCTGTCTTATGTTCCAGTACTTTTGCTCACATGAAAAATGGGTGAGTTCAACAAAAGGTGCTATCTTCTAAGTTGTGTATCAGATCCAGATGTAAATACCTGGAAATAAAAGCTGAAATGTTGATCTCTTGTCTCATATTCATCGTTTGATGTCAAACCCAAATGTTTTCAGTCTACAGCAAAAATAAAGGAATTGGCCTCACTGTTCCATTACTTTTGGAGTGGAGTGTAAATGGAGCTTTGAAAATACACTGCTTTTGAATGAGAAACAGCCATGCATTGCAATCTTCGTTGCAATTTTGTTCTTTGCCTGTGGGGTGTGCCATCCTTAGGTACATACACGGTTTTCTGCGACAAAGCTTTAACCGTTTAGACTCTTGTGGGGATAAAATTACAATTTGATACAGAATTATAGCAATTTTTACTCAGTGACTAATAATTTTCACATTTTATCAAACCAAACCACCGTGGACAGGACATTAGTAATTGCTGCACTGTTGGACATTCAATGGCACTACAAAGGGTATACACTGTGAAGTGAGATTTCTGAAACACTGTCAATATAACATCACTTTTTCTGTTTTCTTTCACATAACAAATGTAACAATTGTAGTTACTATTTACTCTGCATATTTATATGCATAGAGGTCTTCACATTCAAATCACATGATCAACTAATAAGATGTTTGCTAATGTACATTATAAAATCAATCTGATTTGTGCATATTTACTCTTTAACAACCCAACAGGATATCGGTTATTCACAAAAAAATGACAATATCGAAAGTCCAAAACGGACCCAAGTCCATAACAAGAGCTTTTATTCTTTATAGGTTCAATTACAATTTGCTTCCAATACTGTTCTTGGATTTTAACAGCAGTTTCAATGCAGTTGATGGAGAAAACACAGGGACTTAAGGGGGTCCAAAACCAACATTCCATTGGAAATTTTTCTATTTGATTAGTGAATGTAAAAACATGCCTACTAATTACTACAACCAGCTGCTTTACTCTGTCTTTATTGTAGGGCTTGAGATCAGGGATATTTCCTGAGTGGTGACAATACTCTTGCGTTGTTAATAGCTACAGTGCTCTGAGAAAAAACAGAAAGCAATGTGCTCTCTGTGCTAACAACGCCAACTGTTTTAACTTTTTGTCTTGTAATGCATGACCATAACTGATATTTATTGCTCTCTCCTGGAAAATAACATTCCCATGTGTGTCACACAGCACAGGAGCAAAGACACAACATTTTTTGGGGTAACTAGATTGTTCAGGCATTTAAATGATCTCACGTTGCTGTGTGTTTTGTAGTTATAGAGATTCACTCTCTGCCTACTTGTAATGTAAGTGTAAATATATGCAATTATTGTGTCTGCTCGGAAAACCGTATTCAGAAGAGGCGCGGTATGATCCTGTTAGTCCTTACAAGTGTTATGTCCTACTCCTGCTTTAGTCCTCATCACTGCCCAGCTCTAAAGGATCAAAGTTTGGGTCATCCTCATCCAAATCCAGGTCCTCAATGTCCTGGAATAGTGACTCATCCACTTCAACACTGTTTCCACCTGCAGAGGAAGAAAGTAAGCATGTGTTAGAAATAAGTGCTGAGAATAAATCACTCTTCCAATACATCTGAGATTAAGATATTAGCAGTTCTGTCCCTGATTTTATTTGTGATTCTTACAATTCCCAGCCCTGTAACAATGATCTCTTCCACTTGGGACCACTTTTGGAATTTTCTCGTACAGTATGACTGACTGGCACCACACTCAATATATTTAAAGCTTCAACTGGTTCCAATCACAGGATAAAAAATATGGCTCATTTTTGACTAAATTTACATTGATATAATTGTATTACTAGAAACTGTATTATTCTATCAAAGCACGGTTGTATCATTGCTTAAATATTTCAGGATGCTAGCTATATTATTTCTCAAGTCATGGCACTTCAAACAGTGCTCCACAGATTGGTAGGAAGAATACAAAAATCATCATGAAACCAAACCCTCTTTAAGAACCCTCTTCTATATATAAACAGCAACAGTGTCAGTCAGCTTCAGAGTCATTTGTTACCATCTTCAAGGAACTGGATGTCAGATGTGTCCAGGTTGTGGTCTCTTTCAAACAGCTGTTTACCTGGTGAGGAAAAGTTTACATGTTAAATGTCAGTTTGGAATTTATTATCAAATTTAGCAAACGTGTGAGTCTTGACAGAGAACTGCTGTTGGGTAACAGTATCAGGTTTACCAGAGAGTTTGGGTTTTCCTGCCTGCTCCTCCTCTTTCTGTTTTTTCCTCCTCAGCTCAGCCATCTCCAGCTCAAACTTGGCTTTCCATGCCAGAAAGTTTTCAATGGTTACAACTGTGCCCTGGAACTGCACCTATCAAACACATACCATGATAGTATCCAACTATATTTGTAAGAAGCTTCATTGACTAAATTGATTTCTTGACCTTAAATTGAATCAAAATTCTGCCCGTAACCTAAACAAACCTTTTCATAAGAAACTTAAAAAGATCAGTAGGATTACACCCTTGAATTACAAAGTAAGAGAATAACAACATTATTACTCCCAGAGGAAATTATTCATGTAAAAATTTGACTGAAATTAAACATGGAAAGCAAAATGTGAATTATTGCTGTTCTTACTTTCTCTGCCTCCTCTGCCTCTCTCTCTTTCTGACGTTTTTCCTCTTCTCGCCTGTTTTTCATCACATCTACAATTTCATTGAGTTTGTCCTGGACAGCTGTCACCAGGGTGAAAATCATCACCATGCCCAGATTTTCTTCAGCCTGCAGAACAACAACATACACATATTGACACCAAATACATTTTATTATAACAGCATACCTACAGCAACTGACACACTTTCTTTTGAGGAAACTGAGTCCAGGTACAATAGGTAAGAATCACCCATCACTAGAGTTGAAGTTATTTACCTATCAGTTTTGCAACATTTGCTTTGAGCAAAAAAAAAAAAGGAAAATGTGTTGCTGCATTTTCTCAGATGTTGAAGGTTTGTTTATCTGTGATTTGGGACCTAAAAATGCAGTAAAATGCTTTGGCTGAGAATGTTTGCATCAGCTAGAGGCCATTTGAAAGATGCAGTTAGCCTATTTGGGCACATATACTGTAAACTCACATAGTGCTCCTCTTCATCCTTTCACATACAGGTTAGCACTTGCCAGAACATGTTGTAATAAATACTAGATTTATTGTGATGTATGTTCAATTAATCTTTGCTTCGCGCACACACACAGGGATGCAAATAACAGGAAACTTATTTTAAACTGCATTTTAACTATTGACAGACCTGCTGCTGTAGTAAGGTGAAAATGTCCTCCATGTCATTGTCCTCCAGGTTTTCCTGGGAGTGGAGCTCCCACAGTGGAGGTTCATCTGGATATTTTCCTACATATGTGAATTTTAATGTTGCTTCTACAGCTGCAAAAAGAAAACAGGTGCCTCATATTAAACTTTATTATCTTGACAAAAATCTCCTATCACTGAGGATTTTTTCTCAAATTTGTTTTCCTGACACTTATACTGTCTGTGTGTAATAGAAGACACTCAGCAACCACACATCAGTATACTTACTTTCCCCATTTTCCCCAGCATCTGATGTTACAGTGATGGTGAAGCTGGTGGGATCTTCTGAGAGCACTGTGAACACACATGAATTTGCAAGATCAATTCTACCCATTATTCGACAAACTGGTTTACCACATGGAAATTAAAAGATACAATTGCACACGACTTGCTGCTATCAGGCATCATGCTGTAAAGAGTGTCACAGATACATCAAGCTATTCTGAGGACAGTTATACCATTTATGCCATGTGTATTTCTTAAAACTCAAAGCAGTATAGTAAACTATCAAGTTAAGTCGACCATCCCATCACTGGCTTGAGGAGATATTTGTAGTCCTTTGTGTGGTGTGTTTAAATTCATAAAATCAGCACTTGTTTGCCCATTAATCAACACCCAATAACCCACTGTGGAAAGATTCTATTTATTTAAAAAAAAAAATTACATTTCTGTTCAACAATTTTCAATTCTCTTTGGTCTCATCATCTAAAAACAAACTTGTTAGGAATGATTTGGCTTTACCACTTTGCTTGAGCTGTTGCTTTAACTACAGCAATGCTGTGACATCCATTCTTTTAACAATGTGCTTTACGGATCTAAATTCCTTTTGGGCCGCTTTGCATGACGAATTTCTTAGCAGTTCCTTGGACATAGAAAATGCATGCGTGTAACACATGTTCTCTATTTACGTGGTGTTCCGTGTTCATGGACAGTTACTGGGAATCTGAATGGACTTTAGCGTGCTTGTCTATTTTTTTAAGTTACCGTAAAATATCTGCTTTAATAGCTTCCCTCTAACAGCTGCGTTTCTAACATTTAACTCAGAACTTACAGTAAAAAGTAAAACTAACCTACTGGGTGTCATTAAAAACAATATCTGACGTTTGAGTTACTTATCCCAGTCAGCTAACTAGCTTGTACTTGCTAACTGCGAGTTAGCTCTAATTCTCTTAACTAACTTAACGCTGATGCAGTTCAAACCTGTGAAAGAGTCCGGGTAGATGGACTCAATAGCTTCAAGTTCATTTCTTTGCTCTTCGGCGTAGTCTGTCATTTTGGGCAGCGGCAGATTATCTACACGTTAGCAAAATCATAGCGCTCGGTTGAAGCTAAGACGCCATGCTACAGTCACTCGATAGTGATCGATGATACCGTGGTTCGAACTTTTTGGTCTGATGGCGCTTTCGTTGGTGGTGGTGAACTGAGGAACAGTGCATGCTGACACCGCTAACATTTCCATCCTACTGGATGTGTTGAAGGAGAACAGGGAAACAATCATTGGCATGTGGGGGAAAAAAACAACGCTATTTGAAACGGTCCACTAACCACATCACACTGAGACAGGACGGGACACATAGAACATGTACTGAACCCTTGATGCATACATGGGTCAGAAGTTATTCGGTGTGGTATCTTTGCATGAAAATTATTTTTTGTTAAATCATTTTATATTTGGGTCCTGCGACAGACTGGCGACTTGTCCAGGGTGTCCCCTGCCTTCGTCCGAGTCAGCTGGGATAGGCTCCAGCGACTCTAGCGAGGATAAAGCGGTGTATAGAGAATGGATGGATGGATGGATTTTATATTTGGCTATTTCTTTCTTTCTTTCTTTCTTTCTTTCTTTCTTTCTTTCTTTCTTTCTTTCTTGATATCATTCCATTTAAATATTTAACTTACCTTTTACGCTTTTAAAGAAACTGTAGTATTTAATGCCCCCAAACTCTTTATCACAGATAATATCATACAAGAGGTGATGCACAAACTTGGAGGGACGGAGAGCAGCAACAGTTAGAGGAAAAAAGTAGAAAAATGTCTACAAAATGGATGTTGACATTCTTATATTTCTGTTCTGTGTAATATTCTTATTTTCAATTATCAAAATGTGTTATAAAGTTTAAAAAACATATTTCAAACATGAAATCATTCTTGTGTGGAGCAAAAATATACAAACAATAAAATCAATTATTGTTCTTAACTGAAATGACATAAAAACACATTGATTCTCATACAAGTCATTTTTGACCCACTTATGGAAGAGTGGAGGGTCCAATCATTGGAACATCTAAGGGTTAACACTGACTTTTAAAGTTTACCTTGGATTATGGAAGCTTACTTTGTTAGCAACGACTTTAGTGAGGGGTGTGGGGTGGTTACGTCCACTTTGCTCTCTGGCTTTGGACTGACTTAGGGGCATAGCCCTACTCCCTTATTAAAATGTTTGGATTAGAAATGAAAAGATCCCTGAAATAAATATGCGTGGCATTGTGAAATAAAAGTCAACGAATGAACAAATGAATTTAATTTTTTAATTTATTGATATGTTTCTAGCCGGACTCAGGATTAATTTCATATCCATATGTATTTAAAAGAGACATTTTCTTTTTTGTAATTGAGTAAAACGGCGTTTCATACAAATGGTCCATACACGTTTATGTCAGTAGAGGGCGGTGTAGCGTTATAACAACCCGTTGGTTGCAAAGTGCCACAAAACAGCAAAGAAGTATCTGTTTCGGAGTCGAACAGATTTCGGCTAGCTGCAGTGTGTGTATGAAGTACGAGAGGTTACGTATTTAGCGATACTTATTATACTTATATTCTCCGCCATTCAACGGAATTTACTGCAGATTTAAGTTTGCGGATTGTTGTCAACCCCGCCCCCAGAAATGGCAGAAAATACAGGTAAGTGTCTCAGCAATTGCTAGCTGAGCAGTAGGTATGGTAGACTTAAGCTAGCTTCAACTCCTTGAGCAAATTAAATTATGGCAGTTTATCGAACTAATAACTGGTAATGCACTTTGAAGGGAGTCGTTAATGTTACGCTTAGTTGGTTATTAGTATACGATGTGAGTTGTAGCCTAAACATCCAGATATGTTCAGTAGGCTTTTTCTTAATTTACGTTAGCCTGCTGGAGCTTAGCTGAGCTATGTCCTGTCTAAGGCACGTTCAAGCAATTTTTAAAATTTTATTCCCACAAATAAATAAAGCTAGAGAGTGCGACTTTTTTCTTTACAAATAATATGTATGTCCCTACAAATCAAATTCTCAGAATATTGATTAAACCGATAAATACCAGTTAAATCTCTATATTTCTCAATATACCGCGGTTTAAACTGCATTTTTGGCGACATTCCCACACTGGCGCACCGGTTGGGATGTCATTTGGGTCAAGCAGCCCTGACTCTTTGTTAGAACCAAAGAAGAGAGCAACAGTAGAGAAGGTCTTGCATAGCACTGTAGAAGCGTCGTGGAGAAAATTCTGGCTGCACCATTGAATTCTCCTATTAATGACAACTTTAGGGCCGCAATTCTACGGCCTTTCCATAGGTACAGCGCCACCTATCGTAATGGATGATCGCTAAAGTGCGCAACTTACGGTTTTAAAGGCTGATTCCATCCCACATGCTACTTATAATTCTAAAGGTTTATTGAAGGAGTGTCTCACACAAACTGTTACCTCATTTCTAAATCCAAGAGCACATTATTGACATGATATCTGGACAAAAAAAGACTAAATGAATTAGCATGACAGTGAACAAGCACAAAGGCATGTGTTCTGGTGTTTGGACTGCAGCCATCATTAATACACTGTTGCTTTCCCTACTGTAACAAATAAGATATCTGCCGTGAAAAAAGTATATTATTAAAATATTTGAACTTCATTTTGATGTGAGAGAAGAGGATGCAGAAGACAGGGTTAGATGGAGGCAATTGATTCGCTGTGACGACCCCTGAAGGAAAAAGCCAAAAGGAAAAGAAGAAATAATGAGTATTGAAACAAACATTTACACCGAAGGGTGTTTATTGCTGGTTCAATCTAGCTGACAGGAACTGATCATTTTGACAGGCTTGTTTATTTAAAAGTTTATTTAATGTGCTGGCTAAGATTATTTATCAGTAACACTGAGCTGGGCTTGCCACAATCCCACCATGGTTTCAATAAACAAGCTAAGAGTTTGTTTTGCAGCAAGCCATCATTGGCTGAAGCGTGATGGTTTGGACTACCTAATGAATGACTAGTTAAAACATTGTTTCCCACATTTGGCAGGTTAATGGTATCTGTGCTGTGCAACTGAAAACATTTCTGTTTTTCATGTTGAACATATACAATTAAATTTACATTCACTCTGTCGTCCATCTGGGCCCAGAATTAGGTCTAAGCGACTCCCTGAGTCATCAGCTCAATAGGTGGTGTAAAGCTCACTGCCCCAGAGCAGTGTGATCCTACCACTACTGTCCTGAAAATGCAGGTTTGGTGCTGCAGACTAATCCTGCTCTGTGCTATAGGGAATACACTCTGGCTTGTTTTTATTTCTTAATTATATTTAATTTTCTTAATTATATTTCTTAATTTTATTTCTTAATACTAATCACAATTATGCTTGACAGCTCTTGGCACAAGATATTGCTTGTGATGCCAAACATACATGGCTGTAGTCTGAAATGTATATTACAGGTCTGCAATTGGCTGTGCATTTCGTGTGTCCTTGTCCTCTGTTTCAGCTGTGTTGTATCTTTTTCAAAATTCCACACTCACTAAAGGGAACCACAACAACTATCAATCCACCATAGGGAAAAGTTTTGCGGAGGATTGTGCAGTAAGACAGCCATGCTATTTTTTTCAGCAAATTAGCCATTATGACTGCGTTCGCCTCCCTGCATGCAAATGTTGCTTTAAAACAACTGCACTTGTCACTATTTAGATTGGATTGCTCTATGTTTCACTAAGCTCTGCCCAGTTTTATTCTCAGTGGTTAAAAAGCATTAACAAGCCAGACAGTTTTCCCCACTATACCAGAATGATGATCATGTGGAGCCAGAATGTTAGGGCTCTGAAGTATAATTTGTTAACTTTTCATATACCATACCTGAAAGTCCTTTTTACATTTCCCAGTGTCCATTACCATTGAAAATCAACAGCTTGTTTTCTTGATTTGTTGTAATCACATTTTTCCTTTTTCTGTTTCAAACCAAAAAATGAAAAAAATTACTCTTTGTTCTAGATTTTTCCTTAAATCATTTGTGAATTAAAAGCCACAGATCAATAGCCTAGCCGCGCTAGACCCAGGTCTGAAGACGAAAGGGTCTAGGAACTCTCGACAGGGAGGGAGGCGGACTAAGCCTAAAAGGTTGTCTATCAAATCACTCTGCAGCAGTTGGGTAGGTATACAACCAATCAGCGCAACGAATAGGCTGACGTAGTTCCTAGAGCGCCGGAAATCAGAGGATGCGGGAGTTCGGTGAAGCCTTATTTATACAGTCAGTGGGTGAAGCTCAAGTATATTACAGACATGTTAACAGAAAGATTATTCAGACTCGGTGCTAATGGAGCTCGACGACTGTTTTCGGCCCTGGCAGAGAATTAAATTTGTTGCTGTGGGTTGTCTAGCGCGGCTAGGCTAACAGATTTCTGTCAGAATCGTCGCGCCTCTGTCGTCACTTAGTTATGCCCGCCTTCTGACTCTACACTTCATGGTGATTCGTCGGCCAGTTTTAGGAGCATCCAACCTCGAGGCTTACCGAGGGTAACTAGACTCACCCTGGCAGAGAATTAAATTCGTTGCCGTGAGTTGTCTAGCGCGGCTAGGCTAACAGATCAATGGAGACGATGAATCAAAAGTAATGATATACTGTCAAAATTAAAGTGACATAAGAGAACATACTGCCAGCAGAATATACCAGTTTGAATCTGTTGTCTGAAGCTTCAGACTAAGCTAAACTTAGCCCGTTAGTGTGATATGTAGTGACATTATTTTACTTGTGGCGCATCAATGAATTTTGTGAAAACTGTTACATCTATCCCATGTTAGCTGTCCACATAAAACAGAACATACAATGTGAGCGTACCTCTCATCCCCTGCTGCTGCGGTCGATATGCCAGCCAAACTGTATTATTTAGACTAAGCCTAAGGACTGCTGTGAAACAGCTTATGATATAATGAATTGGGGAAAAAAAATTGCACAGTAATGATGCATTATTAACTATTTCACTTTTAAATTTAAGCAGAAAAAAAATTAGGAGCAGAGTATTTTTGACTTTAGTGAACAAATCAGACTTTTACTAACAGTACAGTATAGATGTTGTGATGGAGCTCGGTACTCATCCTGAAGATGGCCGTTGTGTAACAAAAGAGTCAAATGTGAAATTATAATTCTGTGTGAAAGGTCATTTGACTAAGGAAGTTTTTGTCCTGCAATATTCTGGTGCCCATCTGACAACCATCTATGCCGCTTATGCCCACACTTCTGCTATTTGGAGCTGTGAGAGAAAGCAGCAGCTAAGAAGCAAGACAACCTGACTCCAGATGATCAGACTGGCATCCCATTAGTGCTAGTGTCTCAACAGAACCTTCAATTCCAGTCAAACCAATGCAGCTCAGCTGGCGTGTCTAGTACCGGCCTCAGGAGCAAAATACAGCAGCTGTGAATGAGAGGAATGTGGATTTTCTATATTATGTCTAAGGTGGACAGTTAATATGGACTGCATCTTACAGTTTCCATTTCAGCTAAAACAATGCACTTACTTAACCGACAAACAAGCTCACTTTAACTTAGACGGAAACTACAGGCAACTGAACCATTAACAAAGTGGCTCGTTCTCATTTGTTGTTGTTTTTGGTTTGGTGAAATCAGAAAACAGATTAGGCTTTAGTACCAGGACCTCAGAGCATTCTGCAGAACGATGCAGGGCTTCACAGCAAATATTCAGTTTGATTGGAACAAATGTCAAATTTCAGCGGGCTTACACATTGCATTTAACTGGTGTGGACTTAAATAACAAGTTCATTACATAAATGAGAAAGACCTACTACTATACTTTTCAAACTAGCAATGTCTCTGCTTGTCTTCCTTTGACTTTCACTCAGTTTTACCATTGTGTTTTAATCCAAATAAATGCACGGCTACATTGCAGACCACTGTCAACAGTGGTTGAATGTAAATAAATGTCATTTTCCCAAACACATTACTCAAGTTCAAATTAGAATTTTTTGTTCCCTACCATCTGAGAAATGATTTCTCTCCAAGTTTTCAATTTTTGAAACTGAAGGATCAAGTATTTCTTTATGGGGTAGGCAGCTTAATAGACTAAAGGGCAAGCAATCTTTAAGCAACAAAGTTTGTCATTATTGTTTTTTTTTAAATGAAAAAGCCTCATGTCCTCTCGCAGATCAAAAAGCAAAGTGAGAACTTTTCCTCTGGAAACTCAAGAGATGTGATTTGGTGTTTGTGGGTCACTGTCATGTAAGTTCTGAGTAAAGCCATAGTTCATGGGCTCCTGTTTTCACTTTTCATTTTAATTCCTTTTCTTTTTATGGAAGCAGTCTACTCTTCGTAGAATGACTGCTTCCAGCAAGTTAATGTGTCATAGCACCATTATTCTACTAACGTGAAAGGGAGTTAAGTTCATGCTCGTAGCTTCGAGAATTAGCAGGACTCAATCCATTAAGAAGGTGTACTCTTTTTACATCTCAAGCGCAGAGAACAATGTTGAAGTGCAGTGTTATGTAAGTTTGATTTCTTTTCCCCTCTCTTTTTCATCTTGATCAGAGCAAAACGAGGCAAAGCATGAGAGCTCACCATCCCCTGGGATGACAGACCAAGAGAAAGAAATTGCGGCGAGTGCATATGAAGCATTTTCAGTAAGTCCTCTGTTTTTTCCTTCCATATATACTTAGTAGGGATGGGAATTTCGACTAATTTCCCCACCGACTAGTCTCAAATTTTATTTGCGACTAGTCGGCTATTCTGTATAGCCACATAATGACAGTTAAGAAACATTTTCATTTATATCCCGCTCCGTAAGTCTGGATGGGATCTGTAGTGACTTTGCGCATGCGCGATTCATCTGCCGTCTGGCCGCGGAGTGATGTGTCCTCTAATCAGACACTGGGACTGCTGCGGGGTTACTGGACTGACAGCCTGTGCTTTGGGAGGGGGAGAGGCTCACAGCAGCACCTGCTGCTTGTTGAGGACAGTAACTGCAGAATGATCCGAGTTTTCCTGTCAGAGTCTCCAAAATGGCAGAAAAAGTCGCTAGATTTGTTGCTAGTCGCTGTTGACAAAAAAAGTCGTTAGGACGCTTTGGAAAGTCGCTGGATTTAGTGAGAAAGTCGCTAAGTTGGCAACACTGGTTTCTGCTTACACAGCCGACAGGCGACCTTGTTGTCATCTGCTGCGTCAAAATACTGCCAAACGGTGCTGATTTTCTTATGCGAGAGCGTCGCCATCTTCCCACTTTACCTTTCCAAACTTTCTTCCCCAAACTGTGTGTCCCTGCCCCCTGCTACATGTGAGGGGAGGGGAGGAGGAGCAATTCTCTCCCTGTCTGCTCAGCCTGTTTACAAAGAAGCAGAGGCGCGAAGAACAAGGTGCATGATGCTTAATGCAGCGTTTAACCGACTAGTAAAGTACTAAACGTTTAATAAATGAGGAGGCGTTTAAACGATTAAACGATTAGTCGCGCACATCCCTAATACTTAGCGATCTGACTTGGAGTTTCCATGTGGTGAGGATTCATTTTTACTGTGTTTTGTGGTTGTTTCCTGTGATACTTCCGTAACTCCTTCTACAACTACTTAGCTTCATCGATTTACAAACATGCAAGGCCCTGGTGCTTCATCACATCTGACTAACCAATCTAACTGCTCAGACTTTGTACAATCCTGCTCCATCACTGTCCACTGCTTGCCAGGTGAGCCTTTCAGAATGAGCAGTTGACTGGGCGCCAACCAGGTCTGTTGACTTTCTGTAGGTGTTTCAGCAATCCCAGAAATGTTTCCAACCAAACGTTCTGCTGTTGTCTGCAAGAATGAGCACTAGCATCTGTTGAACTAACAAATGTCACCACAGCAGTAGGAAAATTCTTAGTGTTAGCCCATTGTCTGTCTAATGTGACCATTAGCTTTTATCATGTCCACAGGTCAGAGGTTTGTGGAATTTGTAAAGCTGAGGGACATTCAGAGTTGGTAGAAACTTTAAGCAGTCCCTCCAGGAATTCGCGATGTTGCAATCATGCGAAATCAACCAATCTCTGCAAATTTTGCGCGGCCTTTCAATTTTGTCCAATCACCGCTACTTTCCCACAATTTTGGCCCACCTCCTGTGAGTTCCACCAATCATAGCAGCTCCCAGCCCTAACGTAATGCACGTATGTCACCGAATTCACTTCCTTGTTTATGGTTTGAAGATGCAGACATGTGCGATACTAATGTCTCTCATTTACCAACAAAAATTACTGCTGACGACCGTGATAAACAATCAATTCACTCATGTTCTTCACCAAAGCGGAGCTAAACTGTTTTACAACCGTGCTATATTGTGGTGGAATACAAAAAAAGAAAAAAAAAAATCATCAATTGACACACACTTTTTTTTTTTAAAAACACGAAACAGAACGGCTGAAATGAGCAGACAACAGACCAGACAAAAAACCATGATGTAAACTGTTGCATCCAGATCCGTTAGAGCACTGAAAGAATGAAGGTAAATTAGATGAATTATTCCACCAAAGAACACGGCGGAGTTATGTGACGATCAGGGTGTGTGAATCCTTCCTCTGTTAGCAACATCACTCAAAAACAGTCTCGGGGATTTAAATAAAGTTTTCAGGGTCGGTCAGAAATGACACAAGGACCAAGTGATTAGACTTCGGCAGTGATACGACTTAAAGTTTGGATCAACGGATTTGTTAAGGATTCATAGCGTCACGGCGTCTGATAGCAGCACGGTAACCATGGCAGCAAGTGAACACTACCTCAGCGGCCTGCTGACGATCACACAATTGTGATCCTACAACAAATCTACCACTGTGGACGTATCGGAAATGACACAAAGAGCAACTGATTAAATTGTGGGGGTGTTTCTGAGTCCCATCAATTCCTGTCGCCCCCTGCATAGTTAGGTCACATCATATTAAACCAGTATCTGGCTGCTGCTAATGTCCCACCATGGTGTGCCAGCTTTTGTGGAAATGGGTTGGAACGTTAATTAATTTCGGAATAAATATTGTCAATTACAGTGTTGAAATATGTTCTACAAGCTGGAAAAAATGCAGCTTTTTAGCAATTGTCACTTATCTCCCGCAATTTCATCACAACAAATAAGCTTAAAACATCGCAACTTTTATCGCAATTTTTTAGAAAAGCTGCCGCGAATTCAGGCATTTTCGGCCGCAACAATCACGAAAAACACCCGCGAAATCCTGGAGGGACTTCAAAGGGGAACTTCGGTTTTTTTTCAACCTGGGGTCTGCTTTCATATGTCATTTCATACATGTGAGTGATGGAGAAATGTATTTTCGACATAGCTCCAGTATTTAGCCAGGCAGGCAGCTTCGCAGCTCAGCTAGCGAAAAGTATGGGGCAACTTGACCCCCCGCGTTAAAGTCTGCCCTAATGTGTTTTTTCCCCCCCCACACTGACCGGCTCGGATAGTCTCAACGAGTGTCCCACAACATACTAGAGATGAGAAGTGAACGAAAACGTCCACATTACTTGGCGATCGCTATTTGTTGTGGTCTGTATCCAAATCTCGGGATGCTAGAAAGCAAATGTTCCGCAATCGCGCGATAGCTTGCGCCAAAACAACGGTGGGGGAAATAGCTGTTTCCGAAATCGCGCGAAATCTCGTATAGTCCATAATCCTCTGAGTGTGGTGTTATTCTCATGTTTCCATGTAAAACATGAGGCTGCTTTCCAGGTAGAGTCTTTGACCCTTGATGAGTGTCTGAAGCTCTTCCATCTTGTTTGTCATGGAGCAAATATTTCCCATGATCAGAGTTAATTAAATGCATGAAGCATCAGACAGCAGTAAGATCTAAATGAGCATGGAAGAATAGCAGTAAGTTCAATAATTAGTTAAAATGATCTATTATTATCAATAACTTACTCCCCACGTGATGACAGGATTAATCAGGATCTGACAGCAGATCACACTATGTACTTTTTACCTCAGACAGCTGAGCTGTCACAGAGTCACAGTTTATAAGCTGCAGTTAAATCATTGGTTACATAGTGGCTGTCGTCAGTTTCACTCTTTAAACAAACAGAAATTACTGGGCTGTTTGTTTTTTGTTCAGCTTGATAAGCTCATATTAGTGTATATTTAGCCTTTTGTTTGTTTTTGCATTATTATGCATTATACATCACTTGGTATATTGTCTAATCTTGCCTTGGAAAACACCAAGACAACAGAATGTGGAATGTTCAGTATTAGATATCTGGTCTGAATCTGTACTAGTTAATGATCTGCTAACTGATCAAAAAAATAATGATTTGGCTCACTGGAACCTGGCTGTTGCAGGAAGAAAATGTCTGTCTAACTTTATCAGACCCTTACTCAGATTTTTTTATCCAGATATGCCAATTATATTGGGTGACTTTAATACTTATGTTGATGTTTATAGTGACATCCTCAACACTGCATTGACTTCATTACTAAACTTGATTGGCTTCCTTCTAAGTGTTGCTTTGGTTGATTCTGTTAGTAACCTGAACAGGTTAAAACTAAACTGTCTGCTGTCTGGTTCATGGGTGAAGTGGTGTTTTCGTTACATACTTAGATTACAATCTTGCTTTAGGATATCCTGCTTTAATGGGAGTTTTATTTTGTTTAATTCTGTTTCATTTCTTCATCATTTGCTGTTTATGCGCATATATTGTCTCATATTGATCACAGTTCCCTGAATCGAACTGAATGAAACACATCAAAGTTGTGTGATTGCAGACTTTGTGATCTTGGCAAATACTGTGTCCTTGTTTAAAGAATCAAATAATACCATATTGTGATTGAATCTGTTACTCCCACCTCTGTAATTATACGCCTAAATGCTGGGTGGCAAGATGACTGATTCCTCGTCTGTAGAAGAGGAATATTTCTGCATCATCACTGTCTAAAGCATGCTCCCTAATCACAGAAAAGGTTCTAAAGAAAGAGAATGCGAACACGGACCTGAATCCAGTAGACCATCTTTGAGGTATTTGAAAGGTAAAGGTCAAGCAACACAACCCCTTCAGCAAGGAGAAACAGAAAAACATTATCTCTGAGGAATGGATGGGTGGCTCTCTTCAGAAATTTGTATGACACTATTGGCTACTGATTTTCAGGTAGTTTTAAATGGTGAAATTGCTGAGATGTGGTGTATGTAACTGCAAGGGGGATGTTAGGCAGACTCGCAGAGTTCTTGAACATAACCAAAAATGTGGCCGTAATTGCAACATCTGCATGAACAGTCACAAATACGTATGAATGCTGTATTCCTTGATCTGGAGCCTGTTTCATGAAAGCAGTTTTAAATCAAAGTAGTGTAGACCATAGGTGATGACAACATCACCTTTTACCAATGATTTCCTCCAAAACGTCTGTTGAAACTTAAAAAATATTGTATTGAATTTATTTGTGAAACACCTCAGTTAATTGGACAGGAAGTTCTAATGTTGCAATTCACAGATTTCACTTTGCAAATTTTGTGAAATGTGCTTTTGTGATCTTCACAGGCTGGACAGTATGATGAGTCTCTCAAACATCTTGACGCCCTGCAGGAGGTCAACAAAGAGGATTACAAGATCACCATGAATAGGGCTGTTGTTGAATTTTACAAAAGTGATCAGACTACCACTGGGATGCTGAAGCAAACCCTGATGGCAATGAAGAACCAGGTAACTTCTGACATGTAGATCATATTATTGTCATGCTTTTATTTCATGGTGAGTTTCTTTTCATTGAGAGTTCTAGACAAATACAGAACTTTGCTTCTTCATGGTGTCTAGGTCTTTATTAAACACACTGTCTTTGTTTTTAGGTTCACACATCAGCAGAGGATGTTGATGGGCTGGATGATGTTGAAAATAATTTGCTGTACTATAATCAAGCCATCATCCACTATCATCTGCGGCAGTACTCTGAGGCCATCTCAATAGGAGAGAAGCTCTACCAGTTTTTGGAACCATTTGGTATGTTGTGCGGCTTTGCATAGATGTTGCATAGATGGACTAGTGTCTATTGTTGACATGATTTATATGTAATCATTTTAAGAATATATTTAATATTTAGTCTTCCAGACTCTTTTAAGGATTTGCTGCCTTAAAAAATAGGTTGTTGTGAGCGCATTTAAGATTTTCGGGGTGCATTTGATTTCGTGACTTTGGGGCCTGATTACATGCGACAGGTATTTGGTATTGCTTTTGATGCCACATAAATGATTAGCAGCAGAAAAATGCATCTTGATAAAATCTTGAACTTCAGTTGATGTTAATAGTTACTGATAATTTTTAATTAATCGTTTTTAATAAAGACCAACAGATATAAAGATTTAACTTGAATTTAACCCCTTTGGCCTATTTGTCAATGTACGTAGGTAATAACTTTGATGTCACCACAGCAATGAAAAACACAAATAAATTTACACATGTAAAATCATATAAGGATGTAGGAATGGTCTCACGCTGATGCACATTGAATAAAGAAAATCAGTAAAATTGGGAGGTGCACAGAGAGTGACTAGAGCCTAACTGCTTCACTGTATTGAGGTTCAGCTTCCTAGTTGCTGGCCTGAACTAGATGTTGCCAGAAAGGGAACTCTCTCCAATCCCCATGTGCGTGAGTCCTGCATGTAAAATGTGTCAGGCTTTGGAACATCCTGGACTGTGGTGCTTAAATGAAGGTGGTAGGACATGCAACAATTTCTAGCTTACCAGCAGTCGAAGTGTGGCATTGCATGAAAGATTGTAAGATATTTGTGTTAACTATTGGTGCCCCAACAGTTCTGACCACGTAGATAGATATACACTTACTGGCCACTTCTTTAGGTACACCTTTCTAGTAAAACACTGAAACTCCTTTTGCCTTCAGAACTGCCTTCATTCTTCATGGCATACTTTCGACATGGTGTTGGAAACATTCTTCAGAAATTTTGGTCCACATTGACAGGATAGCATCACACAGTTGCTGCAGATTTGTTGGTTCCACATCCATGATGTGAATCTCCCGTTCCACCACATCCCAAAGGTTCTATTGGATTGAGATCTGATGACTGTGGATTCCATTGGAGTACAGTGAACTCATTGTCATGTTGTAGAAACCAGTTTAAGATGATTTGGGCTTTGTGACGTGGTGCATTATCCTGCTAGAAGTAGCATCAGAAGATGGTCCACTGTGGTCATAAAGGGATGGACATGGTTAGCAACAATACCCAGGTAGGCAGTGGTGTTTAAATGATGCTCAGTTGGTGCGAAAGGGCCCAAAGTGCGCCAAGAAAATGTCCCCCACAGCATTACACCACCAGCAGTCTGAACTGTTGATACAAGACAGGATGGATCCATGCTTTCATGTTGTTTACCCTAAATTCTGACCATCTGTTTTATGTCGTATTTTTATGCTCACACTATTTTATTTGTATTTTATTTATTTTATTTTGTTTTAACATGTGCCACACTTTGGTCGACAGTGTCGTTTTTTTTTTTTTTAAAGTGCTTTAGAAATAAAGTTGATTGATTGATCTCAGTGTCACAGCTGAAATGGTCTCATCAGATCAGGCGATATTTTTCCAATCTTCTGTTGTCCAATTTCGGTGAGCCTGAGTGAATTGTAGTCTCAGTTTATTGTTCTCAGCTGATGAGAGTGAAATCCGGTGTGGTCTTCTGCTGCTGTAGCCCATTGTCTTCAAGGCTGGACGTGGTGTGGTTCAGAGATGGTATTCTGCATTCCTTGGTTGTAACGACTGGTTTTTTGAGTTACTGTTGCCTTTCTATCATCTCCAACCACTGACTTCTCACATCAGCAAGGTATTTTGGTCCACAAAGCTGCCACTCACTGGATATTTTTTTCTTTTTCTGACTGTTCTCTGTAAACCTAGAGGTGGTTGTGCGTGTGAATATCCCAATAGATCAGCAGTTTCTGAAATACTCAGACCAACCTGTCTGGCACCAGCAAACATGCTACGTTCAAAGTCACTTAAATCCCAATTCTTTTCCATTCTAATGCTCGGTTTGAACTTCAACAGCTTGTCTTGACCATGTCTACATGCTAAATGCAGTGAGTTGTGGCCATGTGATTGGCTGATTAGCTGTTTGTGATGACAAGCAATTGAACAGGTGTACCTAATAAAGTGGCCGGTGAGTGTATATTTGTACATGTGTCAATCTTGAGTTTGGCATGGACTCATTGTGTTATTTGTCCTAGAAGAGAAGTTTGCTCAGGCTGTGTGCTTCTTGCTGGTGGATCTCTACCTACTCACCTTCCAGCCAGAAAAGTCCCTCCATCTGCTGGCTGTGCTGGAAAAACTTTCTGTACAAGGAAGCAACAAGAACGGCAAAGGAGAGGTACCATACCACACTATACTGTCAAATACAAACAATTTTATAATGTCGATGTAACATTTTTTTAAAAATTCATTTTGTTATTTGTTGCTAATTAAGTTCAGTAGAAAGAGAAACATCTTGACCTATATTATTTAAGGCTGGACCCAAATATTTGGTCTTGACGGCAGTATCCGAATATTTATTTTGGGATCTGAATATTCGGATTCCTCTCCAGTTAGAATGATTTTACATTATTTCAGAAGTACAGTATTTCATTCCATCATCTAAATTACAAAAATATGTGAGCGGTGCCACTTAAAAAGCCATTAAAACTAGGAGGAATTTTCTTAATTTTGTTGTTGTGTCTGAGGGCTCCAACTAAGGGTTACTTAAGGGCTCTGCTTGATTCCAGAACAACAGTTCAAACAAAGAGGGTGCCAACCAGAAGGCTGAGTTTGCAGCCGTGATTGAAGCAGCCAAATCCAAAATACACCAGGCAAGGGTTCTGTTAATAGATTATACCATTCACTTTTTGTGTCTCTCTGTTGGGTGATTGTAATAGTCTGTTTCTTTTACAGTACAAAGTGAGAGCCTACATTCAGATGAAATCTTCCAAGGCCTGTAAAAGGGAAATCAAATCAGTGATGAACACAGCAGGAAATGTGAGTGTTGGTGCTACAACAGCACAGTCAAGTAGTAAAGAGGATGAACTAAAACAGAAATTGTATGCTTGCCATTTCTTTGCTTTTTTGAAAATCATGGCACAGCCTGTCAAAAACTATTGTTTGTAGTCCAAAATAAAGAGAAGAGCAGCCAGGCAAAACCAAAAATTTGTTAGCCTTATTTTGATTGATTTACTAAAATATCAGGTCCACTCGGGTAGTGCTGTTCAAAAAGCAATAAACCATTATGTTTTTGTGCTCTCAAGTAAATATAGTAAATTTTTCTTTCATTCCTGTAGTTCTGTAACTCTTCTCTCACTTTGTTGTAAACTCTAACTCATGCAAATCTTTGCCCTGGTACATGTAGTCTGTACTTTGAGCCAAACATGAAGACTTTACAAAATTTCCCCAACTTTTCTCATTAGATTTTCATCTATTGTGTACTCTGGATTCTGTCTAAATCCAGTACAATTGTCGAAGTCTCTGTCACCGTGCAAAGTAATACACTTGTTGACCATTTTTTAACAAAAAGTAGTTTTTGTCTCTTTAATTTTTTTCATTATACACATTTATTTACTTTATTGACAAAGCATACAGTAGGGTTGATAGAAATGTAAAAGTTAGAAATGCAATGATATGCTACAAAGCTACCTGGCCTCAGATTAAGGATGTGTTCTGTGTGCTCAATTGAAAATAATTTTGGAACGTTATGTATAAAGCTTATCAAATGTGATGATAATTTTCAAACAACACGTCCGTTTAGTAGACCATCTTTGTCTTATTAGTGTTAATATGAACTCAAGCACTAAGAAGGGCGTTGATGCACACAGACATGTTAGGTGTATTCCAAAGGTTAACATCATTGACTTCTTGCTGCTTTGCATGACACCACCTTCTGTGGCTGCAGACAATACATCTTTCAAAAAAAACCTTCACATGCTGTCTGCACAGGCACTACTTAGGAAAACCGCAAGACACTGTAGGACATTAAATCACCAAGCATCACTGTTTTCTTTAACGAATCATGTCTTAAGGTAATTTTACAAACAGATGTACTTTTAGCCTTGTGATATGACGATAAAATAAGCTTTATTTAGTTTGTTTATTGTTATAAATGTTAATATGTTGATGTGGCACATGTATACCCTCTCCTGGTTTGCTGTCTAATCTCCATTTTCTGTCTCTTCCATCAGTCTGCACCCTCACTCTTCCTCAAAAGTAACTTTGAGTATTTGAGAGGAAACTACCGGAAAGCAGTGAAGCTACTGAACAGCTCTAACATTGCGGAGCATGCTGGACCCATCAAGACAGGTGACGGCTACTGTATTGATTGCATTCTTTTGATAGACTTTGTGTCCAAAAGCTATTCAGCCAGTTTTGTTTTGACCAGCCTTGATTCGGATTGCATCAATATTTGGATAAGCGTAACTAATGTTGTCTTCACTCTAGATGTAACTTTATGTCCTACTTTATGTCTACTATGTCCCGGCCAATGGAATGTTTGTTTCCCGACTTGTTTCATTCAGGTGAATGTGTACGATGTATGTTCTGGAACAATCTGGGCTGCATTCACTTTGCAATGGGGAAACACAACCTAGGCATTTTCTACTTCAAGAAGGCGCTGCAAGAAAATGACCACACCTGTGCACAGCTGGGAGATGGCAACAGTGGGCAGTGTAAGTCAAAGCAAGCACTGTGTCCTAACTGAAGCCTGTAATTCAAAAGCTACTTGGTCTCTTATCACCTCAAGAAATGTATTCACTGCTTTGCTGGACTTTTGTAAATTTTAATCCATTACATTAGGCTGAAAGGCAGAACTTATCCAGTATTTCTCTGAGAGACATACAAGAGTAACAACATATTTATAGCATGACACTGAACAAAACACTATTTGTCCGTTGTCTTGTTTCAAATGATTAAAAAAAGTGTAACCTATGGAATTCTTCCCCATTCCTCAAAAGGGCCTGAGATCCCCATTTGTGAACCTAATTATGTAACACATGTAACATTATTAAAATTCATTTTTAAGCTAAAAATTAAAATGAGTAAACATAGGTAATTGAATATGAATAATTCATAAATAAATTATAAACAATGAATGTCCAACTGAGTTTGTTTTCACAAGCTCTTAAGTTATACACAGTTTATTTTATCTTATCAAGCATGTTTGTTTTGTGAGCTTTAGTGGTGTGTATAAACAGTCTGGAGCATGCTTTTTCCTGGCGGGGAGCAGCTTTATTCTTTTTCTTTTTTAGTATCAATGGATAGATCGAAATTGAAACATTCAGAGATCTCAATCCACCATCACTCATTGTGTCACCATAATTTTCTTAAATGTTAATCAAAATATAACTAAATACTAGGAGTGTAACGAAATGATCAACTCACGAAACGATATGAAATACGAAACAGGACTCACAATATGAAATAAAGATTAAAGAAAATCCCCAACAGTAGGAAGTTATGCAAAAATCTCCTTTTCTTTATTTTCTTCCTAATTCAGACATACAAAAAAAGTACAAAATATATGCTCTTTGAAAAAATCAAAATTGTAGTTTTTTCCCCACTTATTTAGACTATGGTGCAAATACAAACATAAAATCTCAATAAAAAAGTGCTTTGTTGTTGTAATAATCAGGATAACTACATTCTTGAATGAAAAGGAAAACGACTAGCAGTCCTAGGAGCTGCAGTCTAGACCTGTAAATGTCTGAACTGTGAACTAGTTGTACTCGCCGCAGTATACGGCGAACTGTAGCGGCATATTTTGCACGCGGTTTTTGTTTTATCCGCAATCTTCTCACCGTTCTCTCGTCGTTTACATAGGAAGCCAAAACCGATTTATTTGACGAAGGAGCATCAGTTAATTTGTCAACCTCATCTTCCTCCGTTTTGAAGCGAGTGTTTTGCTACAGGAGGCGAGAAGGGTCAAAAATCATCAGTGTCAGTGGTACGCAGCGCCCTTTCGCATTTTTTATTTCGTGCGTCTTTGAATTTTATTTCGTAGCACGAAATTTCGTTACACCCCTACTAAATACTGTATTTTTACCATTATTTCTGGTCACCATTTGAATCTACGGAAATCAGCAAATCTAAAATCACTACACCCTCCTGTCATAAGGGAACCAGCTAATTTCAACAGAAATGTTCATTTAAAATGATGAAAATGAAATTTTCCCACCTTTCTCTAGTGCTGTCTTTTCATGCTGTCAGCTCTGGTTTAATTAGCAAATAGTCTTCATAAAAAGCTACTCTACAGGTAATTTAGAAAATCTGTTTTAATTGTGCATGTAAGACATTATGACATCTGTTTGGCAATTGGGACGGTGGAGACACATTCCTGTGAACATGACAAATGTAGAACAATACATTTTAGAAGCTTCATACTATACTTAAACTGCAGCTACTTCATAATGTGTTTAAGGCTACATTGCTGCTTAGATTAGCATATTTCACCGATAGATTTTGTTAGCATTATTGGCAACAAACTGCAAACACTGTTGGCACTGTTAGCATAAGTTCTTTTCCAGCAGGACACAAGACAATCTTAGGGCCTGGCCTGTTAATACAAATCTCCAGTCTCACCCAAGAAGAACTGTGTAGGCTGTACAATTTGCCAGCAACCATCAAAGCCTGGATTTTTTTCGGACACTTAAACTGCAGCTCAAAAACATCTGTGACCATCTAGTGAGGGAGCATTTTAGAGAGAGACCCAAATACGTGATGCTCCGCAGGTACTGCAAAGTGCAAATGGCTAGTGATTCCAGTACTACTACTTCACAAGCACTTGAAGTGAGAGCATCTCAGAGTGATTTGTCAAAACTGCTGTGATAGACAGCAGCAGTTTCCTTTTTACTTCCAGCCAAGAACGATATAGACTGTCAGGACTTATCAACACATGCAACATTATCAGGTAATAGTATCACTTAAAATTGATTTTCTAAATGTATCACCAGTACCATTGTAGTAAAGTGATGTTATGCCATATGTCATCTAAAATTGTTGCTTGGCCATTTTATTTATTCTAGTGGCCTTGTATGAGTGATAAAATGGCTTGAAGGTAGGGCAGACATTATTGGCAAAGTGTTCATACTAACCTTTCAAGCTATTGCAGTTCACGTAAACTGAGAGAAAATGAAACTTCTCCAATTCTTCTTGGCTCAATTTTCAGGCTTTAGAAAATATTTCCTGCAGCATAAGACTTCAGCCAATCATGGGTACTTTTCACCCAGATCAGCTGAGATGGTATGAATGTCAACACAGTCCACAGTAAAACTTGAATTTGGTGATGTAATGGGTTAGATAAAGGACGTCAAATGATCGAAGTGGGGTTGAATCTCATGTGAAGCAACAAGTAAATGCTGACTTTGCCTGACTAATTTTGCATATTTGAAGAGTGAGAATACCTGTGCTCATATTCATTGAATAGTAAATAATAATCTTTAGAATAATTGAAAAATTAGTTGTTACATTGTTTAACAATCAATAATTTTTTTGTAAAATCTAAAGGTTAGGAGCAGCCCCTGACTACATCAGAGCACTGTACAGAGTGAATCAACCATCCTGGTTGTGCCTCATGAGATATCAGGAGACTTAATGTTAACATTTTTATAACGCAGGTCATTTAATTGTCAAGCCAAGTGTGAAGCTGCAAGCAACAAAAGCGGATGTCAGCCAACTGCCTGTTCCAAAAGGGTAGTGCCCTAGTTTCAGATTTCCAAACACAGCTTAAGCGTATCTGCCAAGATTAATGGTGACTGGCAAACACTCAGTGAGTTTTAGTTCATTTTTTGCCATGTGCATGTTTCTAGACTTTTTGGTGGCCTATTTATATTAGAATTGTGTGGCTCAGTCCCACAATGCTGGCCAATTTAGCAAAAAAATCCCTTATGGCAGGCAATTATCGTCCAAGGGGCTTTTTTGGAAGGCACATTGAGCTGGACGTCTGTGTTGAATTTAGTATTCAGACTTATATTGAGGGGCACAACCTTTCCCAAATTGCAATTTTGAGCCCTTAATAAAACACCACATGTGACTGGTCATATCACTTCAGAGGCAATGACACAGCATTTTTAATAACTGGATAAAATTTTATGTTTGTTGCTCATTCCAGCTCATGGCAGTTATTACCCTCATATAAGAAGGGATATTGTAATCACAACAACAAACTTACCCATTGCAGGATTATAGTCTACAGGAATCTTTTGAAAAACCAATGGATCATAGAGAGCAGGTTTGACACAATATGCTTTTATCCCCTGTTCATTGTTTTTGATCAACTATGTTACTAACTTCTCAGGTATTTATACTATGTCTAAAAACTGTGTAAAGTATAGGCTGGCTTCATTTTGTAATAAGTCAATTATTTGTTCATCAATAGTAACAAGTGATTTTCTTGTGTTATTTCTCCTCAGCAAAAAAATTCACAGGCATCCCCATGTGTGCTTTACTAGCCAACAAACGCTATGAGCTACTGTATAACTGTGGTATTCAGCTGCTGCACATTGGCAGGCCTCTGGCAGCATTTGAGTGTCTGATGGAAGCAGTGCAGGTATACCACTCCAACCCTAGACTCTGGCTGCGGCTTGCAGAATGCTGCATCTCTGCTAACAAAGGGGTATGTCTTTCCTGACTTGACTTGGGCTTTGCTGTGTATTTCTTTGAGCATTTGACCTCAGTGGATTTCTGTTTAGCTTTTTGTTTAACAACAGGAGAATTTATAAGGGAAATTGGATGGTCAGTATTAGCATTTGTTTTTAGAAGACAGCTTTGCTCCATAAATACTGTCTTAAAAAAACTGGATTATATTCTGGATGCAGGAGACATAAATACTGTATATGTTATTTCCCTTAAAGAGAAATGTTACCTAATCTTAAAGGCAGCTTTCCATCGGTAATTACTCATAAACTGTAATAAGAAACCTATTTTTCTTCAGTACAATTTATTTTTTTACCATTTAGTGCCAGTTTATATGTGTAAATGTGATTATTAACCTAAACTGCAGAGAATTGTATCATGGTCTCTGTGTGTTTTTTTTCAAGGGGTCGGAGCAAGAAAACAAAGGTTTGCCTTGTAAAAAAGGAATCGTTCAGTCAATTGTTGGGCAGGGCTACCATCGCAAGATCATTCTGGCATCCCAGTCTACGCAGAATACTGTCTACAGGTCAGTGTCATCTTTGACAAGTACAAACACCAAGCCTTAAACTACAAGTGAGGCTACTCATTTAGATGTTTACCTTTACAGTCCCGCACAGGGCAGCAGTCCTGCATGTTAGTATGTGACCAGAATTAAATGGGTGTTGTTAAACTTGAAGATTTTTTAAAAAACTGCTAGTCAAACCATTTCTGGCACATTTTTTTTCACATTGAAATTTGATGGGAATTTTGCTGGGACGACTCTAGCCTTTGCCTTCCACATCTTTTCTAGAACCTCTCTCAACCCAAGGTTTTTGTTTTTTTTTGGAGCTTCTCATATTGAATCTTCTTGATGTTGCTGTCACTTGGAATTGCTACATATATCACTGCTTCCTTATTCTGCTGTCTATCAAACACCACAATGTCTGGTTGGTTAACCACCACCAGTCTGGATTTGGTAGGTCCCACGGGATCTTGGCTTGGTCGTTTTCTATCACATTTGGTGGCATCTTCCATTTTGATCCTGGCACTTCCAGCCCATACTCGGTGCAGATGTTTTTTACACTATGGCAGCTACTTGGTCATGGTGCTCTGTGTATGCTGTGCCCGCCCGCATCTTACTGCCTGATGTTATGAGCTGGTCTGTCTCAGCTGCAAGTTAATGTCTCATTGTACTCTGAAATGAAAGCAGAGAACAAATAAACAAATGAAGATTTTAATTGTAAAATGTAATTTAGAAACCAAAATCTTTTCTAAACTTTTGAGTCATCGAAGTGCCACCTTTAGCAGATATAAAAACTGAACACACTTGTAGCATTCTTTCCACAACGGAAATCAAATATTCTTCGGAAAGTTCTCCTCAACTCTGTTGCAGAAGTTCCCATAAATGTGTGGCCGTTTAGGTTCAGGGTTTCTCTCACTCTGGACAAGTCACCGACCCTGGATCCAGCAAAACAGCCCCAGACCATCACACTTTCTCCTCCATGGTTGACAGTTGATGTCTCACACTGAGGAATCATCCTTTCTCCTACTCGACAGCATACAGAAATTCTGTGTGATGAACCAAAGATTTCAAATTTTCATTCATCAGTCCATAATACCTTCTTCCAGTCTACAGTAATCCATTGGCGGTGTTTCGTGACCCAGGCAAGCCTCTTTTTCTTCTGACATCTTAGCAATGGCTTTCTTGCTACAACTCCAAGTCTTCTCTTCACAGCCGAAACTGAGACTTTTTACTATGACCACTATGAACGCCACTATGCTTGAAGCTGTTGTCCTGTGAGCCGCCTATCGCCAAGCTGTTGACTCTCAGAAACTTGTCTTCTGAATCTGTTGTGATTTTGGGTCTTCCAAACCTCTTTCTCTCAGTTCCCTCCAGTTTTTGAGTGTCTTTTGATGGTAAAGAAAACTGTACTCACTGACACCTTGACTTTTTTCTTTCTATTTTTTTTTTTTTTTTACAACTTCTCTGTAGGAAAGACCTACCTTTCTAAGTGTTATGATGATCTGTCTCTCTTCCATTGTTAATTGCCCTTTTCTCTCCATTTTTATAGTAACACTACTTTCTGCAGTACAATACTGTTCAAATAATGCTCTGGAGGGTACGGTGCCACGGTGTGTTCCAACACTATTTTTATGCAGATAGTTAATAATAACCAAAAAAAGTTGGGACACCTGTAGAATTTGGTAGCACCAACTTTCAAGGCTTGATCAACCTCCATTGCTGCAGAACAGCTTTAAGTTGTTAACACATTTCTTGTTGACTGAAAAAGACCTTTTTTAAATAATTCTGAAATATGCATTATTTTTCAGTTTTGGGTAACCTTACCCTTTTTAGCCTCTGACAGTTCACCAGTTACCTTTGCACCATTTCAAGCTATTCATTGGACTTGAACTACATGAATTTCGATTGAAAATTAGAGCACTCTAAAAGTTCTGACCAATAGTGTAGATAAACATATAAACCTTGACCTGTGTTTCATGTCACCTGTCAAGGCGTGTGAGTCTTGAATTTGCCATTAGCTGTCTATTTTGGGGGGTTAGAGAGAGTTCAGTTGCTTCTACTAAAGCCTAACAGTATTTGGTGTCTGTATGCTTGTATGTATTCACCATTGAAGCTAAGGTGTGAATCAATAATCAAATGGTCTAGTTGGTTGATTGGTGAGTAACATCTTTACCCAGCATCTTTGTACACCAGACAGCTATGGTGGATAGCTGGTTTGATTTGAGCAGTTTACACCTTTTGCACACTGGGCTTCAACTTTTTCCTTCTGTGAGAAAGACCGTGTTTTCAAAGTGCTGAACAAAATGTTTTTATATAAATGCTTTGTTACAGGAGTCATCACTCAGAAAAACAAGCAGCATTACCCAGATAATATAAAAACATGTTTTTAAAATTTTAATTTTTGGGGTTAAGGGATCTTTGTAACATTAAGTACTTTTTATGACTGTTTGTGTTGTTGACAAATGTGTATCAAGATGGACGATGTGTCTATGGCAAACCAAATCTAATTATGGATACAAATAAAGTAAGCTTAACCTGTGCCTGACATGATGTTTTCAATGAAGAAAATATCAAGACCAATTTTGTCTTTGTCTGTACCTTTAAAAAAAAAAGAGAGAGAAGAAAATCTGGGTTATGTTGGCCTTATGCTCTTTGTGTTTGTTTGTTTGCTTGTTTGTACAGTGAGGGGCAGTCAGCAGCTATCCCAGTAGCCAGTATGGAGTTTGCAGCTATTTGCTTGAGGAATGCTCTGCTATTGCTGCCTGAACACCAGCAACAGGACATCAAGACAGAGAACAGCTCCAAAAGCTCCAGTCAGTCAGGAAGCACTGAGAGCGGAAGCGAGAACAGTGATGCCTGCAGGTCAGAAACACCTCTCCGTTCCACTCATTATTTCCACAAATAGAAGTTGGATGGTTCTACAAATTTTACCCCAATTTGACTCAGGTCATAATTTGTGGTGGTGGGCTGGGCTATATTGCATTTGAAACTGTTCCTAATGTTTTGCCCCTTCACGTATGGGGTGATAGGTTATAGCAAAAATCTGTAAAAGTGCCTTAATGTACCCTGTAAAGTGACCAGGTAGTGTGTAGACCATGATATTAAACTTGTATACAGATAAGGTGACTCACTCAATGTAGACTCCTGGTATAAGCTTGCCCTTGACCACACATTTCTCGTGCCTTTCTCATCTCCCTTCACTATGTGTATGTTACTGGTTTCGAAATCGTCTTTACTTCTGGAACCAACCACAACCTCTGGGCTAGCAACCTGCTCCACTGATAATTTCAAGTTTGACAAAGCATTTAAATTGTACAGATCAGATGTTTGTGGTAGAGCAGCTAGACAGAAGCCACTTTAAGAAAAATGCATTACAACCACTTTGTCAAAGTGCATTTAAAGTAGTATGGCAGAAGGAGGAAAAGACTGTCTGATATGATGAGAGGAAAAATATCAAGTATTTGTACTACAGTGGGTATGGAAAGTATTCAGACCCCTTGAAATTTTTCACTCTCTGTGTCATTGCAGCCATTTGCCAAAATCAAAAAAGTTCATTTTATTTCTCATTAATGTACACTCAGCACCCTATCTTGACAGAAAAAAACAGAAATGTAGAATTTTTTTGCAAATTTATTAAAAAAGAAAAACTGAAATACCACATGGTCAGAAGTATTCAGACCCTTTGCAGCGACATTCATATTTAACTCACATGCTGTCCATCAATGAAAAATAAAATGAACTTTTTTGATTTTGGCAAATGGCTGCAATGACACAGTGAAAAATTTCAAGGGGTCTGAATACTTTCCGTACCCACTGTATATGCTGCAAATGATTTGCCCAATACCATCTGAGTAGTGAAGCATCTCAGCTGCTATGGGGATGCTTTTCAACGGCAGGAACAGACTCTAAGAGAGAATCTAATGCAACTTGACAGGATCTGTATTGAATAATAGAATAAACTGGTCTGCAAAGTGTGTAGATGACAAGACTTATACCACAAAGACTGCATTAGTAGTCTGGATGCTTTTGTGAATGAGAGTTTAGTTTTTGATTTTTATTTGAAGGAAAACTTGTATCATTGTTTCACTTTTTTACTTATTTAAAATATTTTTAATTGTTCCATTTAAACATGAATATACAAAACAAATATGCAAAAATGCAGGAGTTACAATATTTTCTGAAGATCCTGTATGTAACATAGATTTCCAGCTAAACAGAAAAAATGTTGAAAGAAAAATATATGAAATTGCTCAGTTTGTTGAATCAACATAATGATTTTGTGACCTTAATGCCGTTCACTTTTAACCAACAATTAGTTAAATTATACACTGCTCTGTGCTAGTAGTTGAACAGTGCTTGGATAGTGACTTTTAACTCAGTAGGTTTGGATATGCGATCTGTTTTGCAGTGGGAAAGGTCAGGATGCTGATAAGTTTCTGTCTGCAGCACCATCATCTCCTCTAAGGAAACAGGAGGTAGAAAACCTCAGGTAAAGACACTTCTCATTATATCTCATTTTCTTGATTCACATAAGCTCAGCTGGCACAACAGTCTTTTTCAGCCCCATTAAATGTCCAGTAGAACCCAGAGTGTGGCACAGTAATTAATAGTTGTTTGATGCGTAGGTGCTCCATCCTGGCCTGTAGTGCCTATGTGGCGTTGGCGTTGGGAGACAATCTAATGGCTCTAAACCATGCTGAGAAACTACTCCATCAAACTAAGGTGTCAGGATCCCTCAAGTAAGTGCTGGGTTTGTTTTTTGTTTTTTTTTACTGCTGCACAGATCTGTTCAGGATCTATTCAGTCTTTGGCAGTATGATAATATACGTATGCTCTATTTACAAATCCCAAAGGTATATTCTTCACTCTTGTCAAAAACATATGGCCCATTTCATATAATACTGACACAGAGGGCCTTTTTTAAACTATCCCCTACACCACGTGTCAAACTCAAGGCCCACAGGCCAAATATGGCCTGCCAAGTCATTTTGTGTGGCCTGTGAGAGATGTGTATTTCTTAATCTGATAAATTAATGGGATTTATATTATAACAGGGCTTCTGACTGCTACCAATATGGTTGCAAATGTGACCTTTTTTAAGAGTGTGTGAGTTGAAATTTAACCTGGTTGCATTTTGTGAGAGTATGATGATCATTTGCTGATCTGGTGGACCACAGCTAGCTATTGCACAAGTTGTTGTGGTTGAAAATAGTATTATTTCTTCCTCATTGACTCAGACTGAGAAGGGAGGAGGCTGGAGGAGAGGTCTGACACATGATGATAAAATTGTTCAAGTACAGGCAGAGAGATCTCAACTGAGCCAGTTAAGAAGAAAAAGCAGCCCCACATTCAGTGTTGATGGCTCACATTTTAACAGTGATCGCAGTTCTGACTATATACACATGACTGATTCTGATAATAACGTTTAAAATGAGGTCTGTTCATAGAAAAGTCAGCTCATAGAAAATTCTGCTAATGGAAGAATGCGCATGTTAATAATAAAAATCACTCACTTTCACCTTGCTTAAATCTGTGTAGAGCTGTGGCTACACTGCAGTCCGTGTCTACTGTAGCCAGCATGTGTGGCCATCGGTAAAATGTAGTATTTACCCATAAGCAGATGTTCAGCCTATGTGTAGTCTGTGCCCAGTTCATGACTCATACCAGAAGAGCACTGGTGACAAAAATAGATTTTCAGATTGAAACATTTTGCAGATATCAAGTCAAGTTGACTATGAAAAAACAACTATTCCTCGGCATGCATGGTGGATTAATAGCTGTGGCAATGCTGAACCAAAATAAAGGGATGGGGCGACCAAATCACAAACTGGTGTCACCAACATAGGTAGCACAATTTATAATAAAATATAATATCTTTATATTGTAGTAGCACAGCAATGGGCCGACATATATTTTGCTGTTATCTAAACAAAGTCACAGTATTTGTACATTGAATGCAGAGACTATTATTTAACATGTTCAGGAGTAGTTACATTTGTGCAGTCTTACAATTACAACCAGACCATTGAGGTCAACTACAATGCTTAATGGAAATGAGTTTGACACCCCTACACCCCTGCCCTACACCCACTTCCAATACACTTCTAGTTCCACAAACCCTCCAACAGCAATCTGCATTGATGCTGACTCAATGACCACGTGCAGCGCCGTGGTCTGTTTGTCATAGAATATTCACAATACAAATGTAAGATCAGTGCATTTACTATTCTTTAAAAATGCAAATATATCCTGGTGAAATGCTGGGTTGGTATCGAGGTATGAGAAATGGATTCTACTCAAGGTTTTGTCCAAAAAGCTTTTAGTTACTTCGTACGGAGCCCCTCTGGTGGCATGGTAAAAAAATAAATAAATTATGGCCATGTGACCATACTATTAATATCATTCCTGGACAGCTGGGTAACCAAATCGAACGCACCATCTCTACAACCAGAAATAATCTGCGTGTGGGCCGTACACTTTCATGACACAAAAAACTCCGGTTTTATGCTCAACATACTTCACTTAGTAGTATGCCTACACCCCTCAGCTGTTCCTGAAAAGTGTCCTGATACGTGTGCAGGGCTGCAGCTCCGACAGACACAAATGAGTTTACGGCTACATATTAGCACAACAAAACAGCATGTAAGTAACAGGATGAGGATATAAAGTTTGTAAATCTGGTGACACGTCAGCACACAGGCTACATGTTGCAACAAAATGTCAAACACAGGCCTAAATGAATAACTGCCTAAATGCAAGATAAGAGGATATTGACTAGAATAGCTAAGAAAAAACACTCATCCTAGGAACATCACGTGGGTACGGGCCGCACACATATTATTGCAGGTTGTAGAGACGGGGCGCTCGATTTGCTTACCCAGCTGTCCAGGAATGATATTAATAGTATCGGTTAGTATTTGGTGCGCATGTTATAGCTGCTTCATAGCCACAAATTTGTATTTCCTGTGCACGTTATATCTAATTCGTGTCCACAAATTTGTATTTTGTGGGAACGAAGTAGTATTTTGTGCGCACGTTATACCTAATTCATGGCTACAATTTATTTATTTTTTACCATGTCACCAGAGGGGCTCCTAATTTCGTCTGCTATGAGTCCCTTAACTGTTTGCTGGTTCGTCTGTGTCCTCTGTGTGCTTAGGTTTCTAGGTCACCTATATGCTGCTGAAGCCCTGATCTCTTTGGACAGGATCTCTGATGCTATTGCGCACCTCAACCCAGAGAACGTCAGCGATGTGTTAATGGGGGTTCTGACCAGCGACCAAGACCAAGGTCTGTGCGTTTTACTTTTTACTCCGCATAACATATGCTTTTATTGCTTGTGGATTATGGCCAAATGTTGCTGGATATCTGAATCCTCCTCCAAGGAGGCCTGGTAGACTTAGAGGCGTTATTCTTCTCAGATTAGTGTTGTGTTGCTGTACTTTGGGGTGTTTTTAATCTGGTTAAACAAGTTAATTCTGTTGCTTTGTTGCACCAATACTAGTCTGAGGCACTTTCTTTACATTGTTTGTTCTTGGTTGACAGCACGTGTCCTAAATCCAAGAACAATGGATGATAATGGGTTGTGAGGAGCAACTTTTTACCTCCTGCTACAGGCATTTCATTTAATTTTTGTTTTGCCTGTTTGCTAGACTGCAGTTGCAACATCCAAAAGACTTACAAATCAGGAAGAGAAGCAATTTTTGCTCAAGTATGCCCTGAAAATTACAGCCTGCGCTGTCTATTTTTTGTGCAGCCCTATGCTTTGTTGTCATCTCCTTAATGATTACTTGTTTTGTTCAGCAGGGTCTGACAAAGGAGATGAGCCTGTTGAGTCCTGTGAGTCTTCCTTATTTACATCTTAATGTGGGATTTTTTTTTCACCTGAAATAATCCAAAATCTCACCTGGTCAGTGTGTTAACAGGACGGTCATTCCTTGTCATTTCACATAGCGCTATCACTGCATCATCTCAAATTTATTTGTTATTTGGAACACAAAACTAAATTTGAAATAGTTTTTTGCCCAGATTTTCGAGAATTTGATATATTCATATGTCATATGTGAAATTATTTATTTTTACCCTTTACAAATAACATCATACCCAGAATGTCTTTCTGGGTAAAATATTACTTGTAAAGGGTGAAAATTTAAGGGTTCAATATCTCTCAAAATATAGCTCCCACAGCTATTTAGTTTGATGAAGATAATTGTTCCCAGCAGATCCAAATGATTGAGTGTTTTCAGCACTGGCCAGATGTTTAATTATTACCCCTTTAAAATGGGAACCAAGTGCAAATTTTTTGAACAGAGATTGCATCAAGGCACAAGAAAGTTCCTGTAAGTGTATATATGGATATTTTTTTTGTGGCTTTTGAACTTTTGAGGCCATTAGTACAATCCATCTTTTTAAATTACATAATTTAAAAAATTTGTGATTTGGACACATTTGTAGGCCCACAAAAACTGATGTGCAAAGGGGTCTTTGTACTTTCATTACATGTGCAAAGTTGCAAGTTGCTTCAATGTTGCTTCATTTTGAAATTTAACATCATAACAGGCTTATTTTGCCCCACTAAATATCCATCCATCCATCATCTGTACGCCACTTAATCCTCAGTAGGCTCGAGTCTATCCCAGCTGACTTAGGGTTTAAGGCTGGGGACACCCTGGACAGATAAACACAGGGATAAACATACAAAGGTAGTCAACCAAGCACACTCACACCTACAACATTCTAGAGTCACTAATTAATCTCAGCATGTCTTTGGACTGTGGGAAGAAGCCACGCATGCACATGGTAAATGGTTGTATTTATATAGCGCTTTTATCCAAAGCGCTTTACATGATGATATGTCACATTTACCCATTCACACACACACATTCACACACTGATGGTGGGAGCTGCCATGTAAGGTGCTAACCACAACCCATCAGGAGCAATTAGGGGTTCGGTGTCTTGCTCAGGGACACCTCGACATGAGCACGACGGGCCGAGGATCGAACCGGCAACCTTCCAGTTACAAGACGGCCACTCTACCCACTGAGCCATGCCGCCCCATGCACATGGAGAACATGCAAAGTCCACAGAGAAAGATCCCAGGCTGGGACACGAACCAGGGATCTTCTAGCTGAGAGGAAACAGTGCTAACCACTGAGTCGCTGTGCAGCCCTCCACTACATACTTCCATACGTATACCTGAGACACTGAACAGACTGCTGATAATTCAATACTCTTCACAATACAACTCATCTTTACTGAAATATGACAAGACAAGAAAAACAGTGGTGTAATAAAGCAGCCTAAGAAAATGGAGCAGAATACTCATCAGTGCTTCATGGATTTGCATTTCATTTATTTGCACAAAGAAAGCTCTTAAGATCCGTTTTAATGTCTCTGTTAGTCTTAATGTATTTGTATTGGTTTACCATCCTCATTGTAGTTGGAGCCCAACAGAGATTATCAGATGAAGGGCCATTTGAACCACTGGCCCTCATCCTGCTCATTTTCATCCTTACTGGTGATGCATTACACACACCACTTGCAACTGGCCTCCATCTGGTGATGCTTTGGGAACATTCAGAATGGCAAAATAAGCCTCATATGCTGTTCCCTTTTTTTCATCACAATGTGTAAGCAACTTGTGAATTTTACATATATAATGACAATATACACAGGTGCAGTTCAAAATGTTTCATATATTATACAATATATTCATTATAAATAAAGTCAAATATTGTGGATGAGAAGATGCAAAGTTGTGTTGAAAAGGAAATCGGCATCTTTTATAAAGCTTGTCAGCAGTTGGAAGCTTGCTGTGCTCTGTTATGTCCTCGTTGAGACTTTTACTGTGGACATGATGACATGCAGTGAACCAACACCAGCAGATGATGGGGCAACCCAAACCATCTGAATTCAGAGACTCACTCTGGCCTTCAACCCGCTTTGGATTCTCTGCTTTTCCACTCGACTTTGATTTCCAAATGAAATGCAAAATTGACTTTATTCTGAAACATGACTTTGCACAACGAAGCAGTTCTTTTTCTTTTAAGCCCAAGTAAGAGGCTTCCGACTTTGTCTCGTTGTCTTTTGCACATTAGTTTTAGTTGTCCTGCAGTCCACATCCCCATTTTGGCTAGAAATATCAAAAATGTCAACATTGACCCACCCATCAGGTTCTACTGCAGTTCGAGGGCTTAAAAGTTAGTGAAATGTTGGCCAGAGAGTGTATTTTTGGAAATATGAACAGATAGACTGATAGAAACCTTCTGGGACCCCAATGTCACCCTGATCTGAAAATTTTGCACTTTTGTTATTCATGTTAAAGGCAGACTCATTTAAAATGTAGCCATGGAAAAAGTATCAAGGATATGACTGTAATGTTTACTATGTGTATACAGCAGGGAAGCAAACTCCCTTGTGTTACCCCAGCAGCGTGACATCAGCTCGGGCCATGATGCTCTTCAACCTGGGTAGTGCTTACTGCTTGAGGAGTGAATATGAGAAGGCCCGCAAGTGTCTGCATCAGGTAATCATGGAAAAATCTGTAGTATGTGACTTGAGCAGGTCTTGAGTTGTACCGTTTTCATTACATACAGCATTTTGAGAGCAAACATAGCAGTGAATTATAAATACAGCCCTTTGTGGGAGGCCAATTGAAATGTGTAGCAGGATCTAACACACTGTGCACGATTCATCAAAACTGCACAGTTTCTATAGCTTTAAAGGTTAATCCTGCTAGCATACTTTAGATGATGGACTACAAATGGTACAGTAATAATAATAAGAGATCACCTAATTGTAATTTGTGTTGTCTTCATCAGGCAGCATCAATGGTGAACACAAAGGAGATTCCACCTGAAGCCATCCTGCTGGGAGTGTATCTAGAGCTACAGAATGGTCAGATCTGTCAGACACTCACTGGCATAACTCTCTCTCTGTCTGTCTTTCTCTATCTCTCCCACACCACACACTCTCTCTCTCTCTCTCTCTCTCTCTCTCTCTCTCTCTCTCTCTCTCTCTCTCTCTCTCTCTCTCTCTCTCTCTCTCTCTCTCTCTCTTCCTCTCTCTCTCCCACCACCCACACATACTCTCTCTCTCCCTCGCTCTCTCTCTCCCACCACACACTCTTTCTCTCTCTCACGCTCTCTCTCTCACGCTCTCTCTCTCACGCTCTCTCTCTCTGTCCCACCACACTCTCTCTCTCTCTCTCTCTCTCTCTCTCTCTCTCTCTCTCTCCCTCCCACCATACACACTCTCTCTCTCTCTCCCACCACACACTCTTTCTCTCTCTCTCTCTCACGCTCTCTGTCCCACCACACTCTCGCTCTCTCTCTCTCTCTCTCCCACCACACACACTCTCCCTCTGTCTCTCTGTGTATACATAGAGATAGAGATGCAGACGTACCAATCAGGCATAACACTATGACCCACTGCCTAATATTGTGTCAGTCCCTTTTGTTGCCAAAACAGCCTTGACCTTTTGAGGCATGGACTCCACGAGACCCCTGAAGGTGTGCTGTGGTATCTGGTACCAAGATGTTTAAGAAATGAGAAGCTCCTCACTGCATCAGCTAGGGTTAAATCATATTCATAACCCTGGCA
Source organism: Acanthochromis polyacanthus (assembly GCF_021347895.1). NCBI lineage: Eukaryota > Metazoa > Chordata > Actinopteri > Pomacentridae > Acanthochromis > Acanthochromis polyacanthus. The sequence continues at coordinate 7,180,181 of NC_067124.1, read as the reverse complement.
AAGTTTGACTACTATATCCCACCCACTAACGGGTACCGTGACGAAAAGGTCATCAGAGGAGATTGTAAACCATCTGTTTATCTCGTCTATTTTGTCACCATGCTTTTTTGTAATCTGTCTATTCTATGTATCCATGTGGTTTAAGCTTGATGGATCATATATCACTGACTAGTAACTAAAGTACCAATCATCAACATGCAGCACCAGTTAAAAGCTTGGACAAGCTTATTCATTCAGGGTTTTCTTTCTACTGCTACTGTCCACAGTGTAGAGCAACATTGAATACATCAAGACAAAGAAATAACACAAATAGAATTATATAGTGAAGAAAAAAAGTGTAAAACCAAATTATGTTTCATATTCAAGTTTCGTCAAAAGTGGCCAGCTTTGTTCATTACCTGAGTTTATTAAAGTGTTCCAAAGTATGCAGAACGCTAGTTGGCTTTCCTTCGCTGTCCACTCCGATTCATCCTAAATCATCTCAGTTAGGTTTAGGTGGATGATTATGGAGTCCATGTCTCCCAGTGGAGCACTCCAGCAGTTTTACTCATCTAAAAAATGTTTTACTTGTACTTTAAACAACTGCCTAACAGTTACCATCAAAGCTACAATCACAGCTCCTTCATGCTGCAGTCAAAACCGTACATGCAGACATCAACCTTTTCTCTTTCCTGCACCTCACACAGGCTCAGCAGCTCCACCCAAAAATCTAACATCAGACTGCAGTCCAGATCTCTACTGATTAAATGTCTATTTCTTGTGTTTCTTGGTCCAGTAATTTATCTTCTTCTTGCTCTCTCCGAGCAAGGCTTTCTTTCCAGGAGTTGCACCATGAACATGGTAGATGTAGAGATATGTCGTGGTTCCGTTAGTCGATCACTGTCTGAGGCTGGTAACTCTGTTGGGCTTCCCTGCAGTACAGTACATTCTTGGTCTTCTTTTCATGGGAAACTCTTCATGAGAACCAGTTTCATCACAATGTTTTAAACTGTACTGAACACTCTGTATAATACTGTGTTAGTGACTTAGGGCTTGTGAAAAAAATGTGCCCAGTTTAGGAGGTTCCACATTATTTGTGGATGTCAGATCCATCTTCAGTGGTAAATACAAATATTCCATCAGACTCTGTATCAGATATTACTCATAAATTCATCAAGATCAGGGCCAAAAAGCACCTGGTTGCGACACCCTGCTGGCTGCCATAGTGACATTGATATCACTGATTTGGCTTATTGGCTCTGCAAACACTGAAAGCTATGCTGAGCTTTGTCTGGGCCTACTCTAGTCTCTATGATGTAGTTTATTGCCTATTGTTCCTTTCAGTGTGTGACTAATGGGTTAAACCTGGAGATAATCCCTGATCCATGTTGTGTGTCCTCAGGAAACACTCAGCTGGCCCTGCAGATCATCAAACGGAACCAGCTGCTGCCCGTGGTAGTCCAGAGGGTCTCCCCAGACTCCCGCAAGAAACCCATCCAACCCTTTCAGTCTGTCAATCCCATCCAGTTGCCCTCATCCTTCACACAAGTTCAGCGTAAATGAGCCGCCTCCGACCACCCCTCTCCATACAGCAGCCACCCTTTTAGAGCCTCGGCGTATGTGATGCTGCTTTCCTTCAGCATCAGAAGGCGTACAGGTGACTGATGAGGAGAGAAAAACACCAGCTGCAGTGGTGTCAACTGAGACTAGCTGGCTTTTTATTTCATTTTGAGTAAGGAATGAGTGTGTTGTCTGAACAATAAAAATACATTTTATTTACTGTATAAAATGTGACTTGTCCTCTCATTTTTACCATGTAGGCTGTGAAAGCCACAGTGGATCTGAGAATATTTTGATCATGATTGAGGCAGATGCTTGTGTGTATGGCCTAACAATATAATATTACAATATCCCAGAACACATTTTCCTGTTGGGGTTAGTCTTTAAGCTGATATATTTACATCTTTATTAATTTACAGATTTCAAATTATATTTTTAATTACTTGATTTGATCACAGGAGGCTGAAGTTTGAATATACAACAGTATAAAAAACTGTCAAAATAGTCAGATACAGTACCCTTATTCTTGACTCTTCACTCATCAACACAAAGTATAATCCTTAATTCATACATTTTTATGTAGTTTATAAATGTACAGTTTTCATTTCCATCGTGTTTGCTGGTGTGTCAGTTTATGTTTTTGATCTTTTTGTAACTAAATTTTCATTCCTAATTTCAGTCTATAAAATATCGTTACTTGTTTGCAGTGGAATTGCAGGTCTAAAAACAATGATCTAATAATTGTTGACCTAATGTGGAACAGGCTATGATGTGACTGAGATGGAAATGACACTAAATATAAAATACAGATTGGACCTTAAATCTATAAATTTTGTTATATAGAGAGAGTACTGTGTCATTTTTATGTTCCCGTTGAGCTGAACACAGGTTATTACAGTACTCAATGAGCATTATTACATTGTAGACAGAATGACATCAGTTTTTTTTAATACTTAAAATTTTTATTTTCTCTTTACAACAAAAGACAAATAATATAAAAGGAATGAGTACAATAAAGTATAACATATTCAACAGTCACAGTACTTAACAGTCGTTGCTATATCTCCATCAAATAAGTTTTTTAGGTTACATCAGGGTATAGTTCAATGTCCTAACATATATTTCTTGGACGGAAGGGTACATAGACAAAGTGGGGAGCCATATCTCAGAGGGGGAAGGGAAAAGATATACCCTTTATGTTTTCACTTTAGGCAAAAAAGCTGTCCATTTTGACCATCTTGCGACATACAATTCACTTTTCAACCGCAGCAGGAAGGTCAGCCTTTCCATCTCGTGGATCTCTTCAATAATTCCAAGCCATTCATCCACTGTAGGCGGATCAGTCTGTAGCCATTTGTGAGTAATTGCCTTTTTAGCCGCAACAGTCAAAATTTTTAGAAGGTATTTGTCACTGCTCATCATCCCTGCTGGAATGTCACCCAGATAGAGAATCGAACATGGTAGTGAGATCTGTTTACCAAATAGTTGTTGTAAGTATATACAGATATTTTCCCAAAATACATGAATCCTCGGACAACTCCAAAAGATGTGGAAGTGATTTGCATCAACATCATTATCATCACTGCAGCCTCTCCAACATCTTTGTTGAGACTTTTCTAAAAAAGGTTTCATTTTAGGAGTGATGAAATATCGCACAAGATTCTTCCAACTGAATTCACGCCAATACATCGAGCAAGTAGTAGAAAAAAACCGTCTCACACATATTTTCCCACTGGTGTCTAGATATGGTCTCTTTGAGTTCTTTCTCCCATCTTTCTTTAATCTGGTCTGTGATATTTCCCAATTTCTCACTCATACCTTGATAAAGTCTTGAAACTACTGATTTTGTGGTTTTAGTATAAGCTTGAGTAACTACTTGAATTATTTTATTAGGAACTGAGACCTCAGCAGCATAGATTTCCTTTTGAAAATAATGTTTCATCTGTAAGTACCTATAAAAATCTTGACTTTCTAAATTGTAATTATCTTGTATTTTTTAAAAACTTTGTAATATTCCACCCTCCATTATTTTAAAGAAGGTAGTGATTCCTTTTCTTGACCAAAGCCTAAATCTTGAGTCTAAGTGGTTTGGGATAAACCCTGTATCGAAAGCCACCCACCTGAGCTGTTTCAACTGGGGCCATAAACAACATTTTTTGACGACAGTAAACCAGGTGTGTAGGGAGAAGGCAGTGTAAGGGCATAAATGTTCCTGATATTTTAACATCAGCCTGTGGTCTGCTATCATAGCTTGAATTGGGGTCCCCCTGCATTCTTCCTCATTCTCTTTCCATTTTGCCTCATAGGTGTTGTCACACCAGAGGACTATTATTCTCAATTGCGCTGCGAGGGACATCAGTTTTTATTACATTCTGACACTCAGCAGGGTATTTCTGAAAGCTGTATGAATTAGAGAGCTGAACTAATTAACCATCAATCCAAGGCCCAGAGTCATTTTCACATTAAATGATACATTAATAAACAGTCCACGAAAAAAACATCATTTTTATTCCAGTTCAAATCTAGATGAGAGTACTTCACCTCCAGAGCCATGTTAGATGACTGACAGCATTAATATGGGTTCATCTGTAAAGACGTACCAACTTAGGTTTCATAACTGCATCTGAAATGTCCAGAATTTGTAGAACAGCTCCATCCAGAAGCAATACATCGTCACACGTAGTTCACAAGCAATTCACAGTCCCAGTCCCATCTTCCTTATGCCAAACACACATAAGACCCAGAAGGTACCGAGCTGAATTTGTGAAAAAATACTGAAGGAACTCTGTCTTGATGTTTCTGGATAGTCTCCCCACAGTTACTTATCATCACATAAATGAGCGATGTTCACTCACAGTTACAGTTTCTTCTAGACAAAAACACTGCGTTTGATAGTTCGACAGGGGCAATGTTGACTTAGAATGACTTTAAACCTACTAAACACTTGGCCTGTTTAATGGAAATCAAACAATTCTCACCATATGCATTGATTGGTAGTGACTAGTTTAGCTTTAGTTTTGTGCTTTTACAAGAACTATTATTCCATTGTTTTTCAGTGCACTTTATACAGCAACAATAAATACAAACTTTGTTAAACCACAAAGCCTCAACTCTCATCTGAACAGACACCAAGGGGAGCCACTGATCTCCACATTCTCTTTCTTTTAGCCTTTTTCAACAAAAAGATAAAGTGCTTCTTATTCAATAAACCCTCACTGGTCTGCTTGAATAAATCCCTGATTAAAGGGTTTTCCTTCCAAAATCCAAAGTCTGTAGTGACTTTGAATCACCTTGGTGTATGAAATGTGCCGTAGAAACAAACTTGCCTTGCAAACAAGCTCAGCATATTTCTTGAGTGAACAACCTTTTTTTTCTCAAAATACCTCTTAGACCTGTATTAAGTGAAATGGTGCAGGTCCAGAAAGTGCTCCCCTCGATCAGCTCTTCCAGTCCCATGGGATACACAGGTCTCCATCTTGCATGACTGAGTAGAAGTGAGACACACAAATAAGCAGGCCCTGCATTAGTGGGGAGTGCTGCTCCACCAGCCTTCTGCAGCAGAGGATCATCTGGCTGGAGCTCACACTGGGCTCCTTGGTCAGACTCCTCAGAGACAGTCTCTGGAGACACAGCTTCACCACAGCCTCCTCCTCAGCCTGAAGCCTTCACACAAAAAAAAAAAACGAGAAAATGAGTCAGTAACAATCCTGATCAACGACCAGGAGATATGGTGTCTTTTGGAACACTGATGTTGTGTATCTGTACCCAGTCATGATGAGTATGAGCCTGTATGTTCATTCTGCGTTCTGTCACAACACATCTACATGGTTTCTAAGTTCTGTTAAACCCTTGCAGGAAAGCACTGAAAATACTAAACGAAACTGGAAAAAAAAGAATTGTATCAATCATTTTTCATTTTCTGTTTATTTCACTCGTGTCAATGTAAAATGTTCAATACCAGTTTTACAAAATAAAAGCACTCTAACCTAAACCACACACATTCCACTACTAAAAAAGAAGCAGGAAGAAAAATCCTGAATGGACAGCTTGGACTGACTTCCAACAACTCTGTCAATCAGTTACTCATGAAATGCATGATGGGAACAATGCTGCAAATAGGAACTCACTGAAAACTGTGTACATGACAGGACTCCTCTTGTCATACACACAATTTCAATGCCAGAGTGCACGTTGTGGCACATGTACAGAAACAGCTACAGACTTTAGTGACAAAAATGAAGACCGGTGACGTCACTTGGACTCTGTTCCAAAGTATGACCTACCTGAGACTTGCAGGCAAAAAGCTGAAGAGACTTGGTATCTCCAAATGATTAAAGGTTTCTTTTTTGGGAGTTCTGCCAAACTAAATAATTAAAAAATATAAGTTTTCACGACAGCAAGTTTCAATTGATTCTAAAAGTACTGACTCAATCCTCCTTTGACCATTTTTTCCCCAAATACAATTCAGCACTTGCTTTTCATTCGTTTGTTTACTGTAGTAACTATTTATAGAAAATCTCACTTGTCCTTTATTACAGATAAATGATTTTAACTACTGAATTACCGCCACTGATTTATCATCCTGCTTCAGGTCCTAGCGCATTAACTACAGCTGAACCCTGTCAGTCCAGTCAAATACAGCATGAGTGTAAATTCAACAACGAAAATGTTCCTGTCCAGGTTCTGAATTTAGGATTGTTGTTCAACGTGACACAAGCAAGTGCACGCTTTGGTCGTGGTGATATTAAAAACATATGACTTAAGTGAGAGTCCTGCAATCATGAGTGGGCACAGCTACTGTAAACTATTCGTACTCCTAAAACACATACGTCTGTTTGACCACACTATGAGTGGCCACTGCTTGAAGGTCAACTGAACTGAGACTGACTCTAAAATATGTTCATTTATTCTAACTTCAAACATACTACACCACCAAAAACAAAATGATTTCAGTCAAGAACTTGCAGTTGAGCTTCACTTCCTGTAATGTTTATCATTTCTATTACAGTAACTTCAGGTGTGATCCCTCACATAGCACACTGCCCAATTATTAAAGCTTTTGCCAAAATGTTTTATTCAGGATCAGAACCGAGCACAGAGAGATGTTCTGATCAAATCAGAAACACTACAATGTATCACAAGACACAAACTCATGTGACTTTGGGACAGCTGCACCTCTGTTTGAAATACAGACAGGGTTGCAGAATATTTCTTGTTCCTGAAACTATAGCAGAATGACCTTCTATGTTGAACTCACTGGTTTTTGCGTTGAATGCGCTGTCTGGCCTCGAGGGCGTGGTTCTGGAGGAAGGTCTGCAGCTGGGGTGGGTCACAGTTGGTGGGAATAATGAAGTGACCCATCTCATGAAGGGTGGGTCTGGAGCGGTCGCTGGTATGGACACAAACAACAAGTCATGTCGAACTTCAAGTAAAGTGAACATGTTTGTGGTGTTCACAGGGGAAGGTCGCTACATACTTCTCCAACAACATAGTGAGGCCCTGCAGGCTCCTGGGGTGCAGGTGAAGGCGTTGGGACATCAAGCTCTGATGGAAGCTTCTCAGACTGCTGTAGTGCTCAGTGATGGGCTGGACTGGTCCCAGCCTTTCCATGTGGACCACTTGAGTCCCACCCAGGAGAAGACTGATCCTTTCCTTCAGCCAGTCTGTCTGGTGATGCAGGCTACGGTAGCTGGGCAACTGCTCTAGTAGCTGGGGGTACATGTGTAGAGGATGAGTCAGAAAACAAAGAGGAAAACAGCGAACATGTGACAGCGTAAGGGCTGTGGCTGTATTACTTTGGTCCACTGATGATGAACATCCATGGTTCCTAGCATGACATGTCCAGAGGCATTCATTCCTGACTGGTCAGCGAACACAACAGTATGCCCTGACAGGAGGGTAGGAGAGCACATTCAGTTTTATCCATCTGTGCAAGTCTTGGGCCGTGAAATCTGTTGTAGAACATTGCCTACTATGTCATGTCACAGTTTTAATATGTGGGACGAGTAAATATCAAACAGGGCTTAGCACCCTGCATACACTCTCTGCAGTTTGCTGGTGCGATGCTGTGGAAAACAAGCTGACAACAGCACAAATACACTTCTCCTTTGGTTTCTTGTTGGGCTGAACTTGATAATGCTGCAGTGTAGTATTTTAAGTTGAGGTTGGAAGGAAAACACAAGAAGTCAAAATATACTGTGGTGGCTTCTTTAAAACTACTGTGCTTTTGGGTGTTCCTTAACATGAAATGCACTGTACAGTGCAATACATGCTTTAATATAGAGAGATAAGAGATAATATTCTAAAAAAGGTTCCTGTAACTTTAGTGACCCACTCAAATCTGCTCTGGCTGTGTTGTGTCAAAAGTGGAAAGGACAAACACAACCTTATCTCTTTCAGCTGGGATGAAACTCCTTACCTTGCAGGTGGATCAGGGCCTCAGGATTCTGCTGAGATAGTCGGACCAGACTCTGAAGCTGACAACACCTGTGGGCCACTCCCCAGTTGCGTTGCCACCTGTACCACACAACTGATGTCATCATCACCACAGTATGTTCACTACTAGTTCTTACATAGCCTAAAATTAAATCTTAACAGTCTTTAACCCTTAAAGAACAATTAGGGTTTCATTACCTGTAAACTGTTATCATCGATTTAAAAGAAATAAAGGCTTTAAATATTTCTGTTCATGTCTAATTAGAAAATAATACATATAATTATCACTTAGAGCAATGTCTGAGGACAAATGTTTTCCACTACATTTAATTAGATGAGATGGACATGTTTTCAGTCACCTAAATCATGCTCTGAAGCACTAACAATGAAAGAAACACTTCAGAATTAACTTCTGACTGCCGGTCCCCAACCTTAACTATGAATCATTAGCTAGCTCCTTCCCCTAGACCGTGCACTTGGTAAGCTGTTGATCATTTTACTTGGACAAAGCTCAACACACTGTTCGTCAGGGGATAAAGACACACTCAGTTACACTACAGTGTTGCTGGCATTTGGTTAGCAGCTCCCACAGCACAAACTGTTAGAGGAAAAACAGGAGCTCTGAGTACCTGATATCTGCCAAATTAAATTTGTGACACAGTTCCTGTTGCAGTCTCTTCAGCTCTTCTCTCCGAGGAAGACTAGCACTGTGCTTCTTTGTTGCTTCAGGCTCGTTGTTTCTCAGCCACAAGCTGCCAAAGATTAGACAACATGAGACCACTCTGAGCTGACTAAAATAAACACATCCACACAGGATTTCACTACTACTTTCAAACATTTAAAATGTATACATCTTTCAATTAAATCATCCATCCGTCCATCCATCCATCCTCTATACACCGCTTTATCCTCACTAGGGTCACAGGGGGTGCTGGAGTCTATGCCAGCTGACTTGGGTGAAGGCAGGAGACACCCTGGACAGGTCACCAGTCTGTCACAGGGCTGCATATACATACAAACACTCACACTCACATTCACACCTACGGACAATTTAGAGTGATCAATTAACCTCAGCATATTTTTGGACTGTGGGAGGAAGCCGGAGTGCCCGGAGAAAACCCACGCATGCACAGGGAGAACATGCAAACTCCATGCAGAAAGATCCCAGGCCCAGGCCGGGACTTGAACCGGGGATCTTCTTGCTGCAAGGCAAAAGTGCTAACCACTACCCCACTGTGCAGCCCTCACTTAAATAATGTACTCTATAAAACTGTTGAGGTAACAAGACATCAACACTGAATTTTCACTAACTGTAGTTTGATTCCAGCCTCTGTGCTATGTACTCTTTAGGTCACTAATTATAGTGAGTTAAGGTCTAGTGTCACTAACCTGAGAGTAGGCTCCACTCTCTTAGCCTGCTGCAGCTCCTGTTCAGGGTCTCTGAAGCCACTGAAGGTGTAGTAACTTTTATCCCATTTGATAGGCCTGTAGAAAGGCACCTGTGCCTCAAGTGGGCTTTTTGATGTGTCTTTTGACGTACTTGCTTTTAGTGCCTTCATGTGGTCCACAGGTAGACAGCAGGACGTCAAGACGTTCATCACTGTGCTCAAGACATCATTTGTGTGCAGGGTGAAACTCACTGAGCGAAATCCTGAGAACCAGGCGGAGGGTTTAACATTTTTCAAAACAGAACTCACCAATACAATGGGCAGTATCAACAGAAACTGACCTGAGGTGAGGGGATCTGGCTGCTCATCGCTGCTTTCCTTCGTGTCCCTTACATAAAAGGTGAGCTTCATTGGCTGCACTGAATGTGACCCAGGCTTTTGCAAGTTTTCCAGATAGCCATTTAGCCTTTTTAATGAATTTTCATTCACGTCCTGTAAAACAGTTGTTTACAAATGTTTTATACCATGGCACCAACACTTCCAGTACAGCAAGCTGGCTTTAACATCTTTTATATTATATTGTATTGTATTTTATTATACTATATTATGCACGTCATTAGTTAAATAATGATCAGTCTGCACATACTACTGAAAGTACTACCACAGCCTGTGAACTGTCACTTGTCAAATCAGTCCCTTCAGAGTTATTGTCTTATAACCTAATAAATATTTGGAATAATGAATGTCTGAAAAACTCACGTATATGAGGGACCTACCCGTTCTCTGGGATATTGACCAAAGAAGTCTGGATGGACTGCAAGATAAAACGGTCTGAGTGCATTGACAGCCTCTGCCCCAGACAAAGTTCTCTGATGAACTAAATGTGTAGTCACATGTTTCCTGTGTAGCCTACAGAAAAAAAGACATGGATGCTTACTTACTTTATACTTTTCTTGCACAGAGAGAACAGATAAAGTGTTAGTGGTGGTTCTAAATATTGTCCAGTGGTAGAGGTGGTTAGAAATAGTCACATCTACATTGTGTAACCAGTGCTTAGTGATTATTGCCATTTGCCTGAAAGTATTCACTACAAACTGTAAGCCCAATCTATGTCACCCACTTCACTTTTTCTAAAGAGTTTTTAAACTCACAGGGGTGATTCTGTGATTGACATTTTTATTTGATGAATACAATAATAAAATTACTGTAATAAACCCCATCAACCATATTTTATGAGATGAAGATGATTATAGTCCAATACGTGACTTTGTTTCACGGTGCCAAACTAATTCAAACTCATATCAAACAAGAAAGTGCAGCTGGTGGTTTTCTTGGGACAAAACATCCTTTGATGACACGGAGTGGACATGGAGGTTGTTCAGTCTTATGCCTTATTGGTTCGTTCTCCATCTGGCGTCCTTACTCCACCCTCACCATAATGAGTCACCCTCCCTGAGCCTGGTTCTGCCTGAAGTGTTTGCTCAAAGGGGCTCCAAAGGAAATGTTGGTTCTGTTGGGTCTGTCTGTGCAGATTTTGGAAAGGTTCACTTTACTACGTGAAGTGATTTGAGATGACGCATGTTGTGAACTGGCACTGTATCAATAAAATATGAATTGTACTAAATGTAAACACCAGTCTGTTCACCTCAAACAGCAAACTGCACTGGCCTGCTGGCAGAGGCCTTGTGTAAGATGGGAAAATTGACTGTAGCTGCTGAGGAAACTGGCATCCTTTTGCTTCTTTTGTTGCCACAAAACTATCTAACATTGCTGTATTAATAACATACTTGTAAGACGTTCAGCCTGAGGAACAACCAAGGTCCCAGTAAAGGAGCACTCTCACAATCCAAGAGAAAGAACTATGTAATTACACGGCAAAGAGAAAAGAGCACAATTTCTCCAAAGGGAAACTGATGTTTATAAAAAAAAAAAAAAAACAGTTCAGAAAAGCCCCTGTACCACTGCCAAAGACTTACACAAGCATCCAGTGAAGGCAGGCACAAAAGTATCAGTATAAACTTTAATAAGTGCACTAAATGAGCAAGGACTCCTATCAACATTTTTTTTAATCACTCAAATATAATTTAACTTCTCTGACTAGCTACCAGCACTTTACTTGACAGATTTTCAGACAATGTTATTCACATCACAAGACTGCCTTGTAAGTTACAGGTAACAGTTTCAGACAATGTTATTCACATCACAAGACTGCCTTGTAAGTTACAGGTAACAGTTTCGTAATTTTCCTCACCTTACTGTCAATTACGGATTATTTCAGGAATGTTTACATAGTATTTTTCCTGTTGAAGCTGTACAGGGTATACAGAGTGTTCTGTCTTCAAGGTTTATATTTGTAATTTAGTTCAAGAATGTATAAATTGGGGATGATTTGATATGTCTGTGGTACACTAACATTTGAGCAGCTTCTGCTAACACTATGCATACAGTTCCATCACACAGTTTAAAGGTGTTACCTGATGGTGCATCGCAGGAGGGCGTTGACAGACATTGTGATGCTGCTAGTCAACAGATGGACTTTTAATCATGTTCTTCTGCAGTCCTGGTATCAGACTAGTTCCACGATTACCCAGTATCTGTCAACAGCACAGTACAGCCGTCAGCACTATTCTTTCATTTACAGCGCCTTAAGTCAACACTCGGCAGGAAAGAACTACCCTAGCATCATAAAAATCCATTCAGATATGTATCTACTGTATCTACTTTCGTCTTTTATCTCTGCCACTCCTGAAAACATCTTCCAAACTAAATACCAAGGATTACCTATGCAGCTTTGTATACAACCTAACGTTAGCTACTGAGTTAGCGAGCTAAACGATTGGCAGTCGACTCGTTATTAGGTCATAAATGCAAACAAGAGGAACAATAACCACATTTTACTGCTTCGACAGTGTTTCCTACGTAACTTCAACTTAATGTAAGCAACAAAACATGGCTCTAGGTCACGATTCTACCGAGCAAAAACAGTTAGCGTTGTGGGAGTTTTAGCTGTGACCTAATCCTGTTTAGCTCAGTGCACGAAATGAGGTACGACTTAAGGTTTTTGATAAATTAGCAACTGACAACAAATAGCGAAGTATGTCTGCAGGCTCATCTCATTTCATTAATTTCAGCCTCCTTCACTCTTCGGCTCTCGGTCATCCGCCTCCTGCCCCGGAAACCGATCTTAGTGTGTTACAACAAAGCGCAACAAAGGACGTCTCATTTCCGGAAATGTATCCCGAAGATGGAGGAGAGTCCTGGAGCAGTTGTGAGCGACAATGCACACATTTATCCCCTCAAAAGATTTAAAGGATTTATCAGTTAAAGGTTTTTCAAAGAGCAACATTTTGCTTTGGATGACTTCTTTATGAATTGAGTGATGCATAAATTTCAAAACAGAAAATGCATAATGTAGTATTTGTGTGTAGCAGTATATTTTGTTAGGATAATCATATCACATGCGTCCCACCCCGATATAATATTGTTGTTTTAAAGGTTTCTAACAGTCTTTATGGTCTAAAGTGGAGCTGAAACATAATTAAGCCTTTGGGAACTCTATAATGATCCTTCAGCTGTGATGAATATATAAACCCCCGCCTAGAAATTATTCAAGGTGAGTTGCAATTATGGGAAAGACAGAGCAAAGTGGGGAGATTATTTCATCAAGATTCAAGATTTAAGACCTTTTTTTTTTTTTTTACCACAAACACAATTTTACATAGTATAATGTGCAGTGAAATGTATTGTGCACCTGTTCCAAACTGAAACAATAAGAATATTAAGAAAAAATTATATATATATATATATATATATATATACACACACACACACATATACATATACATATGAGACTTTTAAAAATATTCTATGAGAATAAAAATCTGAAAGTGATTTCAAGTTTCTCCTGCTTGAATCTCTGTTTTCAGGATCAATTGTGAGCAAATGTCTCCACCTACTGGATTCAAACTGTTATCCTTCATCTTATCAAATATTGTACATCAACCAGCAATCAGTGGGATACAAACACTGCTGGAAAGTAACTGAGGACATTTACTCAGGTCCTGCACTTGAGTGCACTTTTGAGATACTTTACTCAAGTATTTCCATGTGGTGCTACTTTTCTTCTTTCACTTCACCTTTCAGAGGGAAATATTGTTCTTTCTTCTCAGCTACACCAGCTTTTGAAGGGGAAAATGACACAATGGATAATAAAAGGTTTTAAAATACAACACAAACGTACAAATTTATTCTTGATGGGTTTTTTTTGGACATTTTGATATATTTTTTTAAATTTGGAAATGTGTTTTGAAAAATGTTTAAATATTTTTCTATATTATCTGTATTTTTTTTGCTTTTGATAAGTTTTTGATATTTTGTACTTAAAAAAATAAATATGTTGATGCATTTCAAATTTATTTCTTTTATTTTGTTGAAAATATTGATTTTAAAGTACTTTAATGTTTTGAAAATACTTGAATGTGTTTCGACATTTTTGACTATGTTTTGCATTTTTTAAAAATAGATAATTATTGAATTTTGTCACAGCGCGCTACAGCGTAGAAGATGACACTGGAGACCACCGAGTGATAAAACATCTGCAGCATGTTTCTGCAAACAGTGAAAAATCTGAGCCTCCTGAGAAAGTACAGTTGGCTCTGGCCCTTCGTATAGACAGCATTTGCATTTATGGTCCAGTCCAGTTTATTGCCTATGTGGACACCCAGGTATTTGTAACAGTCCACAATGTCCACCACTGATCCATGTATGGTGACCTGTTCTGGATGAGTCCTCTGTCTCCTGAAGTCCACCACCAGCGCCTTTGTCTTTGAGACATTGAGCTGCAGGTGGTTCAGTCCACGATCCTGTCCTCCACACTCCTTTACTCAGCCTCCTGGCCCCTGCTGATACAGCCCACTACAGAATAGTCGTTCGAAAACTTCTGTAGGTGGCAGGATTGTGACCAGAACCTGATGATAAGATGATGTACAAGCTGTAATTATCATGTAGCACATCAACTTTGTGGACAAATTGTTCACTTGTTTCCTAATATATCCCCCCCACTAAGAGGTACCATGATGAAGTCATCAGAGGAGATTGTAAACCATCTGTTTATCTCGTCTATTTTGTCACCATGCTTTTTTGTAATCTGTCTATTCTATGTATCCATGTGGTTTAAGCTTGATGGATCATATATCATTGACTAGTAACAAAAGTACCAATCATCAATGTACAGCACCAGTTAAAAGCTTGGACAAACTTAACATCCTTTCCATGACCACAAGATATGTCTTCCAACATGGTTGTTTTACAAATGAGAAGCTCCTCACCGCATCAGCTATGGTTAAAGAAGTTGTTGAAGCATATTCACTGCAGTAATTATCCAATGGAAGGCTCTCACCTATTTCCTCAGTTAAATCCAGGTGGGGACTTTTTTTTGGACAGACAGTGTACATTTTCCTCAGTTTTTCTGTTTCTTCATTTGTTTTAGTCACTTCACTGAGATGTTTGGGCCAACAGCAGATCTTGGTACCCAGTATGTTCAATTAGTAAAGCTCATTTTCTTAATGGTTACCAGTTTAACTGACTTCATTTTCACTTTTAGAAGAGTATATATGATAAACCCAAGTGTTTAGACCAGAGATACAGTGAGCACCACAATTAACAACAACAAAAATCAGATTATAGACTCTGAATCAGTAGTTCTAAAGCATATTTTAATTATGCATTAATTAATAATGCATAATAAATAAATATGTCATATTTACAGTTTCAGTTCAATGTTTATTGTAAAATAGATTTAAAACATGCCATGGAGCATTACCATGGAACAATTTTAACTGCTCTATATTCTAATGAAATGATGAGAACTTAATGCAGTAACTATTCAAACATGTATGTTTAAATGATAGGCAGGACTGTTAGCATTAAAGCTAATAAAGTAACAATAATGAAAATAAAAATGATTCCAGTAAAAAAAGTTCACTCTGCATGCAGTATTATACATTCTGCAGTCAACCTGAATAAAGGAATAATAACAAAAAGTGTGCGCTGCATAATTAATATCTGAAATTGCAGTGACTCAGATTTGCTGATTCCATTGTTTCAAATTGTGATTTTGATTACAAAGAAATTGATAGTTTAACCGCAACAGATTTCAACAATAGTTTTCTCCTCTGTGTTTATATAGTTTGTCAGAATCGCTGTAATTTTGCACATTTATAGAATGTATGAGAATAAGCCTCAAACACATAGCTGCTAAATAATAATTTATAATTTACTATCAAGTTATTATCATCAAGTATTGATACCTTTCACATGTCAATTTTATTCACATGTACTTACCATTTTGAATTTTCTGTTTACTTCCTGCAGGAACAATATCAACAGATGCTCCAGTTTCAGCAGTTTTTATCATCACACGACTTCTGCTGTGAGTACAAGTTTATATTTATTTGTAATGTAAGGTGTGTTTACAGCAGACAGGGTAGCCTCAGGGTGTGTGTTGTCTTTAGTCTGCATGGAAACAAGATCAAATGTGGAAGTGCTGCGTCGAGACCTGCTGCAGGTAAACAACACTACAATCCTCATATCTCTTCAGTAAAATAAAAATAAATAATAATAAATAAATGAGAAGCTTCTTCAACTTCTCTAACTTTACTCAGTTTGTGCGTCCATTATCAGACACGGTCGGTTTCAGCACCTTAATGTGGGCTCATTAACAGACAAAAACAACTCATAAACAACTGGGTAATGGGCTGTTCATGTGACATTAATGTATATTGATTAATGAACAACTGACAGACTGAAGACTTAAAAATTCTGAACTCTGGATACCATGAGTTCCATTATCAGACAAAATCTTTTACATTAATGAATGATTTTCAAAGTTCTACTAGCTTGAATTGCTGATCAAAGTTCTGCATTGAAAGGGTTATTTTCACTAATGAAAGCTCAAGGATTGGACATCTTCAGTATCAGAATCTGCATTAATGACAAAACAGGAAGAGAAATAACAGTTAACAAGTCAGGATTTTATGTGTATTAGTTCACGAGACAATCTCAAACAGCCTCAAATTTCAATGTACAAGAAAACACTGTTAAAAGTGGGTCGATGGGCAATATTCCAAAATATATATACAACAGTATATACAACTGCCACATTTATCAAGTATCCTCCCAGTTGAAGAGCAGAGAACCAAAGGGTGCCACTACTTAAACTTTGTTTTAATTTTCAAATGATTCTGTACCTGTGTGGATCAGACTCTTATCAATATGAACTAATTATGAGACAAAGGGGAGGTCAAGGTAAACCCTCCAACAGAACAAACTTAAACCAGCTGCTATGTTTGAAGACATTTTGTTATTTTTTTTGCTATTGTTGTTGATATTGTTTTGTGTCTCCTTGTTGCTTTAATTGAGCTTGGTGCTAGTTCACACAGGCAGAGAGTCAGGGTGTCACGAGGCCATTTCCCGTCCAGTTGTTTCCTACTTAAACAGTCTTTCAGTGGCTTAAACATCCACTTTTGCACAGTGGGTGTCCTGTCAATTCCCTCACACACAATGAATTGAAAAAGCTTTTGCCTTTATGTTCATCACATCTGAAGACATTCTGAACCAAAAATATGTTTGTAACCACTGAGGCTCAAAATCTGCAGTCTTCATGAATTTTATGGCTTCAAACAGCGTTCACAGGGTGAAATATCCACTTTTGCAAAGTGGGGTGTCCTGTCAGTTCGCTCACACAAAATGAATTTAAACAGCTTTTTCCTTCATATTTATGACATGTGAAGACATCGTGAAGCAGAAACCTGTTTGTAAACATTGAAGTTCAAACACTGCAGTCTTCATGATTTTGGCTACTTTATGTAGCCACTTCTCTATTGGATCCTGCAAAATGCTAAACCTTACACTACAGACTGCACATACAGATTAATACAGATACATCACAGAGCAAGGAATACAGTTGTAGAAATGTTGATGTTTTTTCCAAAATGTACATATGATATAGTCAAAATCCTATTCATCCAAAAAGGGTCTAATCACATTTTCCATTCGTCACAAGTCGCTGCCCACCAAGTGTCACCTCATCAAATGGCACTGCAGTAAAGTCACTCATGGATACAACTTGGGCAAGGAAATAAATTCATCTCTGTTCCTCCAGAGAGGTTTGAGCACATAGGAATAAAGATAATTAACAAAATAAAATTTACTGTACCCGGGTACAACTGTAACTTTTTCCTCTTTACTACACAGTAGGTTTTATAAACAAAATAAACAAATTCCAGTTATATTTCCTTTCCCCAAAGAAGCTTCTTAAGTTGTTTAGTCAAGTCAAAAGAAATTAAAAGTCAGTCAGAATTTCTTCCACAGTAGTTCAGTTTCAGTCATTTCAGTTTCTGTTTTCCCATATGTGTTTCTTTTCTTGTGTGGAAATCTTATCTGTCCTCCAATCGAAGTTCAGATCCAGTCCACAGAGCGGCTCTTCCCGTAGTTATGGCAACGACCGGAACACCTCCAACGCCTCGAAAACCGCCCTGTCGCCGTTTCCTCCACTTAGATATCAGGCACAAAAAAAAACAACCTACACGGCATATAATTAGGCTTGTTAAGTCCATATATTCCCTCAATACATTCAACATCAGTAAATTTCCGCTATTTTCTCTCCAGTAACACAATCATAACACAATGCACATGCTCTTAAAAGAAGTACAACATAAAAGACAATTTGCTTATCATAACAGCATTTTAGATTACTTGCACATAAAAACAGTGATAAGCATTTTTCAACATCACTCATTTCTTATTTCTCCGATTGTTTTTTTCCCTTTTACCCGTCAGTCACATCGTTGCAGTGAACAAAAGCTAGCAAAGTTTCAAGCTAACGCTGAGCTAACAGAAGTAACTCACCGGAGAATAGACACATAGACACATCAAATATCCATCTGCTTCCGTCCTTTGATAACAGGCGTAGCTTCAAAAATATCAACTTTTGAACCAAAAGAACAAAAAATAGTGAATTTCGTCGACTTATTCAGTTTCCTCACACAGAAAACAATGAGCTTTTCTCGCTTCTTGTAACGTTCGTCTCATTTTTCTTCTCCTACTTCCTGTTTCTCTCCCGTCCGCCACAGTCCTCCCAGACTCATCAGGGAGCGACAGGCGCCACCTTGTGGTGGATATAACACCATTACAAGCAAAAGCACAACTCCTGAACAATTAAAATGTGTGTTACATTTATGGTAGGGTGACCATATTCTGTTTCTCTGAAAAGAGGACACACTTCCAGCTCGCGCGCGAAAAATTTTCAGTCCCCCCCATTTTTAGGGGTTTTCCATGGGTCAGGGGGCTTTGTGCTTCAAACTCGGTTAAACAGATATTCTGAATTCCCCAGAAAAGAACACTATACCTGGATATACAGAAAATAGCCCAAAACACTCACAAACAGTTGTTTTATAAATAATATATTTATTAATTTAAAGCAATTCTCCTAAACAATATAATCAGTCACATACAAATATGGTATGCTCTAGTCTTTAATAGTTATTGACTCAAGTTGTGTAGGAACACATTGTAACCCACCTAAAAACGGGTTAACTAATTGCCTTTATTGATTTTCACTCATAATTTGTTCATATTTCACATTTTGGGTAATATCCATTTTTATTTTGAAAACCGGAAGTTTATTTTGTAAAGAAACCGGAAGTAGTGCTCCATAACGCTCACTCTCGCTTAACATCGCTAATACGGACCGAGCACATGCTTCTGCTTTCTCCCGTGTGGGTATAAAACGAGGGAAAAAGGTGTGCAAACCTAATTCTTTTTACTGACACTTTAAAATTTGTTTAGTTCATGCTGTAAACATATGCAAATGTAATTTTAGAATGTCCGAGAACCATCAAGGAAGCATGTAACTTGTCCTGGCTTCTCTGGTGGAAAAAAAACTCCTTCCTTGGTAAGCTAGTTCTGGAAAGTTTCCCAGTGATTGTGTGTGTGGAAAACACCACGAGGTGTTTGAGGCTAAGCTAGCTGCCTTTACAGATATCTTTGCACATTTTATGTTATATCTGAGGAGTGTAATTTCATAAAAAGCATGTATTTTATTATTTGCGAAGAGAATTCATAAACATTTGGCATATTCAACTAAAGTAAGCATTTTGTATGACTTTAACATGGTGAAGTGCATGGTCGTTTTCTATGAGTTAAAGGTACACAAAATAAAAAAAGAGAAAAATTCATTTTAAGTAATCTAAAGTGGTTAAAAGCAGCAATGCTGTAATTTAAGTTAAGGTTTTTCATTTAAAACACTGTAATTCATGTATTCTCATTTAAAATGTAAATGCAATGTCAAAAAGAGAGAAAATCTATATTTTTCACATGGAAAATGTGAGTCATACACATTGCCTTAAAAAAAAAAAGTATCATTCCTAAGTTTGTGAGTACATGTGTAAAATGTTACATGATTGCACATTATTTTACACGATTTGCAGTTCATTGTAATTGCTAATGGTTAAAATGCTATATTTTAACTGTGTGAAATTATTTTTGGGAAAGTTATAATTGTTCTCATTCTGTCAACAATGGTAATTTATTTTCCTATTGGAAAAGAGAGTTTTCAAGGTTGTACAACGTCCATTTAAGTGTAGTTAATTTTATTTCGTATAGTATCCTAGACTATAAACCTGTTCTTTATACAGGTCAGGTCTTTTTGCGATGTCCAAAAGACTTCTGAAGATCCGGTCCTCCAACAAGGTGGGCCAGAGATCCATTTGAAGGCGAGGCTCCCATGACAAATTGTGAAGTCAACCACCACAGCTCTCAACAATCGGATCCCGTGGTAGGATAGTGCCAATCTTGCTGAAAGGCACCAACAAGATCTCAATCCGGATATTTACCCAATATCCATGACTTTTGACTATTCCCCCTGACTTTATGACTGAACTGATCTTGGATCTATAAAGAACATTTTCCGCAAGGAACTAATTGGAAAACAAAAGGACTGTTTGAAAGAGACAATTTATTTTATTTTATTTTTTATTTTTATTTTATTTTTGGGCCCAGGTTATGTGCGCACCATTTCATGTTGTAAACTGTTGCCATGTTTGTAAACCAAATATTTTCTAAACCAAAAGAAAAAACTAAAGTTTACAATTTTCACAAATTTAAACCAGTGTCGCCCTGTTATTGCTTTAGCTCACGGCTCACCGGTTCTACGGACCTAGGCGTGTACATACTCTGAAGAGGGTTACACGGTAAAACGTGGCGAGCCAGCCAGGAGCTGTGATTAAAGTAATAACCCAGAGGCCTTTCCGATCAGAAATTTCCTTTAAGTGTGAATTGGCACATTTCTACCAACATGGATGTGATCGAGACAGAAGGTATAAAGGTTCCCAATGCTCTCATTGTATCAGGTTTGACACATACTGAAGTTGACGAGGAAATTTATGAGTTTTTAAAGCAATTTGGGTCTATTGACAGAGTTGTGAAGGTTTCAGAAAAAAACTCTGAGTTTTATGGTAAAGCTTTTGTAGAATATGCATCTGGTGCTGCTATGGAGGCATTTGAGAAAGGTTTACCAATTGATAAACTTTGTGAATCAGATAAGAGAGTTGTTTTCCATATTGAAGCCCGAGCTAAGGTATACTCAAATGAAAAGGGTACTGATCTAACCAAAACCTTTCTAACAGACCTGCAAAATATTGCCAAACTCAGTGGGAGATCTTTTGAACATCTGCTGCATGACGAACTCTCGAGAATCACTGGACTAATAAAAGAACAAAGTGGTACAGGTGTACTTCAGGTTTCAGTCGTGAGATCTGCGGAAACAGCTTCAAGCCCGGTTTCTCCTGATGCTACTCTAACAGACTCTGGCACTGATGGTCAAAATCTCAGTCTTGACCCATCTAACTTGACTTCCAGACCTCCAGAAAAAGCTTTGCCAACTCAGGTGGGGTCAGTAACTTCATTCTTTCCATATGCTGACGACCTTAACCCACCTGAAGTGCAGCGCGTAGTGGTCGAACACATTGTCAAAAGTTCAGACTTCTCTTCTCAGATACACGCACCAGCCAAACTCAGACCCTTTTCTGGCAAAAGTCCTTGCCCAAACTTTGAGGTCGATTACGAAACTTGGAGAAGCAGTATTGAATGTCATTTGGCTGATCCTTCTGTTTCCAGTGCACAGCTGGTGAGGCGGATTGTTGACAGTCTACTTCCCCCTGCTGCTACTGTAGTCAAGTCGCTAGGTCCTCATGCAAATCCAAAAGCTTTTATAGACCTGCTTGATTCAGCTTATGCAACAGTGGAAGATGGGGATGAGCTTTTTGCCCAGTTTCTCAATGTCAATCAGAACTCGGGCGAGAAACCTTCTAACTATCTTCAAAGACTCCAAACCTTTCTGAATCGAATTGTAAAAATAAAAACCATTGCTCCCCAAGATTCTGACAAGCAGCTCTTAAAGCAATTCTGTAGGGGCTGCTGGAACAATGTGCTGATTAACAACCTTCAGCTTGAGAAACGTAAAGATAATCCGCCCACTTTTCCAGAGTTTTTACTCCTTTTGCGAGTAGAGGAAGACAAACAAACTGCAAAGCAAACAGGATGAAACAACATTTGGGTTTCAAAAACCAAAAGGTCAAGTTACTGCTCAAGTGCATGAGGCATTTCTGGAGGATGCCTTTGAGTCACCTCAGTCTTTCTCTCCCAACCACAAGCTATGAAACAACTTCAAAAGCAAATTGTTGAACTGCAAGCTCAAATCGCTGCTCTCTCGAGTCCTAAACAACAGACATCAGCTGCAACAAACCTGCAAAGAAAAGAGAAAAGGAGAAGCATAAAGAGAAACCAGCTAACAGAAAGACAACACCTCCAAAACTTAACTCAGAAGCCACAACTGAAACAGTTAAACCAAAGCCAAAGCCATGGTACTGTTTCCGTTGTGGTGAGGATGGGCATATTGCCACAAGTTGTAATGATCCTCGAAATCCTACTTTAGTTTCAGCAAAAAGAACCCTTCTAAAGAAAAACAGCAAGCTTGGGAAAAAAGATAATCCAACACCTGACAAACATTTAAACTAGACATGTTTCTATTGAGGGACAAATGGAAAACAAATCAACCTGAAAGTCACATGACTGAACCAAGAACCAAACCGAGAGCCAAATTAAAAGAACACAGAGTGACAAAAAACCGAAACCTTACCTAAAGGTCTTGTTGGTAGCAAGAGCACTGCTAATGTTAAAGTTAACGGGCTTGAGTGCAATTCATTACTTGATACTGGGTCTCAGGTAACGACTATGTCACTGTCATTTTATAACCGTTACCTTTCAGATCAGACCATTCACCCAGTTGCAGACTTCTTAGAGATTGAAGGAGCGAACGGTCAGTCTGTACCGTACCTAGGGTATGTTAAAGTTACACTCCAGTTTCCAAAAGAGTTCATCGACACTCAGCCTGAACTTGAGACTCTTGCCCTCATAGTACCAGATGTTCGTTCCAATAGTCTCACACCATTGTTAGTTGGAACTAATACTCTCGATCCTCTTTACGAACAGTTTCTGTGGTGGCAACTCGTTTCCAAGTAGTGGTTTACTCTGGCTACCACCAGTCCTGAAAACCTTGCAGTCAGACACAAACGGAGTCAAGATGGCCGAACTTGGCCTTGTCAATCTGAGCAACACAGAACCATGCATCATCCCTGCTGGTGAAAAAGTGATGCTAGAGGGATATGCTCAATATTGAAATGTAAACAATGATGAATGTGTACTTACTTGAGCAACCTACCTTCGTCCTTACCTGGGGGAATTTTTGTTGAATGTTGTCTTTATAAATGTCCCTAGAGACTCTCCTTACAAGTACTGTGGGTGGTAAAGAATGAAACCGGATTCGAGACATTTGTCCTACTGTTTAGTGTGTGTGATTGGTGAACTTAGTGCTGTTAAAGAAATACTTCCAACTCAGAATATTGCTAGTTGCAATAGTCAGCAAGAGTCCACTAGCCAAACAAACAAACAGCAAAGTTCTAACCTAAACTTTGACTTTGGAGAATCACTCCCTGAGGAGTGGAAAGCACGTATGACAGACAAGTTGACCACGTTTTCTGACATATTCTCACATCACGATCTCGACTACGGACATGCAACAAAAGTGAAGCATTCCATCAAACTTAAGGATGAGACGCCTTTCAAACAACGCCCACGTCCCATTCATCCTCAAGATTATGACGCGGTGAGGCATCATTTGCAGTCTCTCCTGGAAGCGGGTATCATACGCGAATCTCAGTCTCCCTTTGCATCTCAATAGTCGTAGTCAAAAAGAAAAACGGTGATGTGAGATTATGTGTAGATTACCGGCGACTGAACATGCAAACGGTCAAAGATGCTTATGCATTGCCGAATCTTGAGGAATCCTTTTCAGCCTGAGCGGTTCTCAATGGTTTTCAGTAATGGACCTGAAAAGCGGTTACTACCAAATTGAGATGACAGAAAGTGACAAAGAAAAAACTGCGTTCGTGTGCCCCTTGGGATTTTGGGAATGGAACCGCATGCCGCAGGGAATCACGAACGCGCCCAGCACTTTTCAGCGCTTAATGGAAAAGTGCATGGGGGACATCAATTTGCGCGAAGTGCTCGTGTTTCTAGACGATATTATTGTCTTTTCAAAAACACTTGAGGAACACGAAACTCGTCTAACAAACGTCCTTTCCCGCTTGCGAGAGAATGGTTTAAAGTTATCTCCTGAAAAGTGCCGTTTCTTTCAGACTTCAGTCCGTTACTTGGGCCATATAGTATCGCGAAATGGAGTTGAGACCGATCCCCAAAAGACGGAAGCTCTTAAGACCTGGCCAAGACCTCAGACCTTGAAAGACCTTAGGTCATTTCTCGGGTTCTCAGGGTACTATAGAAGGTTCGTGGAGGGGTATTCTAAAATAGTAAAGCCCTTAACCAACCTCACAGCTGGGTACCCTCCCGTACGTAAAGGCGCTAAAGTCACCACCTTAGCCGCGAAGTACTATAACCCCAAAGAGCCTTTTGGAGAAAGGTGGACCCAAGCATGTCAAGATGCGTTCGATCAGATCATTGAAAAGTTAACGTCTGCACCAGTGTTAGGGTTTGCAAATCCCAACTTGCCTTATGTTGTTCATACTGACGCGAGTACAACAGGCCTAGGCGCGGCGTTATACCAAGAACAAGATGGCCAGACTCGTGTCTTTGCTTATGCGAGTCGGGGTCTCTCGCAGTGTGAAGCCCGCTATCCAGCCCATAAGCTGGAATTTTTAGCTTTAAAATGGGCTATCACAGAAAAATTCCATGACTATTTATATGGAAATGTTTTCATAGTCATTACCGATAACAACCCCTTGCGCTACGTTCTAACCAAAGCTAAACTAGATGCTACTAGTTATCGCTGGTTAGCAGCTTTGTCTACGTTCACTTTCGACATCAAATATCGCGCAGGCAAGCAAAATCAAGATGCCGATGGCTTGTCAAGGAGGCCACATGGTGAACAAATCAGCGACAGTGCATCTCAAGAAGAGAGTCAAAGAATCCATGACTTTACTTCATACCATCTGGCACCGGTGAACGTCGTGCAAGCCACATGTCAACTCCACACAGTATTTCAAACCGTCTCTGAAATGCCCTTGTGTTACATTGAGTCTCTCGCCGTGCATCCAGATGCTATTCCCTCAGTTTTCGCAGACGATGAAACTCTTAGTGGTCATTCCACAGTCCCTAAGTACAGTGAGGAAGAGATAGCTGCACTACAACGAGCAGATCCGGCAATCGGCGTTGTTATACAGTCATGTGAGTCAGGAACACCTGTCTCTGCTGGTATCGACTGCCCTGAACTCCAGCTCATGATCAAAGAAATGAGTCGATTCGAAATGGAGACAGTTTGCTGTATCGGAAGAGACAATGTGAAAACAAAACCGTTTACCAGCTTGTCCTTCCCAAAACCTTAAGAAACCCTGTACTCTACAGTTTACATGACGAAATGGGCCATTTAGGAGCCGAAGAACTCTTGAACTAACCAGATCTCGCTTTTATTGGCCAAAGATGTCTCTTGATGTCGAGTCCAAGATCAAAAACTGTCCAAGGTGCGTTAAAAGGAAAAAGCAACCTGATAAAGCTGCACCATTGGTCAACATACAGACAAGTCGCCCGATGGAACTTGTCTGTATGGACTTTTTGTCCATCGAACCCGACAGTCATAATTTCAAGGACGTTCTGGTCATAACGACCACTTTACCAAATATGCAACTGCCATTCCAACTCGAGACCAAAAAGCCCTAACTGTAGCCAAATGCCTTTGGGAACAGTTCTTTGTCCATTACGGCTTCCCCGAACGTCTTCATAGCGACCAAGGCCGTGACTTTGAGTCACAAGTCATCAAAGAATTGTGCTCCTTGGTCGGTACGAAGAAAGTGAGAACGAGCCCCTACCATCCCCGTGGTAACCCCGTTGAGCGGTATAACCGTACGTTGCTCGGTATGTTGGGTACGCTCAAGGACAAAGAGAAAACTAGGTGGCGTGAATATGTCCGACCGCTCACTCATGCGTATAATTGCACAAGGAGTGACGTCACCGGGTTTTCACCCTACGAGTTAATGTTCGGGCGCCAGGCCAGACTGCCAATAGATATAGCATTTGGTCTACCAGTTAAGAAAGATCTGGGCATGTCTCACTCGCAGTATGTGAGAAATCTCAAGGCATATTTGAAAGAAAGTTATCAGTTAGCCTCAGCTAATGCAAAGAAAATTGCTGACAAAAACAAACGCAGATTTGACTTGCGAGTAAGGGAGTCAACACTTGACATAGGCGACAGAGTGCTAGTGCGCAATCTCCGTTTCGTGGCAAGCATAAACTCGCCGATCGGTGGGAATCCACTATTTATGTCGTCCAAAAGAAAGCTGGAGATATGCTGTGTATACCATCTGTCCTGAGGGTCAGAAAGGACCTTCCGCACACTCCATCGTGATTTATTGCTCCCTTGCGGATTTCTATCGGAGGATAATTGAGGAAATTCAAACCCAAACAAGCCTCAAAACAAAACAAGGCAAGCTCCCAATCTCCAGAAGAATATCCTCGATTCTGACAATGAAGATGACAATCTGAGTTTTCTATCCAACAATAATCGATACAACCAAGAATCATTCAACCAAACAGTGTGAATCAAATGCGAATGCCACAAATGAGCATGAACAGACGTTGAGCAGACAGACAACTTACCTCCTGAACTCTTGATCAACCTGTGGAAAAAGAAAGGACAAACCAAAATGGAAACTTACCGGATGAGACACAAAATGAAACCTGAATGTACCTTTACTGGATGTGACTGAGTTGAACCTGAAATGAAAAAGAAAGCGAAACTCCTGGAATGGAACATGAAATGAACAATTCCTCTCAAAATAAATTTCCAGAGAGAGATGAACAAGTTAAAGAAACTGGACAAGACAATCTGCAGAAATGGACAATACTAGCAAGCTGATCTTGATATCCCTGATCATCAGACTGCTGATCAAACACGCAGGTCTGAACGGTTGAGAAAGCCACCTTCCAAATTTACATACCCACAGCTTGGCAAACCCTTGATCTCATTTGCACAAACTATACTTGATGGGTTTAACAAAGTTTTAGTTGAAACATTTGAAGGTGCAAAGATAGAAGTCCTGTAAGAACATGAAGGGACTCATGTTAATTTAGAAGGGGAGGATGTAACCCACCTAAAAACGGGTTAACTAATTGCTTTATTGATTTTCACTCATAATTTGTTCATATTTCACATTTTGGGTAATATCCATTTTTATTTTGAAAACCGGAAGTTTATTTTGTAAAGAAACCGGAAGTAGTGATCCATAACGCTCACTCTCGCTTAACATCGCTAATACGGACCACATGCTTCTGCTTTCTCCGTGTGGTATAAAACGAGGAAACAAGGGTGCAAACCTAATTCTTTTTACTCTTAAAATTTGTTTTAGTTCATGCTGTTAAACCTATGCAAATGTAATTTTAGAATGTCCGAGAACCATCAAGGAAGCATGTAACTTGTCCTGGCTTCTCTGGTGGAAAAAAAACTCCTTCCTTGGTAAGCTAGTTCTGGAAAGTTTCCAGTGATTGTGTGTGTGGAAAACACCACGAGGTGTTTGAGGCTAAGCTAGCTGCCTTTACAGATATCTTTGCACATTTTATGTTATATCTGAGGAGTGTAATTTCATAAAAAGCATGTATTTATTATTTGCGAAGAGAATTCATAAACATTTGGCATATTCAACTAAAGTAAGCATTTTGTATGACTTTAACTGGTGAAGTGCATGGTCGTTTTCTATGAGTTAAAGGTACACAAATAAAAAAAGAGAAAAATTCATTTTAAGTAATCTAAAGTGGTTAAAAGCAGCAATGCTGTAAATTTAAGTTAAGGTTTTTCATTTAAAACACTGTAATTCATGTATTCTCATTTAAAATGTAAATGCAATGTCAAAAAGAGAGAAAATCTATATTTTTCACATGGAAAATGTGAGTCATACACATTGCCTTTAAAAAAAAAGTATCATTCCTAAGTTTGTGAGTACATGTGTAAAATGTTACATGATTGCACATTATTTTACACGATTGCAGTTCATTGTAATTGCTAATGGTTAAAATGCTATATTTTAACTGTGTGAAATTATTTTTGGGAAAGTTATAATTGTTCTCATTCTGTCCAACAATGGTTAATTTTTCCTATTGGGAAAAGAGAGTTTTCAAGGTTGTACAACGTCCATTAAGTGAGTTAATTTTATTCGCTATAGTATCCTAGGACTATAAACCTGTTCTTAATACAGGTCAGGTCTTTTGGCCGATGTCCAAAAGACTTCTGAAGCATCCGGTCCTCCAACCAAGGTGGGCCAGAGATCCATTTTGATGGCGAGCCGCCCATGACAAATTGTGAAGTCAACCACCACAGCTCTCAACATCGGATCCCGTGGCTAGGATAGTGCCAATCTTGCTGAAAGGCACCAACAAGATCTCAATCCGGATATTTACCCAATATCCATAGACTTTTGACTATTTCCCTCCTGACTTATGATTGAACTGATCTTGGATCTATAAAGAACATTTTCCGCAAGGAACTAATTGGAAAACAAAAGGACTGTTTGAAAGAGACAATTATTTTATTTTATTTTTTATTTTTATTTTATTTTGGGCCCAGGTTATGTGCGCACCATTTCATGTTGTAAACTGTTGCCATGTTTGTAAACCAAATATTTCTAACTCAAAGAAAAAAACTAAAGTTTACAATTTTCAACAATTTAAAACCAGTGTCGCCCTGTTATTGCTTTAGCTCACGGCTCACCGGTTCTACGGACCTAGGCGTGTACATACTCTGATGTTTAACAAAATAAGGAAATAATCATCTCTCTTAAGTCTGACACTTACACCTTATTTAGGAAAAGTGAGGTAGAGTACCATTCTTCAAAATAACCTCCCAATTATCAATTATGTAAAAATAGAAATAATGCCTCAAAATATTAAACAAAAAGAAAAAAAGAGAGGTAGCCTATTCTTCAATGTTCAGTTAGCCCATTCTTCAAAATAATGTGTCTAATGGCAAATGAAAAAAATATAGAAATAATGCCTCAAGTCAACAGTCCTTTTTTTCCTTCTTTTTCCTTTGTTATTAGCTACAGAGAAGTCCTAGCTTTGCAGACTGTACATTCTGCCTCCATTTGACACGACCCGGACGAAAACAGGGTACTTTTTTCGCATTTCATCAGTGAAATGACATTTGCGTTCGGTATTTTCTTTCGGTTCGAGTGTTCTCGCAGTGTGCCTACCTGCCTGTCAGCCTGCGAGGAGTGAGTGTGGAGCGTTCGGGGTTCGGCTCAACTCCGCTCTCAGAGCGTGTTTCCAAAAGAACCATTCAACGTGAATGGTAACGGCTCATTAATATTTATGTCCGTCGGATTACCAGCCAATCACGAAGCGCGTTCATCAGCCGGCTCATTAATATTTATGTCCGGCTCATTAATATTTATGATAAGGGAAGTGCCGTATCCGTAGGCACGGGCTACGGGTACGGGTCCGTATCTGTAGACACTACCATGATGGATAAATACACTGGTCTGTGACGCGCTCAAGCTAGGCAAGATCAAAAACCCGGACATTTGAAGGACTTTATAAACCCCCGGCCGGACAGCCCGGACAGCCTCTCAAAGAGGACATGTCCGGGCAAAAGAGGATGTATGGTCACCCTAATTTATGGGTGCTACATCATGTAGAATAAAACATGTAAGAAGCATAATTTAAAACCCTAATGAACCTGAATTATATTCTTGTATACCTAAAAAGGCTCACCTGTATTAAAGTGTGGGGAACAAACTACCACAGAACTTCCAACACATCTTGTACCACAAGTCATGACAAACTGTGGTCATGTGTCTCCTTCAGCCTCCCACAGAAAAGAGTCAGCACCTCCCATTCACCTAACCTACTTCATCACTTCCTCTCCCAGTCCGGAGCAAACGAAGGAGGACCACCAGGTGCCATTATAATTCTTAATATCAACACTATTATTAATTTGTGTACTATGAATAATATGAATGAAGCCACCGTGTTCCCACCACTCACAGAATCCTTCATGTTTTTGTTATTTTTTGCCACTAGCAATCACACTGAGTGAATCAGTGGTGAAACACTGGGTGCTATGTTCTAAAGGTCAACCACAGCTTGTTTGAATGATAAGAACTGGGATTCAAGGAACATCTATAGTTTAATATAAGTTTACTACTTGAGTTTCCTTTTTTCCTCTCTGTTCATTTTTTTTGCTGATTAAACAGCTGCATGTTTTTTGCTTGTTTGTTTCTTCTTGTATTAGCTTACAAACTATATGCCGTACTTTACATGGCATTCTAAAGAGCTGAAACAATTAGGAGATTCATCAGTAGGACAATCACCAGGAACTTGTGATGGCTATTTTTCACTGCTTTCTGACACAACAAATGAATATTTAAGAACATAATCAATACAATGATTGATAATGTCAGACGCTGTTAGTTCCATCTCAACTTTCAATACCAAGCAACTCTGTAGAGGTTTTAAATGTGCATGTGACTTTCAATGGTTGCATTAAAAGCTGTTCAAGATTGGCTACAGT
The DNA here is from genome assembly GCF_021347895.1 of Acanthochromis polyacanthus. Lineage (NCBI taxonomy): Eukaryota > Metazoa > Chordata > Actinopteri > Pomacentridae > Acanthochromis > Acanthochromis polyacanthus. The sequence continues at coordinate 7,149,692 of NC_067124.1, read as the reverse complement.
TGTCACTCACAAACTGATTGACAGGTCTTTTAATATAAGGACTGAAGCACCAGACAACAGCAAATCCAAGTCATTAAAATTTCCTAATGAGGTCAGTTCTGAATATGTCCAGTCAAACTGGATTTTTTTTTTTTTAGAGTCACAAAAAATCAATTATTAAATGATTTTTTTCAAGTAAGAAATTGGTAGAAAAATACTCATTGTTATTTTGCAGTAGCTCAGTGGCATGGCCTACAGTTAAACCACAGCAGGGAGAGTTGCATCCAACAGACCCATTATATTTCCTCCATTTGATGGCAGTATGGAGCTGAGATTCAAACATCCACGTCTCTGTACCTGGAAGGGCAGTCCGTCACCAGAGATCAGTAGTAATCTAATAAACTCTGCCCTGCTCACTTTTCTCTCTCTTTTAGAGGTCAGGACGGATCCATACAAACTCTGTTTTCACCTGCCTCCCTTATGGCTCTGTCTCTCATAACCTCACACACACTGGTCTGACACTCACAGTGTCAAGGATACATGCAGGAAAAGAGACATCATATGGACTGCTCTGTTTTGCTGACTGTCCTGTATACAGCCTCATTCCAGTTTATGCTTCAAATGTCAACCCATCATACACAGCAAGCGCAGCACTCCACACTGATACAGTCCAACCTTGTCTGCATATATTTTTTTAAATAAATCTAAAAAAAAGCTTGTGTGTAAAATGCAGTATAAAAACAACAAAGCTGAAAAATCTCTATGTTTTATTGATTTATTTTTTAAATACAAGACTTTGGCCATGTCTAAATAAGAAAAATGTAAACAAACAAATGGAAAATGCATGAATTTCATTTAATTTCCCCAGTTTTAGTTTCCCGAGATCATACAAGCTAGCACATGGGCACACTGGTAAGGGTGCACACAGTACACCTAAGTTCTACAAAAATTTGTTGTGTTTCACATTAATTTGCATTAAAGTGACAGGGAAGGGAACACATTTCCTGCTATAGCATAAAGTCCAGTCTGATCCAGCTCAACCTGCAAGTCCCAGTTCACATCTGTGTGACGATGACCTAGCAGATGGCTCGTTTTGACCAACAGAGGGAAACTCACTGTGTTTGGACATAGAGATGCTACAGCATTCTATCATCATAATGCAGATTACTAGATGAGCGACATATCCTAATATTTAGGATTAAATATGGCAAAATGTCACCGAGTGAAATTCCCCTCAAGACTACTGAGGCTGCAGGTGACGACCTCCTGAAGCTGGTTAGGGAATGAAGAGAGTGCAAAATGGTTATTAATGCAAAAGGAGGCTGCTTTGGAGAATTTAAAATGTCAAACAGATTTTGCAAACATACTTACAGTATGTGTGGGATTTCATAGTTTTAAGGTCTTTGATTTAGTTTTTGATATTTTTAATGCAGAAAATCATAAAAATGCAGTACAATTTAAAGATACTTTGATAGTTGCAGTTAAGTTGAATTCTAAGGGTATTCATATTTCACTTTCATAGTTGAATGACAGATTTACATTGGTCATAATCAAAGTAGCAGATGGAGATATCCTAAATTATTGTCACTATTATTAGGAAAACTCAAAACACTTTTCTTGTAATGGCACCATTTCATCCCCCTGCATACCTCTACTCATCTCCTGAAGATAAACCCAGATGACATCATCAGGTTTATTTTTCAAACATGCCAAAGTTATTCAAGAGTGAAACTATGGAGGACTCCCTATTACTAGTTTAGTTCCCCTATAAGTAAATTTGAAATATACAACATCCACGATGAGCAGAAAAAAAGTCTGTTATGTTTCAGTAGGCTCCCTCACTCTTTGTGCATGCAAACTAACATCCTATTTCAGTCAGGTCAGCTGAGGACATGCGTGCCCAAGATTTCCTGCTGGCTCCACGCAAATGTGAATTTGATCAAACAAAATAAGCACACAGTTCTGCAAGACTTTCCAATGTTTTGGAAAGGAATAGACCTAATTCTCCATCCATCCATTATCTATACACCGCTTTATGCTCATTAGGATCCCAGGGTGCTGGAGCCTATCCCAGCTGACTGAGGGCGAAGGCAGGGGACACCCTGGACAGGTAACAGTCTATCCCGGGGCTACATACACACGTGGACAAAATTGTTGGTACCCCTCAGTTAAAGAAGGAAAAACCCACAATTCTCACTGAAATCACTTGAAACTCACAAAAGTAACAATAAATAAAAATTTATTGAAAATTAAATAATCAAAATCAGCCATCACTTTTGAATTGTTGATTAACATAATTATTTTAAAAAACAAACTAATGAAATAGGGCTGGACAAAAATGATGGTACCCATAACTTAATATTTTGTTGCACAACCTTTTGAGGCAATCACTGCAATTAAACGATTTCTGTATTTGTCAATGAGCGTTCTGCAGCTGTCAACAGGTATTTTGGCCCACTCCTCATGAGCAAACAGCTCCAGTTGTCTCAGGTTTGATAGGTGTCTTCTCCAAATGGCATGTTTCAGCTCCTTCCACATATGTTCAATGGGATTCAGATCTGGGCTCATAGAAGGCCACTTTAGAATAGTCCAACGCTTTTCTCTCAGCCATTCTTGGGTGTTTTTGGCTGTGTGTTTTGGATCGTTGTCCCGTTGGAAGACCCATGACCTGCGACTGAGACCAAGCTTTCTGACACGAGGCAGCACATTTCTCTCCAGAATGCCTTGATAGTCTTCAGATTTCATCGTACCTTGCACACTTTCAAGACACCCTGTGCCAGATGCAGCAAAGCAGCCCCAAAACATTACTGAGCCTCCTCCATGTTTCACCGTAGGGACAGTGTTCTTTTCTTCGTATGCTTGGTTTTTGAGTCTATGAACATAGAGTTGATGTGCCTTACCAAAAAGCTCCAGTTTGGTCTCATCTGTCCAAAGGACATTCTCCCAGAAGCTTTGTGGCTTGTCAACATGCATTTTTGCAAATTCCAGTCTGGCTTTTTTATGAGTTTTTTCAGCAGTGGTGTCCTCCTTGGTCATCTCCCATGAAGTCCACTTTGGCTCAAACAACGACGAATGGTGCGATCTGACACTGATGTACCTTGGCCTTGGAGTTCACCTTTAATTTCTTTGGAGGTTGCTCTGGGCTCTTTGGATACAATTCCAACGATCCGTCTCTTCAATTTGTCATCAATTTTCCTCTTGCGGCCACGTCCAGGGAGGTTGGCTACTGTCCCGTGGGCCTTGAACTTCTGAATAATATGAGCCACTGTTGTCACAGGAACTTCAAGCTGTTTAGAGATGGTCTTATAGCCTTTACCTTTAAGATGTTTGTCTATAATTTTTTTTCGGATGTCCTGGGACAATTCTCTCCTTCGCTTTCTGTTGTCCATGTTCAGTGTGGTACACACCTTTTCACCAAACAGCAGGGTGACTACTTGTCTCCCTTTAAATAGGCAGACTGACTGATTATGAGTTTGGAAACACCTGTGATGTCAATTAAATGACACACCTGAGTTAATCATGTCACTCTGGTCAAATAGTTTTCAATCTTTTATAGAGGTACCATCATTTTTGTCCAGGCCTGTTTCATTAGTTTGTTTTTTTAAATAATTATGTTAATCAACAATTCAAAAGTAATGGCTGTTTTTGATTATTTAATTTTCAATAAATTTTTATTTATTGTTACTTTTGTGAGTTTCAAGTGATTTCAGTGAGAATTGTGGGTTTTCCTTCTTTAACTGAGGGGTACCAACAATTTTGTCCACGTGTGTATACAGACAAACAATCACACTCACATTCACACCTATGGGCAATTCAGAATTATAAATTAACCTCAGCTTGTTTTTGTATTGTGAGAGGAAGATGGTGTATCAGGAAAAAACCCACACATGCACAGGGAGAACATGCAAACTCCATGCAGAAAGATCCAGGCTGGGACATGAACAAGGATCTTCAAGCTTCAAGGCAACAGTGCTAACCACTTATCTACTGCGCAGCCCCTAGACCAAATTCTGATCATTTAAAAAAATAAAACATAATCTTGGCGGTTTGTTATACAAACAAAATGTGGTTAGTACTTCTTAGCAGCTCCTTTTCCAAAGATTGTCTGTGGGTAACCATGTTTTTGGCCGGTGTGGATCACATAATTAACACAGTTGAGCCACTATGCCAGCAAAATACAGCAGATTTCCTTGATATCTGCCACACTGCCAGAGAAAACAGCAAAAAAAACAAACAAAAACAAACAAGCAAAAAAAACAACAACAAACAAACAGGAGAACAAATGAACAGAAGACACCACTAAAACAAAAATTAACTCTTTGGCAGGAAAAAAATGAAGATACTCTAGAAAGTACCACACAAAAGTGAACAACATTCTAGCAGTAACAGGTACCATGATAAGTGGTGAAATGTTGAATTTCTTAGCTTCAGTTCATATGTGAATATCTGTGGTGCAATTTTCTTAAACTTTCACAGAAATACATCTTATCTTAAAAATTGCAACAGTGCTGAAGCATTAAGGACTGATATTTTGCTTGATTTGACCTTTAATGCAAAGAAAGTAACAGTGGTGATCGTTGATCAGTTTTAAATGCAAATGTACAATGTATGCAAATGATAAAGTTCTCCTGACATTTCATTTGCTATGAATCAGACATAAATGTCTTCTTCACTTAACTGGTGTCATTTCTGTTGTTTTATTGACAAATGAGTTAAGAAGGGGAAGGAATAACAGCGAGGAATTAACAACAATGAGGAGCCCTGACAGTGATCAACACTTTCCACAGTCAGCTAAATGAATGCCTAGCATCTTATATTGCATTCCAAGGCTGGATGGTCCCATCAGGGTTGTATCTGATCGCGTTGCTCCACGATAACTGGCTGACTGATTGAGATGGGAATTCTGACCGGCACATTCCCTTTTTCTTGTGTATCTCTTATGTAAATGCACCAATTCCCGGGTCTTAATGAAGGCATTGTCCTTTCCTGTCATCTTGGAATTGGGATCACCAGCTTCACTGTGAAAACCAGACAGCTACCTTCTTCTTCCTACCTACTCTTTATTCTGATTCATATTCATGTGTAGTTGCTGCTTATAGAAAAGCGACTTATGAGGATGCGCTTCCATCACAGATAATTGGCGTGACCTTCGGAGAGATATAAGTGAACCGTCTGCAGCATTTAGCTTCCTGGTTTTGATTTAGGGAATTAAATGATCTCTGTGTGCAGTGCAATTATTGTTTCATTTGTTCCATCAATATTGGGTAATGCCTTTTCCCCAGGCGTCAGTTTTTATTGTCCAACTTGGACTGTGTAGTGACAAATGATTGTATTTGTGTCAGTCATTTTTTATCTACCCTCTTTGACAATGGAACACTGACTGAGACTTTCATCATGACACACCTAAGATTGTCTTGAATGGTGAAGTGGTAAGTTGGAATTTCATGTGTTCATGTGCCATCACTGCATGAATATTATCACTAGAGCTGTTGCACTCATACTTTAATTAGACTAGATAAGAAACCTAAGTCACAGGGTCATTGTCGCAAACCGTACACATTTAAAACTGAATCTTGACTATCTGGGCATGTATTACTAATTTGCTAACCCATGTACTGTATAGCTCTGTTCCCCACTGTCGTATTCCCAACACATGGGAAAAATTGATAGCTTGAACTAAATTACAGTGGGAATTTAAAAACCTGTGTACGTTAGAGCCACTAAATCAAACTAAAGTTTTGCTTGAGGCATGCTGTCCTCTGAAAGAAAATCAGATCACAGAGGGGCGTCCGATCACGGTGCTGTCACATTATCCTATTTTATGGCTGAATACAAAACTTGAAAGGTAGAAATGTGGTGTTACTTGGAGTAAAGCATGAGGCTGTAGACTGTTATACTAGTATGCCCATCGTGATCCTACGTAAATGTGTTCATGTTACATCTATGACAAGTATCAGCAGCTAATATAGTCTCAAAGCAGGACATAGTGCCAGAGCCATCCAAAGATTTTTGATTTGCCTTGACTTTCTTCTGCCACCCTCATCCTACAGAGAGTGTACAGTAATCTACATTCTACAGGCCAGCTAGAAAAAATGCACCTCATCTTAGATCTACAGGATCACCTTATTTAAAATGTAGCCATTTGTTGTTATTAGATTTTAGCAGTGATGCGGCTTATAGTCTGGATCCATGGATTCGTTAAAGATGTTGGTATCATTGCAAGATAATGGCACAGCGTCACTGTAACCATGACAACAAGTGAACACTATGTCAGCTGCCTGCTGATGATCACATGATTGGGATCCTACAACAAATCCACCGCTGTGGACTCATCAGGACTTATCCATCAGAAATGATCCGAGGAACAACTGATTAAACTGTGGGGGTGTTTCTGAGTCCCATCAATTCCCACCGACCCGCTACATATTTAGGTCACGCTATTTGGTATCTGTACATAATGCACACATGCATAACACATGCCGATGCTCAGCGCGAGGTCATTTTGTTGGTGGGTACATCAATAGTAAATGGCCACATTCTGTGTTGCTGTGATTCCTGATCATCAATAACTAATAAACAAATGCTGCATTTTGACAATGCTATATGGGAGAATGAGCAGCCTTGGTGGAGTAGTGTGCTCTCTGAGTGTTTTTCTGTTAAAAATGAGAGTCCTAAAATGTTCCTGATAGTCTATCATTGTACAAGAAACTACAACTACTGCAAATAACATGAAGCAAAATGTAGATGTTAACTATGATGCATGCTTACAGCAGACAGCCCTCTTTAACGTCTGAAATGACTGCAGCGAGTATAATGCTACCATTACTGATGGAACAGGAAATAAAACCCCCAAAACATTTTAATAATTCTGTCTCTCTTTATATGATATCATGTGTCCTCTTAATATTATGCTGTTGCTGGGAGTACAGTAAGATGCAGATTGTGAATGGCCTTGTTCAGACCAAGTAGCTGTCTCCTTGGTGTAGCAAACAGATTTATTGGTATGGCAATTAAGGTGAACATGAAACATGTAGCCTAGTGTCCTAATTATTCAAAATCAATCTAAGCATCCAACACACACGCACGCACGCACGCACACACACGCACACACACGCACACACACACACACACACACACACACACACACACGGTTCCATCAGTTTAAAGGATATTACACTGACTCACATTAATTTCCTGAGACTGTCTGTAATCATTGCTGCAACCTTAAAATTTTATCATATTTAATAATTTGTCTATTGGGGGCTTGTTTTCGTCTCCACAAGCAAAGTGAGTCCTTACAATGTGACTGTGTAAAAATGTTACAAAATGTGAGTAATGCAAAGTTTGTAACACACACACACACACACACACACACACACACACACACACACACACACACACACACACACACACACACACACACACACACACACACACACACACACATGTGGGAATCTCGAAGCGCACATGGCCAGAAGGCTGACTGAAAAAGGGTACTTTGATAATGGCAGGGTATTTCTATATTATTATTTCATGGCAGGTGAGAAACACTTTTTTATGCAGTAATTTGTGCTTGATTGTTCATGCTGTCACAAAATTTTGTGTGATGATACAAGATGATGCATGACTGTTTTGGTTTGTCATAGCCTGTGGCAAACAAAATGCTAGGGCTGTTTCCAAAGAAAATGATACAGTTTGCAAGAGGTTAGGTAAAAGAACTAGATCAAGTCAAGAGAATAGCCTGTGGGAACTGTGGGAAGCCAGTCATTTAAACAGTCTGACTGGAAGCAGCAGTCACAATGACTCCACTGCAGCTCTTTCCGCTAAGCCATGCAACATTGTAAGAGAGATTCACATACATACATACATGCATACAGGATGTTAATCACAAAATATAACTCAAACATTAGGAGTAGGGTGGCAACGATGTGTGCATTATAGATGGAGCACATGCAACCAAATAGACACTTGAATCGTTTGAATATCAGAGAGTGACAAACAGTAAGCAGCTAACAGATATGCAACTCTGGAAGGGACAATGAAAAAATGTGTGAATTTCATAAGAGCTGTTTCATCTGTGGCACCTAGTAAAAATACTGATCTTTGAGATAAAGGATAAAATGAAGATGAATGAAATAATCGAGAGATAAATGGGAGTAAAAAATGTGTCACTCCTGAGAACTAACAATCTGTCTAAACCTCATCAGCTTCAAGCTCAGTCCAGTGATTGATTAGTTCTGTCTGCATCATTCGCTTTGAAGAGCTCAGGACTGGTGAATCCTCTCCATCACTTTCTTCCCAGGCAAACCACATAATGTCTGCTGAGAGCAAGAGAAAAAAAAGATGATCATTCTAGGGAAGCTCTACGCTTTCCTCCCTGGAGACAGATCGCTGCAGTGCTGCCTGTTCCTCCTCTGGGCTAAATGTTTGAAATGACAGCTTACCCGACAGCCACTGACGAGGATGGCATACCCTTAGATATACTTGTGTGCTATCTCAGCTCTTGTTGTCATATTGAGAAATCTTCCTGATGCTGTCAGTCACAGTTTAGTGCCATGCCCACACAGATAAAGCTGTGCCAAATAGGTCAAATGTTTATGAAGTATAATCCTCAACAATCTGTGTTGTATGTCAAAGAACTGTGGCTTGTTTGTGAGTGTTATCCAAGAATTTACAATCTGTACAAAAGTAGACAAAAATTCTGTCTCGTTGTCTAGTGCCATTTGTAACTCATTGATGCCTGACAATACCTGATGGGAAAGAGATTAGCTGCATTCTCCCTGGGGAAAGTGATGTGATTTAAAGCTGTATAGAAGTGGTGCTAGTCACCTCTTATATATATATAAAAAATCATCAAATTAGTCATGTAACCATAATTTTTTAACATAATTTTATTTGATTGATTTAAGGAGACAGAAGAAAAATTTGTATTAAGTAGATTTCTTAACTTCTGCACTTCTGTTTCCAAGCAAGCATGTTCATGTGGAGAACAAATGATTTTACAGGAAATAGATGTGCTGTCAGTTTTATTCTGTCCCTGTGTTAAAGATAATTATCTGTTCACTGACAGTTTGCTTCCTTTGAGGATCTGCTCCTCACAAATAAAACACAAGTGGCATCATGTTTATGGTAGTGAAACCATCCCTGAGTTTTGCTGCTATAGGCCTTGAGTGCTGGAGGACTTCCTATGATGCACCAAGCACCTCTCCCTTCCTCTACTCTACTCTCCTCTCTCTGGCTCCATACAGTTTAAAATCACCACTCCATGTCACCTATGTGTCCACACTCTCTCACGGTTTGAATTTTGTCCTCTTTGCAGGTATCTCTGGCTGTGGAGCTCTGTGGTTCAGATCTGCAGCTACTGGTGTTTGTTGTTCTCCTGTGTATTCTTTGTCTGTCTCCTATCTGCAAACCTGTCTCTTTTAACCCTGACTAGTCGAGGCGGATGGTCACCCTTCCTGGTGACTGGTTCTGCTAGAGGTTACTTTCGGGTAAATGGGAGTTTTTCTTCCCACTGTTGCCAAAGTGCTCGCTCAGAGGGAATCCAGAGGAAACTTTGGATTTGTTGGGCTTCTCTGTATAATTTTGTAAATTCCTTGACATGATGTTGTGAATTGCTGATATATAAATAAAACTGAATTAAACTGTATACAATTTACATATGTCTTGCAGTCTTAATTTAGGCATGAGTGCAAGCTGACGTCTTTAATATTTAACCAAAATAACAATTTTTGCAGAAACCTTAGTCAAATATTTTAGTAGCCTAATCCAACCAGCATTTCCGTTTTCTCATATATCTGGCAAAACAAATTAGACGTGCGAAAGCTTTAGAAAAGCACAGTGTAGACTCTTACGCAAGCCAAGTATGATAAAACTTTGCAGTCAAAAAGCAATGACCAATCCAAAAGAGGAATAAATAAAATATATTTACAAGGAAACTGATGAAAAAGTATATATTTTTCACAGAAGACTTCTGTGTACGTCATGGTAGGACAAACACTGGTGTAAAATATAACATTGCTAATGGCTGAATTCCACTTAGCTGCCTCAGTTTAAGGGTCCTGGTATTATTTTTCTCTCAGATTAGCTGTCAGGTTAAGTGAGACCCATGTGAACAGGTGGTTCTTATTAAGTGCCTTAAATATCATCTGGATAGTATATGGATACAACACACTCTAGATACTTCTAAATGGGCATGAGGAGATGACGAGCTCTGAATGACAATGACAGAATTGCAAAAGATTATGCAAATGATTGTGGATTGTCTATCAACATTGCACCGACTTTATTACAACAGTGCAATGGGAACACATAAGAAAAGTTTAATTGGGTCAAATCAGTTTTATTATAAAAAGTACAGGATTCTAGATTTACTTTATATCTGTATGTAAAATAAAATGGTACTAAAGACAATTATTGATACACTGTGTTAAAGTGCCACTGAAATGTCAGTGCCTTCAACATATTTGAATATCAGTTATACTTATGTTCTATGCAGAAATAACAGTACAAAATTTAAGGTATTTGTACTTCAGTATTTTTTTTTATGATGCTTCATACCTGAGCTTTATTAGAATTCAACAGGAAAGACTTTACTACAATTATTTGACAGCTTTCGTAACTGGTTATTTTGCAATTTGGGATTTTACACACGAAACCAATAAAGAGCTTAAAATATGATGCTATCATTTAGTCCAGTGATCTATTAATTAGCAGAAAATAAATTGTATTATGGATTCGATAATTGTTTAAACCTTTTCATACAAAAAATATCAACTTTTTCTACAAAGCAAACAGCTGAACCACCTACAACATCTTAGAAATTAACATGAATACTCAGACAAGCCATACTTCTCTGTTAACTATTTTTACTTTTAATACTTTAATGGCAGTTTCCTGATCATAATTACATCATTTTAACTCCTTAACATCCAAATTCTAGAAGTTTCTGAAATAAACTGAGGCAACGCTATTGGCAATAAATTGCATCCTTTAAATCTACTTGGCTCATTTGCGCAAAATCTCAGCATACTTTAACTACATATATTACCTGGAGACATAACTGTCATCACCTCGCCTTACAGATACTTAAGGAAGAAATGGCTCAGGTGACCCCACTGTTCCCTGAAGACAGAATACTAAGCCAGTCCTGCAGACAGAGTGGATATTCTGTCTGTGTGTCCTGGTTTGTGCATGTGTGTGTTCTAACTCTGAGGATCTACATATGTATGCTGTCCTTGTCATATTTACTCCCTCCAGTCATATGGAAGGTGTCTGGATTGGTGTTTGAGAATAGTATACCCCACTTAGCTCTGTATTTATATTAAATATTAAATCCAATTTAAATACAAAATTACCATATGAAATATTAAGCAAGAGTGTAAATATTTAATGCGAGCCCTTTACCATAGGCCTAGTATTCATTACCATGCAGAGCTGGATTTTAATGGGCAATTTCCCCAGAGACTGTGTATGGGTTTCCTCTTTCCCTCTGAGCTGCAGCAGGAGACGCTGTTGTACTGTGCTTCTTTGGAGAGCTCATCCAAGAATAAAAGAGAGCGACTTGGAGAAGATGACCAGAGAGACATGCTCTGAGAAAACAAAGACGCAGTTTTTGCACAGTGAGTGACAGTGTGTTTTTATTTTCCGTTTCAAGTCATGGGTCAAAATGTTTAGCGTATCTAGAGTGGAGATAATTTTACAGCTTAACAAAAGAAGTTGCATGTCGGAGTTCATCTGTGTGATGTGAATAAAAATCAGGTGGGCTAAAGTCCGATTGTTGAAGAGACAAACAAGTGAATAAAACCCATTAGTGAGAAACAAACAGGAATCACACACTTGCTGATTCATCTGCTGCACGTAAAAAGAAAATTAACTAAAAATCTCATTCTCATTTGTGCCACTAGGAGTCAGGCTTACCCTGCATGACAAAAGGTCTTACTGGAGCTGTTAAAATTAGAGAAATGCCTGACTGTTTCTATTTGCTTCTCTCCGTGATTGATCCCTTCAGCACACAGTTCTGTCGTCTATAGTGTTGTCACATTACAGTACAAGGGGATTTCCATTCAAACAACTGTCTTTCAGGTCCAGAGCATTTACTGGAAAAAAAAGACGTCCCCATGGAATGTACCAATCAGGAAACTGTTTCCAATTGTTTCTGATTTGACCACAAATATGGAAAAAAAAGAAAGTCGATGTTTTTAGAGGGAGAAATACATGAGACGAGGGGGCAAGATTAACTTAGAAAAAGATGGAAAAAGCTGTGAGTTTAAAAAAAAATTAGCTTTATAGAGTGCTGGGGAGGAGGTGTAGGGTTAGAGATGCATGGGCACGCAGCTCCTCTGAGGCAAAGCAGTGAGGAACATTAATCATTGGAAGACATCTGTTCATTCTGCTGCTTTACAATTCTGTCAAAGAGCCCGGACTCCCCCACCCCCACTGCCATCCACTCAGAGAAAAAAACTGTCTTCCGTTAAGCATGGACAGGCAGAGTGAAACATCAGAGCCAGTCTCTGCTAAGAACCGCCTTCAATTTGATTTCCATTTGGGCCCATTTAAGATGAACAAAACACAGGACCTGGGAAAAAGGTGCAGTGTGTAAATCCAGGCAGTTATTTGCAAACAGCAGGTTTCATGGAGCACCAGACTTGCTTGTCATGTTGTGAACAGCTGTGCATCTGAACATATCATTTGCTAATACACACACAACATTAGCATATGTTTCATGTCTCATTTGGAGACATATTTATTAATGGAAATTATATATACTTATCTTATCTTATACTTCAGATGCTTTTATCCTTTAAATTGCTTTCTGAAGTTGTATCTCTATATAGAAATTTGAAAACAACGCAAATATACTCTCCTCTTTAGTGTTAAATTGTGACATGATAATTCTCAAATGCCATTGTTTAGGTTTGCTTTAACCTATTTATTAAAATGATATTTTGAATAGTCATGTACCTATATTTACATATTTCATCAGAATGTGAGAACCACATTCAAGACAAGAAACGTCATTTGAAATAAAGATTTTACATCCAGAGCAGTGCATCCAGTTTACCATTTTAATAAAGCTCATAAATCAACATTATAGGACTAAGTGCTGCACCACAGATTGTATTTAAAGATGGTCAACATGGCAACTCCAAGACGTCTATGCAACCCTCTGGTGGCCCGTCCACAGTACACTGTTGTAGGATTCATATACATAGACATAACCATGTGGTTTATTATTTACTGCTTCAAACTACTAAACAGTTTTCTGTGTGAACTGTACGAACTGATATTCTGAGAGCTCTGGGGACAACTACAGATTTTTCAGTGAGTTAAATTTGTGTTTAATTGGCTAACTTAGTAAGTTTTTGCTACATTTTGTCATCTCCTTTCTCTAATGAAGTCTCTAAATTCAATTAATGATTTACCTAAAAAGCTTATGATGCTACATACAAATACAACATGGTGGATATATATATATATATATATATATATATATATATATATATATATATATTATTTATCCATCCATCCATTTATTCTCTATACACTGCTTTATCCTCACTAGGGTCGTGGGGGGTGCTGGAGCCTATCCCAGCTGACTCGGGCGAAGGCAGGAGACACCATAGATATACATAGAAAGGCTAGATAGCTTACAGACGCCGTGAGCCAATGAGGGCTGACGTCGCTACGCGGCGGTCATCTTACCTAGGGGCTGCTGGCTCACTGATAACATTAATGCCTATGGAGCATGTACTATTTAATTAACCATAGCTTGCTCAATTTTCAACCGATTTTTAAACGGTTTGATTTGTTATAAATGTCAGAGATGTAGTTATGTTGTTGCATATTTACAGATAATTATAACCATGGACTTTCATATTAAATTTAAAAAAGTAGATAGTAGAGCATTACCTGCCATAGCTGCACACATACACAGTGAAATTAAATCATCAGTGTTTATGTTAAAGATTTAATAGTTTGATATTTTATATTTCTAATTAATACATATATTAAATATAAAGGGGTAAGTTGACCCAAATGATATTTCAAACTTAAACTGAACAAATAATGTATGTACAATATATGAATTGTGATTCATGCTGGTTCAATTTACCCCAAGGCTTTTGGTTCATCTTGCCCCATGGCCATTGTTTTGATAAAACCTAACTAATTTAATGATTCAGAATGATTTTTTGCTAAATAATTCACATAGTTCTATACATTGAATATCACTAACATGCATAATGTATAAGTTTAGACCTGAGTCCATTTGCTTTAACATAAAAATAATTATACCACAAAAGTCAAAAAATTCCACAGTCAGTTGGAAATGATGTTTCTGTTCTTATTTTAGGGTCTCGTGACAACTTATGTGTATAGTTTTAAAGATCAAAGGGATGGTTCGTTCATCTTACCTGTTCTCCCCTACATATATTTTATTACACATTTTTAAATAAACACATTCAGTAACATGACATCAAGGTTTCTTTTATTAACAGGTGCGCACAATTACAAAACAATTCAAGATTCACTCCAAACCAACAGTAACACTAAACTATTCAACATTCACTCCAAATAAACAGTTACTCTAAACCATGCAACATTCACTCCAAACCATCATGCACCCAAAACCAACATATATACAAAACCAACATATATACAAGTGCACGGACAGTTTGAGCTACTGCTCCTTAAAAAGGACAGTCTTGGTGAGCTTCTGTCTCACATTGTCTTGCTGTAGGCTAAGCGTAGTCATTTTAGCAATGTGGTGCAGCCTTAGTTTAAAACACAGGGACACAACTTATGTCAACAGTGTGTTGTGGTGACTGTCGATGCCATAGCGTGTATCGCTGATATGCTCCCCGAGCAAAAACACATCCTCTGAACCTATCCTCTTCCGCACCATGTAGAGGACCTCCAACACTTTGATGGGCTGTGATCGTTTAGAATCTGCTGCTGCCTGGCCAACGACCCACTCTGCTGCCCTGACGACTTTCACTGTGCCTTCAGATGGAATGACCAGACCTCCATTGTTCTTCAGAGTCAGCAGGTGGTAGCTCTGGTCCTTACGGGCAGATTCAGCATCTGTCACAAGGCTGGACCGGCAGACATCACAAGACAGTTTCTTCAGAGTGCGTCGCACCACAAATCCTGAAATTAGCGGAAGACAGATTCATATTATATCTCATTTCTTTTTTTGGACAAACATCCAATTAATCGTTCCCCCCCCAGATTTTGATTATTGGCTTAGAGGCTAAATCCACAAACGGTCAACCTCTACCTGAAATGTACACAAGAACGTTCTCCACAAGACCATCAAAGTGCTTGGGAATGTAGCAGGATGAATGAGTGCTGCATCCTGGCTTTAGTTTGGCTGGTGTTTTGCTCCTGTGACTTGCATTAACCAATCATGTTAGAGGATGCACTATAAAGCTGGGCAATGGTTACTCACCATTCTCTTGCTTTGACGTCAGGGGCACGCCCCCGCTCCCTGTTCGCCTCACTTCCTGTTTACATTTTGCCGACAGGTATGGTAGCAGTGGCTGCATCGTTTGTCCTTTGTTTAAGGCTGTTTTCATGTGTTGTGGTTATAGTAGCCATTTATTATCCTCATTGAGTCACCGTGGTGCGTCCGAAGTGAGCCGCATACAGGCTGCGTTTTGTGTGTGTGTCTCCAGACCGACCTGTGAGAAGGAGAAATTCTGGTTGGACCTTGATGAAGTGATGCAGAGTATCCCTAGAAGTGAGAGAGTTGTCATTGGTGCAGACTTCAATGGACATGTTGGTGCAGGAAACAGAGATGATGAGGAGGTCATGGGCAGGTTTGGTATCCAGGAGAGGAACGCAGAAGGACAGATGGTGGTTGACTTTGCAAAAAGGATGGAAATGGCTGTAGTGAATACTTTCTTCCCGAAGAGGCAGGAACATAGGGTGACCTATAAGAGTGGAGGTAGGAGCACACAGGTAGACTACATCTTGTGTAGACGGTGTAATCTGAAGGAGATCAGTGACTGCAAAGTAGTGGCAGGTGAGAATGTAGCCAGACAGCATAGGATGGTGGTGTGTAGGATGACCCTGGTGGTGAAGAAGATGAAGAGGGCAAAGGCAGAGCAGACGACCAAATGGTGGAAGCTGAAAAAAGAAGAGTGTTGTATGACTTTCAGGAAAGAGTTGAGACAGGCTTTGGATGGTCAGGAGGTGCTTCCAGATGACTGGACAACTACAGCAAATGTGATCAGAGAGACAGGTCGGAGATGTCAAGTAAGATGCAGACGTTGAGGTCTCAGAAAGGACTCAGGCTCATTATGGCCCTAAGGTAACACAGGTTTTGAAGCAGACGAATAAAGAAACATTATAAGTTAACCACATAATTATGCTGGCTGAAAAATATATATTCTAG